>NC_133406.1:102100192-102406730 GCF_049350105.2 Macaca mulatta | reverse complement strand
TTTGGCCCTATAGTCTTCAAAGGGATCCGAAATATCTGTTCTCAGATTCCACAGAAATAAGGCTAGCAAAGAGATCCACGAAATACAGATGTAACTCTGTGAGATGAATTAACAGAACACTAAGCAGTTTCTCAGAAATCTTCTTTCCAGATTTCATCTGAGGATATTTCCTTTTTCACCATAGCCCTCTATGGGCTTCCAAATATCACTTTGCCAATTCCACAAGAACTGTCTTAGCGAAAGGCTTCTTGAGGGGAAAGCTGTAATTCTGTGAGATGATTTCACAGAACACAAAGAAGTTTCTCAGAAAGCTTCTTTCTCTTTGTTATCGGAGGATATTTCCTTTGGCCCTATAGTCTTCAAAGGGATCCGAAATATCTGTTCTCATATTCCACAGAAATAAGGCTAGCAAAGAGATCCACGAAATACAGATGTAACTCTGTGAGTGGAAGTCACACATCACAGAGGAGTTTCTCAGAAAGCTTCTTGCCAGATTTCATCTGAGGATATTTCCTTTTTCACCATAGCCCTCTACGGGCTTCCAAATATCACTTTGCCAATTCCACAAGAACTGTCTTAGCGAAAGGCTTCTTGAGGGGAAAGCTGTAACTCTGTGAGATGATTTCACAGAACACAAAGAAGTTTCTCAGAAAGCTTCTTTCTCTTTGTTATCGGAGGATATTTCCTTTGGCTCTATAGTCTTCAAAGGGATCCGAAATATCTGTTCTCAGATTCCACAGAAATAAGGCTAGCAAAGAGATCCACGAATTACAGATGTAACTGTGTGAGTGGAAATCACACATCACAGAGCAGTTTCTCAGAAAGCTTCTTTCCAGATTTCATCTGAGGATATTTCCTTTTTCACCCCCAGCCCTCTATGGGCTTCCAAATATCACTTTGCCAATTCCACAAGAAATGTCTTAGCGAAAGGCTTCTTGAGGGGAAAGCTGTAACTCTGTGAGATGATTTCACAGAACACAAAGAAGTTTCTCAGAAAGCTTCTTTCTCTTTGTTATCGGAGGATATTTCCTTTGGCCCTATAGTCTTCAAAGGGATCCGAAATATCTGTTCTCAGATTCCACAGAAATAAGGCTAGCAAAGAGATCCACGAAATACAGATGTAACTCTGTGAGATGAATTAACAGAACACTAAGCAGTTTCTCAGAAAGCTTCTTTCCAGATTTCATCTGAGGATATTTCCTTTTTCACCATAGCCCTCTATGGGCTTCCAAATATCACTTTGCCAATTCCACAAGAACTGTCTTAGCGAAAGGCTTCTTGAGGGGAAAGCTGTAACTCTGTGAGATGATTTCACAGAACACAAAGAAGTTTCTCAGAAAGCTTCTTTCTCTTTGTTATCGGAGGATATTTCCTTTGGCCCTATAGTCTTCAAAGGGATCCGAAATATCTGTTCTTATATACAACCGAAATAAGGCTAGCAAAGAGATCCACGAAATACAGATGTAACTCTGTGAGTGGAAGTCACACATCACAGAGGAGTTTCTCAGAAAGCTTCTTGCCAGATTTCATCTGAGGATATTTCCTTTTTCACCATAGCCCTCTACGGGCTTCCAAATATCACTTTGCCAATTCCACAAGAACTGTCTTAGCGAAAGGCTTCTTGAGGGGAAAGCTGTAACTCTGTGAGATGATTTCACAGAACACAAAGAAGTTTCTCAGAAAGCTTCTTTCTCTTTGTTATCGGAGGATATTTCCTTTGGCTCTATAGTCTTCAAAGGGATCCGAAATATCTGTTCTCAGATTCCACAGAAATAAGGCTAGCAAAGAGATCCACGAATTACAGATGTAACTGTGTGAGTGGAAATCACACATCACAGAGCAGTTTCTCAGAAAGCTTCTTTCCAGATTTCATCTGAGGATATTTCCTTTTTCACCATAGCCCTCTATGGGCTTCCAAATATCACTTTGCCAATTCCACAAGAAATGTCTTAGCGAAAGGCTTCTTGAGGGGAAAGCTGTAACTCTGTGAGATGATTTCACAGAACACAAAGAAGTTTCTCAGAAAGCTTCTTTCTCTTTGTTATCGGAGGATATTTCCTTTGGCCCTATAGTCTTCAAAGGGATCCGAAATATCTGTTCTCAGATTCCACAGAAATAAGGCTAGCAAAGAGATCCACGAAATACAGATGTAACTCTGTGAGATGAATTAACAGAACACTAAGCAGTTTCTCAGAAAGCTTCTTTCCAGATTTCATCTGAGGATATTTCCTTTTTCACCATAGCCATCTATGGGCTTCCAAATATCACTTTGCCAATTCCACAAGAACTGTCTTAGGGAAAGGCTTCTTGAGGGGAAAGCTGTAACTCTGTGAGATGATTTCACAGAACACAAAGAAGTTTCTCAGAAAGCTTCTTTCTCTTTGTTATCGGAGGATATTTCCTTTGGCCCTATAGTCTTCAAAGGGATCCGAAATATCTGTTCTTATATTCAACCGAAATAAGGCTAGCAAAGAGATCAACGAAATACAGATGTAACTCGGTGAGATGAATTAACAGAACACTAAGCAGTTTCTCAGAATGCTTCTTTCCAGATTTCATCTGAGGATATTTCCTTTTTCACCATAGCCCTCTAAGGGCTTCCAAATATCACTTTGCCAATTCCACAAGAACTGTCTTAGCGAAAGGCTTCTTAAGGGGAAAGCTGTAACTCTGTGGGATGATTTCACAGAACACAAAGAAGTTTCTCAGAAAGCTTCTTTCTCTTTGTTATCGCCGGATATTTCCTTTGGACCTATAGTCTTCAAAGGGATCCGAATATCTGTTCTCAGATTCCACAGAAATAAGGCTAGCAAAGAGATCCACGAAATACAGATGTAACTGTGTGAATGGAAGTCACACATCACAGAGCAGTTTCTCAGAAAGCTTCTTTCCATATTTCATCTGAGGATATTTCCTTTTTCAACATAGGTCTCTATGGGCTTCCAAATATCACTTTGCCAATTCCACAAGAACTGTCTTAGCGAAAGGCTTCTTGAGGGGAAAGCTGTAACTCTGTGAGATGATTTCACAGAACACAAAGAAGTTTCTCAGAAAGCTTCTTTCTCTTTGTTATTGGAGGATATTTCCTTTGGCCCTGTAGTCTTCAAAGGGATCCGAAATATCTGTTCTCAGATTCCACAGAAATAAGGCTAGCAAAGAGATCCACGAAATACAGATGTAACTCTGTGAGATGAATTAACAGAACACTAAGCAGTTTCTCAGAAAGCTTCTTTCCAGATTTCATCTGTGGATATTTCCTTTTTCACCATAGCCCTCTATGGGCTTCCAAATATCACTTTGCCAATTCCACAAGAACTGTCTTAGCGAAAGGCTTCTTGAGGGGAAAGCTGTAACTCTGTGAGATGATTTCACAGAACACAAAGAAGTTTCTCAGACAGCTTCTTTCTCTTTGTTATCAGGAGATATTTCCTTTGGCCCTATAGTCTTCAAAGGGATCCGAAATATCTGTTCTCAGATTCCACAGAAATAAGGCTAGCAAAGAGATCCACGAAATACAGATGTAACTCTGTGAGTGGAAGTCACACATCACAGAGCAGTTTCTCAAAAAGCTTCTTTCCAGATTTCATGTGAGGATATTTCCTTTTTCACCATAGCCCTCTACGGGCTTCCAAATATCACTTTGCCAATTCCACAAGAACTGTCTTAGCGAAAGGCTTCTTGAGGGGAAAGCTGTAACTCTGTGAGATGATTTCACAGAACACAAAGAAGTTTCTCAGAAAGCTTCTTTCTCTTTGTTATCGGAGGATATTTCCTTTGGCCCTATAGTCTTCAAAGGGATCCGAAATATCTGTTCTCAGATTCCACAGAAATAAGGCTAGCAAAGAGATCCACGAAATACAGATGTAACTCTGTGAGATGAATTAACAGAACACTAAGCAGTTTCTCAGAAAGCTTCTTTCCAGATTTCATCTGAGGATATTTCCTTTTTCACCCTAGCCCTCTATGGGCTTCCAAATATCACTTTGCCAATTCCACAAGAACTGTCTTAGCGAAAGGCTTCTTGAGGGGAAAGCTGTAACTCTGTGAGATGATTTCAGAGAACACAAAGAAGTTTCTCAGAAAGCTTCTTTCTCTTTGTTATTGGAGGATATTTCCTTTGGCCCTGTAGTCTTCAAAGGGATCCGAAATATCTGTTCTCAGATTCCACAGAAATAAGGCTAGCAAAGAGATCCACGAAATTCAGATGTAACTCTGTGAGTGGAAGTCACACATCACAGAGCAGTTTCTCAGAAAGCTTCTTTTAAGATTTCATCTGAGGATATTTCCTTTTTCACCATAGCCCTCTAGAGGCTTCCAAATATAACTTTGCCAATTCCACAAGAACTGTCTTAGCGAAAGGCTTCTTGAGGGGAAAGCTGTAACTCTGTGAGATGATTTCACAGAACACAAAGAAGTTTCTCAGAAAGCTTCTTTCTCTTTGTTATTGGAGGATATTTCCTTTGGCCCTATAGTCTTCAAAGGGATCCGAAATATCTGTTCTCAGATTCCACAGAAATAAGGCTAGCAAAGAGATCCACGAAATACAGATGTAACTCTGTGAGATGAATTAACAGAACACTAAGCAGTTTCTCAGAAAGCTTCTTTCCAGATTTCATCTGAGGATATTTCCTTTTTCACCATAGCCCTCTATGGGCTTCCAAATATCACTTTGCCAATTCCACAAGAACTGTCTTAGCGAAAGGCTTCTTGAGGGGAAAGCTGTAACTCTGTGAGATGATTTCACAGAACACAAAGAAGTTTCTCAGAAAGCTTCTTTCTCTTTGTTATCGGAGGATATTTCCTTTGGCCCTATAGTCTTCAAAGGGATCCGAAATATCTGTTCTCAGATTCCACAGAAATAAGGCTAGCAAAGAGATCCACGAAATACAGATGTAACTCTGTGAGATGAATTAACAGAACACTAAGCAGTTTCTCAGAAAGCTTCTTTCCAGATTTCATCTGAGGATATTTCCTTTTTCACCATAGCCCTCTATGGGCTTCCAAATATCACTTTGCCAATTCCACAAGAACTGTCTTAGCGAAAGGCTTCTTGAGGGGAAAGCTGTAACTCTGTGAGATGATTTCACAGAACACAAAGAAGTTTCGCAGAAAGCTTCTTTCTCTTTGTTATCGGAGGATATTTCCTTTGGCACTATAGTCTTCAAAGGGATCCGAAATATCTGTTCTCAGATTCCACAGAATTAAGGCTAGCAAAGAGATCCACGAATTACAGATGTAACTGTGTGAGTGGAAATCACACATCACAGAGCAGTTTCTCAGAAAGCTTCTTTCCAGATTTCATCTGAGGATATTTCCTTTTCAACCCCCAGCCCTCTATGGGCTTCCAAATATCACTTTGCCAATTCCACAAGAAATGTCTTAGCGAAAGGCTTCTTGAGGGGAAAGCTGTAACTCTGTGAGATGATTTCACAGAACACAAAGAAGTTTCTCAGAAAGCTTCTTTCTCTTTGTTATCGGAGGATATTTCCTTTGGCCCTATAGTCTTCAAAGGGATCCGAAATATCTGTTCTCAGATTCCACAGAAATAAGGCTAGCAAAGAGATCCACGAAATACAGATGTAACTCTGTGAGATGAATTAACAGAACACTAAGCAGTTTCTCAGAAAGCTTCTTTCCAGATTTCATCTGAGGATATTTCCTTTTTCACCATAGCCCTCTATGGGCTTCCAAATATCACTTTGCCAATTCCACAAGAACTGTCTTAGCGAAAGCCTTCTTGAGGGGAAAGCTGTAACTCTGTGAGATGATTTCACAGAACACAAAGAAGTTTCTCAGAAAGCTTCTTTCTCTTTGTTATCGGAGGATATTTCCTTTGGCCTTATAGTCTTCAAAGGGATCCGAAATATCTGTTCTCAGATTCCACAGAAATAAGGCTAGCAAAGAGATCCACGAAATACAGATGTAACTCTGTGAGTGGAAGTCACACATCACAGAGCAGTTTCTCAGAAAGCTTCTTGCCAGATTTCATCTGAGGATATTTCCTTTTTCAACATAGCCCTCTACGCGCTTCCAAATATCACTTTGCCAATTCCACAAGAACTGTCTTAGCGAAAGGCTTCTTGAGGGGAAAGCTGTAACTCTGTGAGATGATTTCACAGAACACAAAGAAGTTTCTCAGAAAGCTTCTTTCTCTTTGTTATCGGAGGATATTTCCTTTGGCCCTATAGTCTTCAAAGGGATCCGAAATATCTGTTCTCAGATTCCACAGAATTAAGGCTAGCAAAGAGATCCACGAATTACAGATGTAACTGTGTGAGTGGAAATCACACATCACAGAGCAGTTTCTCAGAAAGCTTCTTTCCAGATTTCATCTGAGGATATTTCCTTTTTCACCCCCAGCCCTCTATGGGCTTCCAAATATCACTTTGCCAATTCCACAAGAACTGTCTTAGCGAAAGGCTTCTTGAGGGGAAAGCTGTAACTCTGTGAGATGATTTCACAGAACACAAAGAAGTTTCTCAGAAAGCTTCTTTCTCTTTGTTATCGGAGGATATTTCCTTTGGCCCTATAGTCTTCAAAGGGATCCGAAATATCTGTTCTCAGATTCCACAGAAATAAGGCTAGCAAAGAGATCCACGAAATACAGATGTAACTCTGTGAGATGAATTAACAGAACACTAAGCAGTTTCTCAGAAATCTTCTTTCCAGATTTCATCTGAGGATATTTCCTTTTTCACCATAGACCTCTATGGGCTTCCAAATATCACTTTGCCAATTCCACAAGAACTGTCTTAGCGAAAGGCTTCTTGAGGGGAAAGCTGTAATTCTGTGAGATGATTTCACAGAACACAAAGAAGTTTCTCAGAAAGCTTCTTTCTCTTTGTTATCGGAGGATATTTCCTTTGGCCCTATAGTCTTCAAAGGGATCCGAAATATCTGTTCTCATATTCCACAGAAATAAGGCTAGCAAAGAGATCCACGAAATACAGATGTAACTCTGTGAGTGGAAGTCACACATCACAGAGGAGTTTCTCAGAAAGCTTCTTGCCAGATTTCATCTGAGGATATTTCCTTTTTCACCATAGCCCTCTACGGGCTTCCAAATATCACTTTGCCAATTCCACAAGAACTGTCTTAGCGAAAGGCTTCTTGAGGGGAAAGCTGTAACTCTGTGAGATGATTTCACAGAACACAAAGAAGTTTCTCAGAAAGCTTCTTTCTCTTTGTTAACGGAGGATATTTCCTTTGGCTCTATAGTCTTCAAAGGGATCCGAAATATCTGTTCTCAGATTCCACAGAAATAAGGCTAGCAAAGAGATCCACGAATTACAGATGTAACTGTGTGAGTGGAAATCACACATCACAGAGCAGTTTCTCAGAAAGCTTCTTTCCAGATTTCATCTGAGGATATTTCCTTTTTCACCCCCAGCCCTCTATGGGCTTCCAAATATCACTTTGCCAATTCCACAAGAAATGTCTTAGCGAAAGGCTTCTTGAGGGGAAAGCTGTAACTCTGTGAGATGATTTCACAGAACACAAAGAAGTTTCTCAGAAAGCTTCTTTCTCTTTGTTATCGGAGGATATTTCCTTTGGCCCTATAGTCTTCAAAGGGATCCGAAATATCTGTTCTCAGATTCCACAGAAATAAGGCTAGCAAAGAGATCCACGAAATACAGATGTAACTCTGTGAGATGAATTAACAGAACACTAAGCAGTTTCTCAGAAAGCTTCTTTCCAGATTTCATCTGAGGATATTTCCTTTTTCACCCTAGCCCTCTATGGGCTTCCAAATATCACTTTGCCAATTCCACAAGAACTGTCTTAGCGAAAGGCTTCTTGAGGGGAAAGCTGTAACTCTGTGAGATGATTTCACAGAACACAAAGAAGTTTCTCAGAAAGCTTCTTTCTCTTTGTTATCGGAGGATATTTCCTTTGGCCCTATAGTCTTCAAAGGGATCCGAAATATCTGTTCTTATATACAACCGAAATAAGGCTAGCAAAGAGATCCACGAAATACAGATGTAACTCTGTGAGATGAATTAACAGAACACTAAGCAGTTTCTCAGAATGCTTCTTTCCAGATTTCATCTGAGGATATTTCCTTTTTCACCATAGCCCTCTAAGGGCTTCCAAATATCACTTTGCCAATTCCACAAGAACTGTCTTAGCGAAAGGCTTCTTAAGGGGAAAGCTGTAACTCTGTGGGATGATTTCACAGAACACAAAGAAGTTTCTCAGAAAGCTTCTTTCTCTTTGTTATCGCCGGATATTTCCTTTGGACCTATAGTCTTCAAAGGGATCCGAATATCTGTTCTCAGATTCCACAGAAATAAGGCTAGCAAAGACATCCACGAAATACAGATGTAACTGTGTGAATGGAAGTCACACATCACAGAGCAGTTTCTCAGAAAGCTTCTTTCCATATTTCATCTGAGGATATTTCCTTTTTCAACATAGGCCTCTATGGGCTTCCAAATATCACTTTGCCAATTCCACAAGAACTGTCTTAGCGAAAGGCTTCTTGAGGGGAAAGCTGTAACTCTGTGAGATGATTTCACAGAACACAAAGAAGTTTCTCAGAAAGCTTCTTTCTCTTTGTTATTGGAGGATATTTCCTTTGGCCCTGTAGTCTTCAAAGGGATCCGAAATATCTGTTCTCAGATTCCACAGAAATAAGGCTAGCAAAGAGATCCACGAAATACAGATGTAACTCTGTGAGATGAATTAACAGAACACTAAGCAGTTTCTCAGAAAGCTTCTTTCCAGATTTCATCTGTGGATATTTCCTTTTTCACCATAGCCCTCTATGGGCTTCCAAATATCACTTTGCCAATTCCACAAGAACTGTCTTAGCGAAAGGCTTCTTGAGGGGAAAGCTGTAACTCTGTGAGATGATTTCACAGAACACAAAGAAGTTTCTCAGAAAGCTTCTTTCTCTTTGTTATCAGGAGATATTTCCTTTGGCCCTATAGTCTTCAAAGGGATCCGAAATATCTGTTCTCAGATTCCACAGAAATAAGGCTAGCAAAGAGATCCACGAAATACAGATGTAACTCTGTGAGTGGAAGTCACACATCACAGAGCAGTTTCTCAAAAAGCTTCTTTCCAGATTTCATGTGAGGATATTTCCTTTTTCACCATAGCCCTCTACGGGCTTCCAAATATCACTTTGCCAATTCCACAAGAACTGTCTTAGCGAAAGGCTTCTTAAGGGGAAAGCTGTAACTCTGTGGGATGATTTCACAGAACACAAAGAAGTTTCTCAGAAAGCTTCTTTCTCTTTGTTATCGCCGGATATTTCCTTTGGACCTATAGTATTCAAAGGGATCCGAATATCTGTTCTCAGATTCCACAGAAATAAGGCTAGCAAAGAGATCCACGAAATACAGATGTAACTGTGTGAATGGAAGTCACACATCACAGAGCAGTTTCTCAGAAAGCTTCTTTCCATATTTCATCTGAGGATATTTCCTTTTTCAACATAGGTCTCTATGGGCTTCCAAATATCACTTTGCCAATTCCACAAGAACTGTCTTAGCGAAAGGCTTCTTGAGGGGAAAGCTGTAACTCTGTGAGATGATTTCACAGAACACAAAGAAGTTTCTCAGAAAGCTTCTTTCTCTTTGTTATTGGAGGATATTTCCTTTGGCCCTGTAGTCTTCAAAGGGATCCGAAATATCTGTTCTCAGATTCCACAGAAATAAGGCTAGCAAAGAGATCCACGAAATACAGATGTAACTCTGTGAGATGAATTAACAGAACACTAAGCAGTTTCTCAGAAAGCTTCTTTCCAGATTTCATCTGTGGATATTTCCTTTTTCACCATAGCCCTCTATGGGCTTCCAAATATCACTTTGCCAATTCCACAAGAACTGTCTTAGCGAAAGGCTTCTTGAGGGGAAAGCTGTAACTCTGTGAGATGATTTCACAGAACACAAAGAAGTTTCTCAGACAGCTTCTTTCTCTTTGTTATCAGGAGATATTTCCTTTGGCCCTATAGTCTTCAAAGGGATCCGAAATATCTGTTCTCAGATTCCACAGAAATAAGGCTAGCAAAGAGATCCACGAAATACAGATGTAACTCTGTGAGTGGAAGTCACACATCACAGAGCAGTTTCTCAAAAAGCTTCTTTCCAGATTTCATGTGAGGATATTTCCTTTTTCACCATAGCCCTCTACGGGCTTCCAAATATCACTTTGCCAATTCCACAAGAACTGTCTTAGCGAAAGGCTTCTTGAGGGGAAAGCTGTAACTCTGTGAGATGATTTCACAGAACACAAAGAAGTTTCTCAGAAAGCTTCTTTCTCTTTGTTATCGGAGGATATTTCCTTTGGCCCTATAGTCTTCAAAGGGATCCGAAATATCTGTTCTCAGATTCCACAGAAATAAGGCTAGCAAAGAGATCCACGAAATACAGATGTAACTCTGTGAGATGAATTAACAGAACACTAAGCAGTTTCTCAGAAAGCTTCTTTCCAGATTTCATCTGAGGATATTTCCTTTTTCACCATAGCCCTCTATGGGCTTCCAAATATCACTTTGCCAATTCCACAAGAACTGTCTTAGCGGAAGGCTTCTTGAGGGGAAAGCTGTAACTCTGTGAGATGATTTCACAGAACACAAAGAAGTTTCTCAGAAAGCTTCTTTCTCTTTGTT
This sequence comes from Macaca mulatta, assembly GCF_049350105.2. Lineage (NCBI taxonomy): Eukaryota > Metazoa > Chordata > Mammalia > Primates > Cercopithecidae > Macaca > Macaca mulatta. The sequence continues at coordinate 102,396,112 of NC_133406.1, read as the reverse complement.
ATCGGAGGATATTTCCTTTGGCCCTATAGTCTTCAAAGGGATCCGAAATATCTGTTCTCAGATTCCACAGAAATAAGGCTAGCAAAGAGATCCACGAAATACAGATGTAACTCTGTGAGATGAATTAACAGAACACTAAGCAGTTTCTCAGAAAGCTTCTTTCCAGATTTCATCTGAGGATATTTCCTTTTTCACCATAGCCCTCTATGGGCTTCCAAATATCACTTTGCCAATTCCACAAGAACTGTCTTAGCGAAAGCCTTCTTGAGGGGAAAGCTGTAACTCTGTGAGATGATTTCACAGAACACAAAGAAGTTTCTCAGAAAGCTTCTTTCTCTTTGTTATCGGAGGATATTTCCTTTGGCCTTATAGTCTTCAAAGGGATCCGAAATATCTGTTCTCAGATTCCACAGAAATAAGGCTAGCAAAGAGATCCACGAAATACAGATGTAACTCTGTGAGTGGAAGTCACACATCACAGAGCAGTTTCTCAGAAAGCTTCTTGCCAGATTTCATCTGAGGATATTTCCTTTTTCAACATAGCCCTCTACGCGCTTCCAAATATCACTTTGCCAATTCCACAAGAACTGTCTTAGCGAAAGGCTTCTTGAGGGGAAAGCTGTAACTCTGTGAGATGATTTCACAGAACACAAAGAAGTTTCTCAGAAAGCTTCTTTCTCTTTGTTATCGGAGGATATTTCCTTTGGCCCTATAGTCTTCAAAGGGATCCGAAATATCTGTTCTCAGATTCCACAGAATTAAGGCTAGCAAAGAGATCCACGAATTACAGATGTAACTGTGTGAGTGGAAATCACACATCACAGAGCAGTTTCTCAGAAAGCTTCTTTCCAGATTTCATCTGAGGATATTTCCTTTTTCACCCCCAGCCCTCTATGGGCTTCCAAATATCACTTTGCCAATTCCACAAGAACTGTCTTAGCGAAAGGCTTCTTGAGGGGAAAGCTGTAACTCTGTGAGATGATTTCACAGAACACAAAGAAGTTTCTCAGAAAGCTTCTTTCTCTTTGTTATCGGAGGATATTTCCTTTGGCCCTATAGTCTTCAAAGGGATCCGAAATATCTGTTCTCAGATTCCACAGAAATAAGGCTAGCAAAGAGATCCACGAAATACAGATGTAACTCTGTGAGATGAATTAACAGAACACTAAGCAGTTTCTCAGAAATCTTCTTTCCAGATTTCATCTGAGGATATTTCCTTTTTCACCATAGACCTCTATGGGCTTCCAAATATCACTTTGCCAATTCCACAAGAACTGTCTTAGCGAAAGGCTTCTTGATGGGAAAGCTGTAATTCTGTGAGATGATTTCACAGAACACAAAGAAGTTTCTCAGAAAGCTTCTTTCTCTTTGTTATCGGAGGATATTTCCTTTGGCCCTATAGTCTTCAAAGGGATCCGAAATATCTGTTCTCATATTCCACAGAAATAAGGCTAGCAAAGAGATCCACGAAATACAGATGTAACTCTGTGAGTGGAAGTCACACATCACAGAGGAGTTTCTCAGAAAGCTTCTTGCCAGATTTCATCTGAGGATATTTCCTTTTTCACCATAGCCCTCTACGGGCTTCCAAATATCACTTTGCCAATTCCACAAGAACTGTCTTAGCGAAAGGCTTCTTGAGGGGAAAGCTGTAACTCTGTGAGATGATTTCACAGAACACAAAGAAGTTTCTCAGAAAGCTTCTTTCTCTTTGTTATCGGAGGATATTTCCTTTGGCTCTATAGTCTTCAAAGGGATCCGAAATATCTGTTCTCAGATTCCACAGAAATAAGGCTAGCAAAGAGATCCACGAATTACAGATGTAACTGTGTGAGTGGAAATCACACATCACAGAGCAGTTTCTCAGAAAGCTTCTTTCCAGATTTCATCTGAGGATATTTCCTTTTTCACCCCCAGCCCTCTATGGGCTTCCAAATATCACTTTGCCAATTCCACAAGAAATGTCTTAGCGAAAGGCTTCTTGAGGGGAAAGCTGTAACTCTGTGAGATGATTTCACAGAACACAAAGAAGTTTCTCAGAAAGCTTCTTTCTCTTTGTTATCGGAGGATATTTCCTTTGGCCCTATAGTCTTCAAAGGGATCCGAAATATCTGTTCTCAGATTCCACAGAAATAAGGCTAGCAAAGAGATCCACGAAATACAGATGTAACTCTGTGAGATGAATTAACAGAACACTAAGCAGTTTCTCAGAAAGCTTCTTTCCAGATTTCATCTGAGGATATTTCCTTTTTCACCCTAGCCCTCTATGGGCTTCCAAATATCACTTTGCCAATTCCACAAGAACTGTCTTAGCGAAAGGCTTCTTGAGGGGAAAGCTGTAACTCTGTGAGATGATTTCACAGAACACAAAGAAGTTTCTCAGAAAGCTTCTTTCTCTTTGTTATCGGAGGATATTTCCTTTGGCCCTATAGTCTTCAAAGGGATCCGAAATATCTGTTCTTATATACAACCGAAATAAGGCTAGCAAAGAGATCCACGAAATACAGATGTAACTCTGTGAGATGAATTAACAGAACACTAAGCAGTTTCTCAGAATGCTTCTTTCCAGATTTCATCTGAGGATATTTCCTTTTTCACCATAGCCCTCTAAGGGCTTCCAAATATCACTTTGCCAATTCCACAAGAACTGTCTTAGCGAAAGGCTTCTTAAGGGGAAAGCTGTAACTCTGTGGGATGATTTCACAGAACACAAAGAAGTTTCTCAGAAAGCTTCTTTCTCTTTGTTATCGCCGGATATTTCCTTTGGACCTATAGTCTTCAAAGGGATCCGAATATCTGTTCTCAGATTCCACAGAAATAAGGCTAGCAAAGACATCCACGAAATACAGATGTAACTGTGTGAATGGAAGTCACACATCACAGAGCAGTTTCTCAGAAAGCTTCTTTCCATATTTCATCTGAGGATATTTCCTTTTTCAACATAGGCCTCTATGGGCTTCCAAATATCACTTTGCCAATTCCACAAGAACTGTCTTAGCGAAAGGCTTCTTGAGGGGAAAGCTGTAACTCTGTGAGATGATTTCACAGAACACAAAGAAGTTTCTCAGAAAGCTTCTTTCTCTTTGTTATTGGAGGATATTTCCTTTGGCCCTGTAGTCTTCAAAGGGATCCGAAATATCTGTTCTCAGATTCCACAGAAATAAGGCTAGCAAAGAGATCCACGAAATACAGATGTAACTCTGTGAGATGAATTAACAGAACACTAAGCAGTTTCTCAGAAAGCTTCTTTCCAGATTTCATCTGTGGATATTTCCTTTTTCACCATAGCCCTCTATGGGCTTCCAAATATCACTTTGCCAATTCCACAAGAACTGTCTTAGCGAAAGGCTTCTTGAGGGGAAAGCTGTAACTCTGTGAGATGATTTCACAGAACACAAAGAAGTTTCTCAGAAAGCTTCTTTCTCTTTGTTATCAGGAGATATTTCCTTTGGCCCTATAGTCTTCAAAGGGATCCGAAATATCTGTTCTCAGATTCCACAGAAATAAGGCTAGCAAAGAGATCCACGAAATACAGATGTAACTCTGTGAGTGGAAGTCACACATCACAGAGCAGTTTCTCAAAAAGCTTCTTTCCAGATTTCATGTGAGGATATTTCCTTTTTCACCATAGCCCTCTACGGGCTTCCAAATATCACTTTGCCAATTCCACAAGAACTGTCTTAGCGAAAGGCTTCTTGAGGGGAAAGCTGTAACTCTGTGAGATGATTTCACAGAACACAAAGAAGTTTCTCAGAAAGCTTCTTTCTCTTTGTTATCGGAGGATATTTCCTTTGGACCTATAGTCTTCAAAGGGATCCGAAATATCTGTTCTCAGATTCCACAGAAATAAGGCTAGCAAAGAGATCCACGAAATTGAGGCGTAACTCTGTGAGTGGAAGTCACACATCACAGAGCAGTTTCTCAGAAAGATTCTTTCCAGATTTCATCTGAGGATATTTCCTTTTTCACCATAGCCCTCTATGGGCTTCCAAATATCACTTTGCCAATTCCACAAGAACTGTCTTAGCGAAAGGCTACTTGAGGGGAAAGCTGTAACTCTGTGAGATGATTTCACAGAACACAAAGAAGTTTCTCAGAAAGCTTCTTTCTCTTTGTTATCGGAGGATATTTCCTTTGGCCCTATAGTCTTCAAAGGGATCCGAAATATCTGTTCTCAGATTCCACAGAAATAAGGCTAGCAAAGAGATCCACGAAATACAGATGTAACTCTGTGAGATGAATTAACAGAACACTAAGCAGTTTCTCAGAAAGCTTCTTTCCAGATTTCATCTGAGGATATTTCCTTTTTCACCATAGCCCTCTATGGGCTTCCAAATATCACTTTGCAAATTCCACAAGAACTGTCTTAGCGAAAGGCTTCTTGAGGGGAAAGCTGTAACTCGGTGAGATGATTTCACAGAACACAAAGAAGTTTCTCAGAAAGCTTCTTTCTCTTTGTTATCGGAGGATATTTCCTTTGACCCTATAGTCTTCAAAGGAATCCGAAATATCTGTTCTCAGATTCCACAGAAATAAGGCTAGCAAAGAGATCCACGAAATACAGATGTAACTCTGTGAGATGAATTAACAGAACACTAAGCACTTTCTCAGAAAGCTTCTTTCCAGATTTCATCTGAGGATATTTCCTTTTTCTCCATAGCCCTCTAAGGGCTTCCAAATATCACTTTGCCAATTCCACAAGAACTGTCTTAGCGAAAGGCTTCTTGAGGGGAAAGCTGTAACTCTGTGAGATGATTTCACAGAACACAAAGAAGTTTCTCAGAAAGCTTCTTTCTCTTTGTTATCGGAGGATATTTCCTTTGGCCCTATAGACTTCAAAGGGATCCGAAATATCTGTTCTCAGATTCCACAGAAATAAGGCTAGCAAAGAGATCCACGAAACAGAGATGTAACTCTGCGAGTGGAAGTCACACATCACAGAGCACTTTCTCAGAAAGCTTCTTTCCAGATTTCTTCTGAGGATATTTCCTTTTTCACCATAGCCCTCTATGGGCTTCCAAATATCACTTTGCCAATTCCACAAGAACTGTCTTAGCGAAAGGCTTCTTGAGGGGAAAGCTGTAACTCTGTGAGATGATTTCACAGAACACAAAGAAGTTTCTCAGAAAGCTTCTTTCTCTTTGTTATCGGAGGATATTTCCTTTGGCCCTATAGTCTTCAAAGGGATCCGAAATATCTGTTTTCAGATTCCACAGATAAAAGGCTAGCAAAGAGATCCACGAAATACAGATGTAACTCTGTGAGGTGAATTAACAGAACACTAAGCAGTTTCTCAGAAAGCTTCTTTCCAGATTTCATCTGAGGATATTTCCTTTTTCACCATAGCCCTCTATGGGCTTCCAAATATCACTTTGCCAATTCCACAAGAACTGTCTTAGCGAAAGGCTTCTTGAGGGAAAAGCTGTAACTCTGTGAGATGATTTCACAGACCACAAAGAACTTTCTCAGAAAGCTTCTTTCTCTTTCTTATCGGAGGATATTTCGTTTGGCCCTGTATTCTTCAAAGGGATCCGAAATATCTGTTCTCAGATTCCACAGAAATAAGGCTAGCAAAGAGATCCACGAAATACACATGTAACTCTGTGAGTGGAAGTCACACATCCCACAGCAGTTTCTCAGAAAGCTTCTTTCCAGATTTCATCTGAGGATATTTGCTTTTTCACCATAGCCCTCTATGGGCTTCCAAATATCACTTTGGCAATTCCACAAGAACTGTCTTAGCGAAAGGCTTCTTGAGGGGAAAGCTGTAACTCTGTGAGATGTTTTCAAAGAACACAAAGAAGTTTCTCAGAAAGCTTCTTTCCCTTTGTTATCGGAGGATATTTCCTTTGGCCCTATAGTCTTCAAAGGGATCCGAAATATCTGTCCTCAGATTCCACAGAAATAAGGTTAGCAAAGAACACAAAGAAGTTTCTCAGAAAGCTTCTTTCCCTTTGTTATCGGAGGATATTTCCTTTGGCCCTATAGTCTTCAAAGGGATCCGAAATATCTGTCCTCAGATTCCACAGAAATAAGGTTAGCAAAGAGATCCACGAAATAAAGATGTAACTCTGTGAGATGAATTAACAGAACACTAAGCCGTTTATCAGAAAGCTTTTTTCCAGATTTCATCTGAGGATATTTCCTTTTTCAACATAGCCCTCTATGGGCTTCCAAATATCACTTTGCCAATTCCACAAGAACTGTCTTAGCGAAAGGCTTCTTGAGGGGAAAGCTGTAACTCTGTGAGATGATTTCACAGAACACAAAGAAGTTCCTCAGAAAGCTTCCTTCTCTTTGTTATCGGAGGATATTTCCTTTGGCCCTATAGTCTTCAAAGGGATCCGAAATATCTGTTCTCAGATTCCACAGAAATAAGGCTAGCAAAGAGATCCACGACATACCGATGTAACTCTGTGAGTGGAAGTCACATATCACAGAGCAGCTTCTCAGAAAGCTTCTTTCCAGATTTCATCTGAGGATATTTCCTTTTTCACCATAGCCCTCTACGGGCTTCCAAATATCACTTTGCCATTTCCACAAGAACTGTCTTAGCGAAAGGCTTCTTGAGGGGAAAGCTGTAACTCTGTGAGATGATTTCACAGAACACAAAGAAGTTTCTCAGAAAGCTTCTTTCTCTTTGTTATCGGAGGATATTTCCTTTGGCCCTATAGTCTTCCAAGGGATCCGAAATATCTGTTCTCAGATTCCACAGAAATAAGGCTAGCAAAGAGATCCACGAAATACAGATGTAACTCTGTGAGATGAATTAACAGAACACTAAGCAGTTTCTCAGAAAGCTTATTTCCAGATTTCATCTGAGGATATTTCCTTTTTCACCCTAGCCCTCTATGGGCTTCCAAATATCACTTTGCCAATTCCACAAGAACTGTCTTAGCGAAAGGCTTCTTGAGGGGAAAGCTGTAACTCTGTGAGATGATTTCACAGAACACAAAGAAGTTTCTCAGAAAGCTTCTTTCTCTTTGTTATCGGAGGATATTTCCTTTGGCCCTATAGTCTTCAAAGGGATCCGAAATATCTGTTCTCAGATTCCACAGAAATAAGGCTAGCAAAGAGATACACGAAATACAGATGTAACTCTGTGAGATGAATTTACAGAACACTAAGCAGTTTCTCAGAAAGCTTCTTTCCAGATTTCATCTGAGGATATTTCCTATTTCACCATAGCCCTCTACGGGCTTCCAAATATCACTTTGCCAATTCCACAAGAACTGTCTTAGCGAAAGGCTTCTTGAGGGGAAAGCTGTAACTCTGTGGGATGATTTCACAGAACACAAAGAAGTTTCTCAGAAAGCTTCTTTCTCTTTGTTATCGCAGGATATTTCCTTTGGACCTATAGTCTTCAAAGGGATCCGAATATCTGTTCTCAGATTCCACAGAAATAAGGCTAGCAAAGAGATCCACGAAATACAGATGTAACTCTGTGAGATGAATTAACAGAACACTAAGCAGTTTCTCAGAAAGCTTCTTTCCAGATTTCATCTGAGGATATTTCCTTTTTCAACATAGGCCTCTATGGGCTTCCAAATATCACTTTGCCAATTCCACAAGAACTGTCTTAGCGAAAGGCTTCTTGAGGAGAAAGCTGTAACTCTGTGAGATGATTTCACAGAACACAAAGAAGTTTCTCAGAAAGCTTCTTTCTCTTTGTTATCGGAGGATATTTCCTTTGGACCTATAGTCTTCAAAGGGATCCGAAATATCTGTTCTCAGATTCCACAGAAATAAGGCTAGCAAAGAGATCCACGAAATACAGATGTAACTCTGTGAGTGGAAGTCACACATCACAGAGCAGTTTCTCAGAAAGATTCTTTCCAGATTTCATCTGAGGATATTTCCTTTTTCACCAGAGCCCTCTATGGGCTTCCAAATATCACTTTGCCAATTCCACAAGAAATTTCTTAGCGAAAGGCTTCTTGAGGGGAAAGCTGTAACTCTGTGAGATGATTTCACAGAACACAAAGAAGTTTCTCAGAAAGCTTCTTTCTCTTTGTTATCGGAGGATATTTACTTTGGCCCTATAGTCTTCAAAGGGATCCGAAATATCTGTTCTCAGATTCCACAGAAATAAGGCTAGCAAAGAGATCCACGAAATACAGATGTAACTCTATGAGATGTATTCACAGAACACTAAGCAGTTTCTCAGAAAGCTTCTTTCCAGATTTCATCTGAGGATATTTCCTTTTTCACCATAGCCCTCTATGGGCTTCCAAATATCACTTTGCCAATTCCACAAGAACTGTCTTAGCGAAAGGCTACTTGAGGGGAAAGCTGTAACTCTGTGAGATGATTTCACAGAACACAAAGAAGTTTCTCAGAAAGCTTCTTTCTCTTTGTTATCGGAGGATATTTCCTTTGGCCCTATAGTCTTCAAAGGGATCCGAAATATCTGTTCTCAGATTCCACAGAAATAAGGCTAGCAAAGAGATCCACGAAATACAGATGTAACTCTGTGAGATGAATTAACAGAACACTAAGCAGTTTCTCAGAAAGCTTCTTTCCAGATTTCATCTGAGGATATTTCCTTTTTCACCATAGCCCTCTATTGGCTTCCAAATATCACTTTGCAAATTCCAGAAGAACTGTCTTAGCGAAAGGCTTCTTGAGGGGAAAGCTGTAACTCTGTGAGATGATTTCACAGAACACAAAGAAGTTTCTCAGAAAGCTTCTTTCTCTTTGTTATCGGTGTATATTTCCTTTGGCCCTATAGTCTTCAAAGGGATCCGAAATATCTGTTCTCAGATTCCACAGAAATAAGGCTAGCAAAGAGATCCACGAAATACAGATGTAACTCTGTGAGTGGAAGTCACACATCACAGAGCAGTTTCTCAGAAAGCTTCTTTCCAGATTTCATCTGAGGATATTTCCTTTTTCACCATAGCCCTCTATGGGCTGCCAAATATCACTTTGCCAATTCCACAAGCACTGTCTTAGCGAAAGGCTTCTTGAGGGGAAAGCTGTAACTCTGTGAGATGATTTCCGGAACAGAAAGAAGTTTCTCAGAAAGCTTCTTTCTCTTTGTTATCGGAGGATATTTCCTTTGGCCCTACAGTATTCTAAGGGATCCGAAATATCTGTTCTCAGATTCCACAGAAATAAGGCTAGCAAAGAGATCCACGAAATACAGATGTAACTCTGTGAGATGAAATAACAGAACACTAAGCAGTTTCTCAGAAAGCTTCTTTCCAGATTTCATCTGAGGATATTTCCTTTTTCAACATTGCCCTCTAAGGACTTCCAAATATCACTTTGCCAATTCCACAAGAACTGTCTTAGCGAAAGGCTTCTTGAGGGGAAAGCTGTAACTCTGTGAGATGATTTCAAAGAACACAAAGAAGTTTCTCAGAAAGCTTCTTTCCCTTTGTTATCTGAGGATATTTCCTTTGGCCCTATAGTCTTCAAAGGGATCCGAAATATCTGTTCTCAGATTCCACAGAAATAAGGTTAGCAAAGATATCCACGAAATAAAGATGTAACTCTGTGAGATGAATTAACAGAACACTAAGCCGTTTCTCAGAAAGCTTTTTTCCAGATTTCATCTGAGGATATTTCCTTTTTCACCATAGCCCTCTATGGGCTTCCAAATATCACTTTGCCAATTCCACAAGAACTGACTTAGCGAAAGGCTTCTTGAGGGGAAAGCTGTAACTCTGTGAGATGATTTCACAGAACACAAAGAAGTTCCTCAGAAAGCTTCCTTCTCTTTGTTATCGGAGGATATTTCCTTTGGCCCTATAGTCTTCAAAGGGATCCGAAATATCTGTTCTCAGATTCCACAGAAATAAGGCTAGCAAAGAGATCCACGAAATACCGATGTAACTCTGTGAGTGGAAGTCTCATATCACAGAGCAGCTTCTCAGAAAGCTTCTTTCCAGATTTCATCTGAGGATATTTCCTTTTTCACCATAGCCCTCTACGGGCTTCCAAATATCACTTTGCCAATTCCACAAGAACTGTCCTAGCGAAAGGCTTCTTAAGGGGAAAGCTGTAACTCTGTGAGATGATTTCACAGAACACAAAGAAGTTTCTCAGAAACCTTCTTTCTCTTTGTTATCGGAGGATATTTCCTTTGGCCCTATAGTCTTCAAAGGGATCCAAAATATCTGTTCTCAGATTCCACAGAAATAAGGCTAGCAAAGAGATCCACGAATTACAGATGTAACTCTGTGAGATGAATTCACAGAACACTAAGCAGTTTCTCAGAAAGCTTCTTTCCAGATTTCATCTGAGGATATTTCCTTTTTCACCATAGCCCTCTATGGGCTTCCAAATATCACTTTGCCAATTCCACAAGAACTGTCTTAGCGAAAGGCTTCTTGAGGGGAAAGCTGTAACTCTGTGAGATGATTTCACAGAACACAAAGAAGTTTCTCAGAAAGCTTCTTTCTCTTTGTTATCGGAGGATATTTCCTTTGGCCCTATAATCTTCAAAGGGATGCGAAATATCTGTTCTCAGATTCCACAGAAATAAGGCTAGCAAAGAGATCCACGAAATACAGATGTAACTCTGTGAGATGAATTCACAGAACACTAAGCAGTTTCTCAGAAAGCTTCTTTCCAGATTTCATCTGAGGATATTTCCTTTTTCACCATAGCCCTCTATGGGCTTCCAAATATCACTTTGCCAATTCCACAAGAACTGTCTTAGCGAAAGGCTTCTTGAAGGGAAAGCTGTAACTCTGTGAGATGATTTCACAGAACACAAAGAAGTTTCTCAGAAAGCTTCTTTCTCTTTGGTATCGGAGGATATTTCCTTTGGCCCTATAGTCTTCAAAGGGATCCGAAATATCTGTTCTCCGATTCCACAGAAATAAGTCTAGCAAAGAGATCCACGAAATACAGATGTAACTCTGTAAGTTGAATTAACAGAACACTAAGCAGTTTCTCAGAAAGCTTCTTTCCAGATTTCATCTGAGGATATTTCCTTTTTCACCATAGCCCTCTATGGGCTTCCAAATATCACCTTGCCAATTCCACAAGACTGTCTTAGCGAAAGGCGTCTTGAGGCGAAAGCTGTAATTCTGTGAGATCATTTCACAGAACACAAAGAAGTTTCTCAGAAAGCTTCTTTCTCTTTGTTATCGGAGGATATTTCCTTTGGCCCTATAGTCTTCAAAGGGATCCGAAATATCTGTTCTCAGATTCCACAGAAATAAGGCTAGCAAAGAGATAAACGAAATACAGATGTAACTCTGTGAGATGAATTTACAGAACACTAAGCAGTTTCTCAGAAAGCTTCTTTCCAGATTTCATCTGAGGATATTTCCTTTTTCACCATAGCCCTCTAAGGGCTTCCATATATCACTTTGCCGATTCCACAAGAACTGTCTTAGCGAAAGGCTTCTTGAGGGGAAAGCTGTAACTCTGTGGGATGATTTCACAGAACACAAGGAAGTTTCTCAGAAAGCTTCTTTCTCTTTGTTATCGCAGGATATTTCCTTTGGACCTATAGTCTTCAAAGGGATCCGAATATCTGTTCTCAGATTCCACAGAAATAAGGCTAGCAAAGAGATCCACGAAATACAGATGTAACTGTGTGAGTGGAAGTCACACATCACAGAGCAGTTTCTCAGAAAGCTTCTTTCCAGATTTCATCTGAGGATATTTCCTTTTTCAACATAGGCCTCTATGGGCTTCCAAATATCACTTTGCCAATTCCACAAGAACTGTCTTAGCGAAAGGCTTCTTGAGGGGAAAGCTGTAACTCTGTGAGATGATTTCACAGAACACAAAGAAGTTTCTCAGAAAGCTTCTTTCTCTTTGTTATCGGAGGATATTTCCTTTGGCCCTATAGTCTTCAAAGGGATCCGAAATATCTGTTCTCAGATTCCACAGAAATAAGGCTAGCAAAGAGATCCACGAAATACAGATGTAACTCTGTGAGATGAATTCACAGAACACTAAGCAGTTTCTCAGAAAGCTTCTTTCCAGATTTCATCTGAGGATATTTCCTTTTTCACCATAGCCCTCTATGGGCTTCCAAATATCACTTTGCCAATTCCACAAGAACTGTCTTAGCGAAAGGCTTCTTGAAGGGAAAGCTGTAACTCTGTGAGATGATTTCACAGAACACAAAGAAGTTTCTCAGAAAGCTTCTTTCTCTTTGGTATCGGAGGATATTTCCTTTGGCCCTATAGTCTTCAAAGGGATCCGAAATATCTGTTCTCCGATTCCACAGAAATAAGTCTAGCAAAGAGATCCACGAAATACAGATGTAACTCTGTAAGTTGAATTAACAGAACACTAAGCAGTTTCTCAGAAAGCTTCTTTCCAGATTTCATCTGAGGATATTTCCTTTTTCACCATAGCCCTCTATGGGCTTCCAAATATCACCTTGCCAATTCCACAAGACTGTCTTAGCGAAAGGCGTCTTGAGGCGAAAGCTGTAATTCTGTGAGATCATTTCACAGAACACAAAGAAGTTTCTCAGAAAGCTTCTTTCTCTTTGTTATCGGAGGATATTTCCTTTGGCCCTATAGTCTTCAAAGGGATCCGAAATATCTGTTCTCAGATTCCACAGAAATAAGGCTAGCAAAGAGATAAACGAAATACAGATGTAACTCTGTGAGATGAATTTACAGAACACTAAGCAGTTTCTCAGAAAGCTTCTTTCCAGATTTCATCTGAGGATATTTCCTTTTTCACCATAGCCCTCTATGGGCTTCCAAATATCACTTTGCCAATTCCACAAGAACTGTCTTAGCAAAAGGCTTCTTGAGGGGAAAGCTGTAACTCTGTGAGATGATTTCACAGAACACAAAGAAGTTTCTCAGAAAGCTTCTTTCCCTTTGTTATCGGAGGATATTTCCTTTGGCCCTATAGTCTTCAAAGGGATCCGAAATATCTGTTCTCAGATTCCACAGAAATAAGGCTAGCAAAGAGATCCAAGAAATACAGATGTAACTCTGTGAGTGGAAGTCACACATCACAGAGCAGTTTCTCAGAAAGCTTCTTTCCAGATTTCTTCTGAGGATATTTCCGTTTTCACCTTAGCCCTCTATGTGCTTCCAAATATCACTTTGCCAAATCCAAAAGACTGTCTTAGCGAAAGGCTTCTTGAGGGGAAAGCTGTAACTCTGTGAGATGATTTCACAGAACACGAAGAAGTTTCTCAGAAAGCTTCTTTCTCTTTGTTATCGGAGGATATTTCCTTTGGCACTATAGTCTTCAAAGGGATCCGAAATATCTGTTCTCAGATTCCACAGAAATAAGGCTAGCAAAGAGATCCACGAAATACAGATGTAACTCTGTGAGATGAATTAACAGAACACTAAGCAGTTTCTCAGAAAGCTTCTTTCCAGATTTCATCTGAGGATATTTCCTTTTTCATCATAGCCCTCTATGGGCTTCCAAATTTCACTTTGCCAATTCCGCAAGAACTGTCTTAGCGAAAGGCTTCTTGAGGGGAAAGCTGTAACTCTGTGAGATGATTTCACAGAACACAAAGAAGTTTCTCAGAAAGCTTCTTTCTCTTTGTTATCGGAGGATATTTCCTTTGGCTCTGTATTCTTCAAAGGGATCCGAAATATCTGTTCTCAGATTCCACAGAAATAAGGCTAGCAAAGAGATCCACGAAATACAGATGTAACTCTGTGAGTGGAAGTCACACATCACAGAGCAGTTTCTCAGAAAGCTTCTTTCCAGATTTCATCTGAGGATATTTCCTTTTTCACCATAGCCCTCTATGGGCTTCCAAATATCACTTTGCCAATTCCACAAGAATTGTCTTAGCGAAAGGCTTCTTGAGGGGAAAGCTGTAACTCTGTGAGATGATTTCACGGAACACAAAGAAGTTTCTCAGAAAGCATCTTTCTCTTTGTTATCGGAGGATATTTCCTTTGGCCCTATAGTCTTCAAAGGGATCCGAAATATCTGTTCTCAGATTCCACAGAAATAAGGCTAGCAAAGAGATCCACGAAATACAGATGTAACTCTGTGAGATGTTAACAGAACACTAAGCAGTTTCTCAGAAAGCTTCTTTTCAGATTTCATCTGAGGATATTTCCTTTTTCACCATAGCCCTCTATGGGCTTCCAAATATCACTTTGCCAATTCCACAAGAACTGTCTTAGCGAAAGGCTTCTTGAAGGGAAAGCTGTAACTCTGTGAGATGATTTCACAGAACACAAAGAAGTTTCTCAGAAAGCTACTTTCTCTTTGTTATCAGAGGATATTTCCTTTGGCCCTATAGTCTTCAAAGGGATCCGAAATCTCTGTTCTCAGATTCCACAGAAATAAGGCTAGCAAAGAGATCCACGAAATACAGATGTAACTCTGTAGGATGAATTAACAGAACACTAAGCAGTTTCTCAGAAAGCTTCTTTCCAGAATTCATCTGAGGATATTTCCTTTTTCTCCATAGCCCTCTATGGGCTTCCAAATATCACCTTGCCAATTCCACAAGACTGTCTTAGCGAAAGGCTTCTTGGGGGAAAGCTGTAATTCTGTAAGATGATTTCACAGAACACAAAGAAGTTTCTCAGAAAGCTTCTTTCTCTTTGTTATCGGAGGATATTTCCTTTGGCCCTATAGTCTTCAAAGGGATCCGAAATATCTGTTCTCAGATTCCACAGAAATAAGGCTAGCAAAGAGATACAAGAAATACAGATGTAACTCTGTGAGATGAATTTACAGAACACTAAGCAGTTTCTCAGAAAGCTTCTTTCCAGATTTCATCTGAGGATATTTCCTTTTTCACCATAGCCCTCTATGGGCTTCCAAATATCACTTTGCCAATTCCACAAGAACTGTCTTAGCGAAAGGCTTCTTGAGGGGAAAGCTGTAACTCTGTGAGATGATTTCACAGAACACAAAGAAGTTTCTCAGAAAGCTTCTTTCTCTTTGTTATCGGAGGATATTTCCTTTGGCCCTATAGTCTTCAAAGGGATCCGAAATATCTGTTCTCAGATTCCACAGAAATAAGGCTAGCAAAGAGATCCACGAAATACCAATGTAACTCTGTGAGTGGAAGTCACATATCACAGAGCAGCTTCTCAGAAAGCTTCTTTCCAGATTTCATCTGAGGATATTTCCTTTTTCACCATAGCCCTCTACGGGCTTCCAAATACCACTTTGCCAATTCCACAAGAACTGTCTTAGCGAAAGGCTTCTTGAGGGGAAAGCTGTAACTCTGTGAGATGATTTCACAGAACACAAAGAAGTTTCTCAGAAAGCTTCTTTCTCTTTGTTATCGGAGGATATTTCCTTTGGCCCTATAGTCTTCAAAGGGATCCAAATATCTGTTCTCAGATTCCACAGAAATAAGGCTAGCAAAGAGATCCACGAAACACAGATGTAACTCTGTGAGACGAATTCACAGAACACTAAGCAGTTTCTCAGAAAGCTTCTTTCCAGATTTCATCTGAGGATATTTCCTTTTTCACCATAGCCCTCTATGGGCTTCCAAATATCACTTTCCCAATTCCACAAGAACTGTCTTAGCGAAAGACTTCTTGAGGGGAAAGCTGTAACTCTGTGAGATGATTTCACAGAACACAAAGAAGTTCCTCAGAAAGCTTCCTTCTCTTTGTTATCGGAGGATATTTCCTTTGGCCCTATAGTCTTCAAAGGGATCCGAAATATCTGTTCTCAGATTCCACAGAAATAAGGCTAGCAAAGAGATCCACGAAATACAGATGTAACTCTGTGAGTGGAAGTCACATATCACAGAGCTGCTTCTCAGAAAGCTTCTTCCCAGATTTCATCTGAGGATATTTCCTTTTTCACCATAGCCCTCTATGGGCTTCCAAATATCACTTTGCCAATTCCACAAGAACTGTCTTAGCGAAAGGCTTCTTGAGGGGAAAGCTGTAACTCTGTGAGATGATTTCACAGAACACAAAGAAGTTTCTCAGAAAGCTTCTTTCTCTTTGTTATCGGAGGATATTTCCTTTGGCCCTACAGTCTTCAAAGGGATCCGAAATATCTGTTCTCAGATTCCACAGAAATAAGGCTAGCAAAGAGATCCACGAAATACCGATGTAACTCTGTGAGATGAATTCACAGAACACTAAGCAGTTTCTCAGAAAGCTTCTTTCCAGATTTCATCTGAGGATATTTCCTTTTTCACCCTAGCCCTCTATGGGCTTCCAAATATCACTTTTCCAATTCCACAAGAACTGTCTTAGCGAAAGGCTTCTTGAGGGGAAAGCTGTAACTCTGTGAGATGATTTCACAGAACACAAAGAAGTTTCTCAGAAAACTTCTTTCTCTTTGTTATCGGAGGATATTTCCTTTGGCCCTATAGTCTTCAAAGGGATCCGAAATATCTGTTCTCAGATTCCACAGAAATAAGGCTAGCAAAGAGATCCACGAAATACAAATGTAACTCTGTGAGATGAATTAACAGAACACTAAGCAGTTTCTCAGAAAGCTTCTTTCCAGATTTCATCTGAGGATATTTCCTTTTTCACCATAGCCCTCTATGGGCTTCCAAATATCACTTTGCCAATTCCACAAGAACTGTCTTAGCGAAAGGCTTCTTGAAGGGAAAGCTGTAACTCTGTGAGATGATTTCACAGAACACAAAGAAGTTTCTCAGAAAGCTTCTTTCTCTTTGTTATCGGAGGATATTTCCTTTGGCCCTATAGTCTTCAAAGGGATCCGAAATCTCTGTTCTCAGATTCCACAGAGATAAGTCTAGCAAAGAGATCCACGAAATACAGATGTAACTCTGTAAGATGAATAACAGAACACTAAGCAGTTTCCCAGAAAGCTTCTTTCCAGATTTCATCTGAGGATATTTCCTTTTTCTCCATAGCACTCTATGGGCTTCCAAATATCACCTTGCCAATTCCACAAGACTGTCTTAGCGAAAGGCTTCTTGAGGGGAAAGCTGTAATTCTGTGAGATGATTTCACAGAACACAAAGAAGTTTCTCAGAAAGCTTCTTTCTCTTTGTTATCGGAGGATATTTCCTTTGGCCCTATAGTCTTCAAAGGAATCCGAAATATCTGTTCTCAGATTCCACAGAAATAAGGCTAGCAAAGAGATCCACGAAATACCGATGTAACTCTGTGAGAGGAAGTCACATATCACAGAGCAGCTTCTCAGAAAGCTTCTTTCCAGATTTCATCTGAGGATATTTCCTTTTTCACCATAGCCCTCTATGGGCTTCCAAATATCACTTTGCCAATTCCACAAGAACTGTCTTAGCGAAAGGCTTCTTGAGGGGAAAGCTGTAACTCTGTGAGATGATTTCACAGAACACAAAGAAGTTTCTCAGAAAGCTTCTTTCTCTTTGTTATCGGAGGATATTTCCTTTGGCCCTATAGTCTTCAAAGGGATCCGAAATATCTGTTCTCAGATTCCACAGAAATAAGGCTAGCAAAGAGATCCACGAAATACCGATGTAACTCTGTGAGATGAATTCACAGAACACTAAGCAGTTTCTCAGAAAGCTTCTTTCCAGATTTCATCTGAGGATATTTCCTTTTTCACCCTAGCCCTCTATGGGCTTCCAAATATCACTTTGCCAATTCCACAAGAACTGTCTTAGCGAAAGGCTTCTTGAGGGGAAAGCTGTAACTCTGTGAGATGATTTCACAGAACACAAAGAAGTTTCTCAGAAAGCTTCTTTCTCTTTGTTATCGGAGGATATTTACTTTGGCCCTATAGTCTTCAAAGGGATCCGAAATATCTGTTCTCAGATTCCACAGAAATAAGGCTAGCAAAGAGATACACGAAATACAGATGTAACTCTGTGAGATGAATTTACAGAACACTAAGCAGTTTCTCAGAAAGCTTCTTTCCAGATTTCATCTGAGGATATTTCCTTTTTCACCATAGCCCTCTACGGGCTTCCAAATATCACTTTGCCAATTCCACAAGAACTGTCTTAGCGAAAGGCTTCTTGAGGGGAAAGCTGTAACTCTGTGGGATGATTTCACAGAACACAAAGAAGTTTCTCAGAAAGCTTCTTTCTCTTTGTTATCGCAGGATATTTCCTTTGGACCTATAGTCTTCAAAGGGATCCGAATATCTGTTCTCAGATTCCACAGAAATAAGGCTAGCAAAGAGATCCACGAAATACAGATGTAACTCTGTGAGATGAATTAACAGAACACTAAGCAGTTTCTCAGAAAGCTTCTTTCCAGATTTCATCTGAGGATATTTCCTTTTTCAACATAGGCCTCTATGGGCTTCCAAATATCACTTTGCCAATTCCACAAGAACTGTCTTAGCGAAAGGCTTCTTGAGGAGAAAGCTGTAACTCTGTGAGATGATTTCACAGAACACAAAGAAGTTTCTCAGAAAGCTTCTTTCTCTTTGTTATCGGAGGATATTTCCTTTGGACCTATAGTCTTCAAAGGGATCCGAAATATCTGTTCTCAGATTCCACAGAAATAAGGCTAGCAAAGAGATCTACGAAATACAGATGTAACTCTGTGAGTGGAAGTCACACATCACAGAGCAGTTTCTCAGAAAGATTCTTTCCAGATTTCATCTGAGGATATTTCCTTTTTCACCATAGCCCTCTATGGGCTTCCAAATATCACTTTGCCAATTCCACAAGAAATTTCTTAGCGAAAGGCTTCTTGAGGGGAAAGCTGTAACTCTGTGAGATGATTTCACAGAACACAAAGAAGTTTCTCAGAAAACTTCTTTCTCTTTGTTATCGGAGGATATTTCCTTTGGCCCTATAGTCTTCAAAGGGATCCGAAATATCTGTTCTCAGATTCCACAGAAATAAGGCTAGCAAAGAGATCCACGAAATACAGATGTAACTCTATGAGATGTATTCACAGAACACTAAGCAGTTTCTCAGAAAGCTTCTTTCCAGATTTCATCTGAGGATATTTCCTTTTTCACCATAGCCCTCTATGGGCTTCCAAATATCACTTTGCCAATTCCACAAGAACTGTCTTAGCGAAAGGCTACTTGAGGGGAAAGCTGTAACTCTGTGAGATGATTTCACAGAACACAAAGAAGTTTCTCAGAAAGCTTCTTTCTCTTTGTTATCGGAGGATATTTCCTTTGGCCCTATAGTCTTCAAAGGGATCCGAAATATCTGTTCTCAGATTCCACAGAAATAAGGCTAGCAAAGAGATCCACGAAATACAGATGTAACTCTGTGAGATGAATTAACAGAACACTAAGCAGTTTCTCAGAAAGCTTCTTTCCAGATTTCATCTGAGGATATTTCCTTTTTCACCATAGCCCTCTATGGGCTTCCAAATATCACTTTGCAAATTCCAGAAGAACTGTCTTAGCGAAAGGCTTCTTGAGGGGAAAGCTGTAACTCTGTGAGATGATTTCACAGAACACAAAGAAGTTTCTCAGAAAGCTTCTTTCTCTTTGTTATCGGTGTATATTTCCTTTGGCCCTATAGTCTTCAAAGGGATCCGAAATATCTGTTCTCAGATTCCACAGAAATAAGGCTAGCAAAGAGATCCACGAAATACAGATGTAACTCTGTGAGTGGAAGTCACACATCACAGAGCAGTTTCTCAGAAAGCTTCTTTCCAGATTTCATCTGAGGATATTTCCTTTTTCACCATAGCCCTCTATGGGCTGCCAAATATCACTTTGCCAATTCCACAAGCACTGTCTTAGCGAAAGGCTTCTTGAGGGGAAAGCTGTAACTCTGTGAGATGATTTCAGGAACAGAAAGAAGTTTCTCAGAAAGCTTCTTTCTCTTTGTTATCGGAGGATATTTCCTTTGGCCCTACAGTATTCTAAGGGATCCGAAATATCTGTTCTCAGATTCCACAGAAATAAGGCTAGCAAAGAGATCCACGAATTACAGATGTAACTCTGTGAGATGAATTCACAGAACACTAAGCAGTTTCTCAGAAAGCTTCTTTCCAGATTTCATCTGAGGATATTTCCTTTTTCACCATAGCCCTCTATGGGCTTCCAAATATCACTTTGCCAATTCCACAAGAACTGTCTTAGCGAAAGGCTTCTTGAGGGGAAAGCTGTAACTCTGTGAGATGATTTCACAGAACACAAAGAAGTTTCTCAGAAAGCTTCTTTCTCTTTGTTATCGGAGGATATTTCCTTTGGCCCTATAGTCTTCAAAGGGATGCGAAATATCTGTTCTCAGATTCCACAGAAATAAGGCTAGCAAAGAGATCCACGAAATACAGATGTAACTCTGTGAGATGAATTCACAGAACACTAAGCAGTTTCTCAGAAAGCTTCTTTCCAGATTTCATCTGAGGATATTTCCTTTTTCACCATAGCCCTCTATGGGCTTCCAAATATCACTTTGCCAATTCCACAAGAACTGTCTTAGCGAAAGGCTTCTTGAAGGGAAAGCTGTAACTCTGTGAGATGATTTCACAGAACACAAAGAAGTTTCTCAGAAAGCTTCTTTCTCTTTGGTATCGGAGGTTATTTCCTTTGGCCCTATAGTCTTCAAAGGGATCCGAAATATCTGTTCTCAGATTCCACAGAAATAAGTCTAGCAAAGAGATCCACGAAATACAGATGTAACTCTGTAAGTTGAATTAACAGAACACTAAGCAGTTTCTCAGAAAGCTTCTTTCCAGATTTCATCTGAGGATATTTCCTTTTTCACCATAGCCCTCTATGGGCTTCCAAATATCACCTTGCCAATTCCACAAGACTGTCTTAGCGAAAGGCGTCTTGAGGCGAAAGCTGTAATTCTGTGAGATCATTTCACAGAACACAAAGAAGTTTCTCAGAAAGCTTCTTTCTCTTTGTTATCGGAGGATATTTCCTTTGGCCCTATAGTCTTCAAAGGGATCCGAAATATCTGTTCTCAGATTCCACAGAAATAAGGCTAGCAAAGAGATAAACGAAATACAGATGTAACTCTGTGAGATGAATTTACAGAACACTAAGCAGTTTCTCAGAAAGCTTCTTTCCAGATTTCATCTGAGGATATTTCCTTTTTCACCATAGCCCTCTAAGGGCTTCCAAATATCACTTTGCCGATTCCACAAGAACTGTCTTAGCGAAAGGCTTCTTGAGGGGAAAGCTGTAACTCTGTGGGATGATTTCACAGAACACAAGGAAGTTTCTCAGAAAGCTTCTTTCTCTTTGTTATCGCAGGATATTTCCTTTGGACCTATAGTCTTCAAAGGGATCCGAATATCTGTTCTCAGATTCCACAGAAATAAGGCTAGCAAAGAGATCCACGAAATACAGATGTAACTGTGTGAGTGGAAGTCACACATCACAGAGAAGTTTCTCAGAAAGCTTCTTTCCAGATTTCATCTGAGGATATTTCCTTTTTCAACATAGGCCTCTATGGGCTTCCAAATATCACTTTGCCAATTCCACAAGAACTGTCTTAGTGAAAGGCTTCTTGAGGGGAAAGCTGTAACTCTGTGAGATGATTTCACAGAACACAAAGAAGTTTCTCAGAAAGCTTCTTTCTCTTTGTTATCGGAGGATATTTCCTTTGGCCCTATAGTCTTCAAAGGGATCCGAAATATCTGTTCTCAGATTCCACAGAAATAAGGCTAGCAAAGAGATCCACGAAATACAGATGTAACTCTGTGAGATGAATTAACAGAACACTAAGCAGTTTCTCAGAAAGCTTCTTTCCAGATTTCATCTGAGGATATTTCCTTTTTCACCATAGCCCTCTACGGGCTTCCAAATATCACTTTGCCAATTCCACAAGAACTGTCTTAGCGAAAGGCTTCTTGAGGGGAAAGCTGTAACTCTGTGAGATGATTTCACAGAACACAAAGGACTTTCTCAGAAAGCTTCTTTCTCTTTGTTATCGGAGGGTATTTCCTTTGGCCCTATAGTCTTCCAAGGGATCGGAAATATCTGTTCTCAGATTCCACAGAAATAAGGCTAGCAAAGAGATCCACGAAATACAGATGTAACTCTGTGAGATGAATTAACAGAACACTAAGCCGTTTCTCGGAAAGCTTCTTTCCAGATTTCATCTGAGGATATTTCCTTTTTCACCATAACCCTATATGGGCTTCCAAATATCACCTTGCCAATTCCACAAGAACTGTCTTAGCGAAAGGCTTCTTGAGGGGAAAGCTGTAACTCTGTGAGATGATTTCACAGAACACAAAGAAGTTTCTCAGAAAGCTTCTTTCTCTTTGTTATCGGAGGATATTTCCTTTGGCCCTATAGTCTTCAAAGGGATCCGAAATATCTGTTCTCAGATTCCACAGAAATAAGGCTAGCAAAGAGATGCACGAAATACAGATGTAACTCTGTGAGATGAATTAACAGAACACTAAGCAGTTTCTCAGAAAGCTTCTTTCCAGATTTCATCTGAGGATATTTCCTTTTTCACCATAGCCCTCTATGGGCTTCCAAATATCACTTTGCCAATTCCACAAGAACTGTCTTAGCGAAAGGCTTCTTGAGGGGAAAGCTGTAACTCTGTGAGATGATTTCACGGAACACAAAGAAGTTTCTCAGAAAGCTTCTTTCTCTTTGTTATCGGAGGATATTTCCTTTGGCCCTATAGTCTTCAAAGGGATCCGAAATATCTGTTCTCAGATTCCACAGAAATAAGGCTAGCCAAGAGATCCACGAAACACAGATGTAACTCTGTGAGATGAATTCACAGAACACTAAGCAGTTTCTCAGAAAGCTTCTTTCCAGATTTCATCTGAGGATATTTCCTTTTTCACCATAGCCCTCTATGGGCTTCCAAATATCACTTTGCCAATTCCACAAGAACTGTCTTAGAGAAAGGCTTCTTGAGGGGAAAGCTGTAACTCTGTGAGATGATTTCACAGAACACAAAGAAGTTTCTCAGAAAGCTTCTTTCCCTTTGTTATCGGAGGATATTTCCTTTGGCCCTATAGTCTTCAAAGGGATCCGAAATATCTGTTCTCAGATTCCACAGAAATAAGGCTAGCAAAGAGATCCACGAAATACAGATGTAACTCTGTGAGTGGAAGTCACACATCACAGAGCAGTTTCTCAGAAAGCTTCTTTCCAGATTTCTTCTGAGGATATTTCCGTTTTCACCTTAGCCCTCTATGTGCTTCCAAATATCACATTGCCAAATCCAAAAGACTGTCTTAGCGAAAGGCTTCTTGAGGGGAAAGCTGTAACTCTGTGAGATGATTTCACAGAACACGAAGAAGTTTCTCAGAAAGCTTCTTTCTCTTTGTTATCGGAGGATATTTCCTTTGGCACTATAGTCTTCAAAGGGATCCGAAATATCTGTTCTCAGATTCCACAGAAATAAGGCTAGCAAAGAGATCCACGAAATACAGATGTAACTCTGTGAGATGAATATACAGAACACTAAGCAGTTTCTCAGAAAGCTTCTTTCCAGATTTCATCTGAGGATATTTCCTTTTTCATCATAGCCCTCTATGGGCTTCCAAATATCACTTTGCCAATTCCACAAGAACTGTCTTAGCGAAAGGCTTCTTGAGGGGAAAGCTGTAACTCTGTGAGATGATTTCAGAGAACACAAAGAAGTTTCTCAGAAAGCTTCTTTCTCTTTGTTATCGGAGGATATTTCCTTTGGCTCTGTATTCTTCAAAGGGATCCGAAATATCTGTTCTCAGATTCCACAGAAATAAGGCTAGCAAAGAGATCCACGAAATACAGATGTAACTCTGTGAGTGGAAGTCACACATCACAGAGCAGTTTCTCAGAAAGCTTCTTTCCAGATTTCATCTGAGGATATTTCCTTTTTCACCATAGCCCTCTATGGGCTTCCAAATATCACTTTGCCAATTCCACAAGAATTGTCTTAGCGAAAGGATTCTTGAGGGGAAAGCTGTAACTCTGTGAGATGATTTCACGGAACACAAAGAAGTTTCTCAGAAAGCATCTTTCTCTTTGTTATCGGAGGATATTTCCTTTGGCCCTATAGTCTTCAAAGGGATCCGAAATATCTGTTCTCAGATTCCACGGAAATAAGGCTAGCAAAGAGATCCACGAAATACAGATGTAACTCTGTGAGATGAATTAACAGAACACTAAGCAGTTTCTCAGAAAGCTTCTTTTCAGATTTCATCTGAGGATATTTCCTTTTTCACCATAGCCCTCTATGGGCTTCCAAATATCACTTTGCCAATTCCACAAGAACTGTCTTAGCGAAAGGCTTCTTGAAGGGAAAGCTGTAACTCTGTGAGATGATTTCACAGAACACAAAGAAGTTTCTCAGAAAGCTACTTTCTCTTTGTTATCAGAGGATATTTCCTTTGGCCCTATAGTCTTCAAAGGGATCCGAAATCTCTGTTCTCAGATTCCACAGAAATAAGGCTAGCAAAGAGATCCACGAAATACAGATGTAACTCTGTAGGATGAATTAACAGAACACTAAGCAGTTTCTCAGAAAGCTTCTTTCCAGAATTCATCTGAGGATATTTCCTTTTTCTCCATAGCCCTCTATGGGCTTCCAAATATCACCTTGCCAATTCCACAAGACTGTCTTAGCGAAAGGCTTCTTGGGGGAAAGCTGTAATTCTGTAAGATGATTTCACAGAACACAAAGAAGTTTCTCAGAAAGCTTCTTTCTCTTTGTTATCGGAGGATATTTCCTTTGGCCCTATAGTCTTCAAAGGGATCCGAAATATCTGTTCTCAGATTCCACAGAAATAAGGCTAGCAAAGAGATACACGAAATACAGATGTAACTCTGTGAGATGAATTTACAGAACACTAAGCAGTTTCTCAGAAAGCTTCTTTCCAGATTTCATCTGAGGATATTTCCTTTTTCACCATAGCCCTCTATGGGCTTCCAAATATCACTTTGCCAATTCCACAAGAACTGTCTTAGCGAAAGGCTTCTTGAGGGGAAAGCTGTAACTCTGTGAGATGATTTCACAGAACACAAAGAAGTTTCTCAGAAAGCTTCTTTCTCTTTGTTATCGGAGGATATTTCCTTTGGCCCTATAGTCTTCAAAGGGATCCGAAATATCTGTTCTCAGATTCCACAGAAATAAGGCTAGCAAAGAGATCCACGAAATACCAATGTAACTCTGTGAGTGGAAGTCACATATCACAGAGCAGCTTCTCAGAAAGCTTCTTTCCAGATTTCATCTGAGGATATTTCCTTTTTCACCATAGCCCTCTACGGGCTTCCAAATACCACTTTGCCAATTCCACAAGAACTGTCTTAGCGAAAGGCTTCTTGAGGGGAAAGCTGTAACTCTGTGAGATGATTTCACAGAACACAAAGAAGTTTCTCAGAAAGCTTCTTTCTCTTTGTTATCGGAGGATATTTCCTTTGGCCCTATAGTCTTCAAAGGGATCCAAATATCTGTTCTCAGATTCCACAGAAATAAGGCTAGCAAAGAGATCCACGAAACACAGATGTAACTCTGTGAGACGAATTCACAGAACACTAAGCAGTTTCTCAGAAAGCTTCTTTCCAGATTTCATCTGAGGATATTTCCTTTTTCACCATAGCCCTCTATGGGCTTCCAAATATCACTTTCCCAATTCCACAAGAACTGTCTTAGCGAAAGGCTTCTTGAGGGGAAAGCTGTAACTCTGTGAGATGATTTCACAGAACACCAAAGAAGTTCCTCAGAAAGCTTCCTTCTCTTTGTTATCGGAGGATATTTCCTTTGGCCCTATAGTCTTCAAAGGGATCCGAAATATCTGTTCTCAGATTCCACAGAAATAAGGCTAGCAAAGAGATCCACGAAATACAGATGTAACTCTGTGAGTGGAAGTCACATATCACAGAGCTGCTTCTCAGAAAGCTTCTTCCCAGATTTCATCTGAGGATATTTCCTTTTTCACCATAGCCCTCTATGGGCTTCCAAATATCACTTTGCCAATTCCACAACAACTGTCTTAGCGAAAGGCTTCTTGAGGGGAAAGCTGTAACTCTGTGAGATGATTTCACAGAACACAAAGAAGTTTCTCAGAAAGCTTCTTTCTCTTTGTTATCGGAGGATATTTCCTTTGGCCCTACAGTCTTCAAAGGGATCCGAAATATCTGTTCTCAGATTCCACAGAAATAAGGCTAGCAAAGAGATCCACGAAATACCGATGTAACTCTGTGAGATGAATTCACAGAACACTAAGCAGTTTCTCAGAAAGCTTCTTTCCAGATTTCATCTGAGGATATTTCCTTTTTCACCCTAGCCCTCTATGGGCTTCCAAATATCACTTTTCCAATTCCACAAGAACTGTCTTAGCGAAAGGCTTCTTGAGGGGAAAGCTGTAACTCTGTGAGATGATTTCACAGAACACAAAGAAGTTTCTCAGAAAGCTTCTTTCTCTTTGTTATCGGAGGATATTTCCTTTGGCCCTATAGTCTTCAAAGGGATGCGAAATATCTGTTCTCAGATTCCACAGAAATAAGGCTAGCAAAGAGATCCACGAAATACAAATGTAACTCTGTGAGATGAATTAACAGAACACTAAGCAGTTTCTCAGAAAGCTTCTTTCCAGATTTCATCTGAGGATATTTCCTTTTTCACCATAGCCCTCTATGGGCTTCCAAATATCACTTTGCCAATTCCACAAGAACTGTCTTAGCGAAAGGCTTCTTGAAGGGAAAGCTGTAACTCTGTGAGATGATTTCACAGAACACAAAGAAGTTTCTCAGAAAGCTTCTTTCTCTTTGTTATCGGAGGATATTTCCTTTGGCCCTATAGTCTTCAAAGGGATCCGAAATCTCTGTTCTCAGATTCCACAGAGATAAGTCTAGCAAAGAGATCCACGAAATACAGATGTAACTCTGTAAGATGAATAACAGAACACTAAGCAGTTTCCCAGAAAGCTTCTTTCCAGATTTCATCTGAGGATATTTCCTTTTTCTCCATAGCACTCTATGGGCTTCCAAATATCACCTTGCCAATTCCACAAGACTGTCGTAGCGAAAGGCTTCTTGAGGGGAAAGCTGTAATTCTGTGAGATGATTTCACAGAACACAAAGAAGTTTCTCAGAAAGCTTCTTTCTCTTTGTTATCGGAGGATATTTCCTTTGGCCCTATAGTCTTCAAAGGAATCCGAAATATCTGTTCTCAGATTCCACAGAAATAAGGCTAGCAAAGAGATCCACGAAATACCGATGTAACTCTGTGAGAGGAAGTCACATATCACAGAGCAGCTTCTCAGAAAGCTTCTTTCCAGATTTCATCTGAGGATATTTCCTTTTTCACCATAGCCCTCTATGGGCTTCCAAATATCACTTTGCCAATTCCACAAGAACTGTCTTAGCGAAAGGCTTCTTGAGGGGAAAGCTGTAACTCTGTGAGATGATTTCACAGAACACAAAGAAGTTTCTCAGAAAGCTTCTTTCTCTTTGTTATCGGAGGATATTTCCTTTGGCCCTATAGTCTTCAAAGGGATCCGAAATATCTGTTCTCAGATTCCACAGAAATAAGGCTAGCAAAGAGATCCACGAAATACCGATGTAACTCTGTGAGATGAATTCACAGAACACTAAGCAGTTTCTCAGAAAGCTTCTTTCCAGATTTCATCTGAGGATATTTCCTTTTTCACCCTAGCCCTCTATGGGCTTCCAAATATCACTTTTCCAATTCCACAAGAACTGTCTTAGCGAAAGGCTTCTTGAGGGGAAAGCTGTAACTCTGTGAGATGATTTCACAGAACACAAAGAAGTTTCTCAGAAAGCTTCTTTCTCTTTGTTATCGGAGGATATTTCCTTTGGCCCTATAGTCTTCAAAGGGATCCGAAATATCTGTTCTCAGATTCCACAGAAATAAGGCTAGCAAAGAGATCCACGAAATACCAATGTAACTCTGTGAGTGGAAGTCACATATCACAGAGCAGCTTCTCAGAAAGCTTCTTTCCAGATTTCATCTGAGGATATTTCCTTTTTCACCATAGCCCTCTACGGGCTTCCAAATACCACTTTGCCAATTCCACAAGAACTGTCTTAGCGAAAGGCTTCTTGAGGGGAAAGCTGTAACTCTGTGAGATGATTTCACAGAACACAAAGAAGTTTCTCAGAAAGCTTCTTTCTCTTTGTTATCGGAGGATATTTCCTTTGGCCCTATAGTCTTCAAAGGGATCCAAATATCTGTTCTCAGATTCCACAGAAATAAGGCTAGCAAAGAGATCCACGAAACACAGATGTAACTCTGTGAGATGAATTCACAGAACACTAAGCAGTTTCTCAGAAAGCTTCTTTCCAGATTTCATCTGAGGATATTTCCTTTTTCACTATAGCCCTCTATGGGCTTCCAAATATCACTTTGCCAATTCCACAAGAACTGTCTTAGCGAAAGGCTTCTTGAGGGGAAAGCTGTAACTCTGTGAGATGATTTCACAGAACACAAAGAAGTTCCTCAGAAAGCTTCCTTCTCTTTGTTATCGGAGGATATTTCCTTTGGCCCTATAGTCTTCAAAGGGATCCGAAATATCTGTTCTCAGATTCCACAGAAATAAGGCTAGCAAAGAGATCCACGAGATACAGATGTAACTCTGTGAGTGGAAGTCACATATCACAGAGCTGCTTCTCAGAAAGCTTCTTCCCAGATTTCATCTGAGGATATTTTCTTTTTCACCATAGCCCTCTATGGGCTTCCAAATATCACTTTGCCAATTCCACAAGAACTGTCTTAGCGAAAGGCTTCTTGAGGGGAAAGCTGTAACTCTGTGAGATGATTTCACAGAACACAAAGAAGTTTCTCAGAAAGCTTCTTTCTCTTTGTTATCGCAGGATATTTCCTTTGGCCCTATAGTCTTCAAAGGAATCCGAAATATCTGTTCTCAGATTCCACAGAAATAAGGCTAGCAAAGAGATCCACGAAATACCGATGTAACTCTGTGAGATGAATTCACAGAACACTAAGCAGTTTCTCAGAAAGCTTCTTTCCAGATTTCATCTGAGGATATTTCCTTTTTCACCCTAGCCCTCTATGGGCTTCCAAATATCACTTTTCCAATTCCACAAGAACTGTCTTAGCGAAAGGCTTCTTGAGGGGAAAGCTGTAACTCTGTGAGATGATTTCACAGAACACAAAGAAGTTTCTCAGAAAGCTTCTTTCTCTTTGTTATCGGAGGATATTTCCTTTGGCCCTATAGTCTTCAAAGGGATCCGAAATATCTGTTCTCACATTCCACAGAAATAAGGCTAGCAAAGAGATCCACGAAATACAAATGTAACTCTGTGAGATTAATTAACAGAACACTAAGCAGTTTTTCAGAAAGCTTCTTTCCAGATTTCATCTGAGGATATTTCCTTTTTCACCATAGCCCTCTATGGGCTTCCAAATATCACTTTGCCAATTCCACAAGAACTGTCTTAGCGAAAGGCTTCTTGAAGGGAAAGCTGTAACTCTGTGAGATGATTTCACAGAACACAAAGAAGTTTCTCAGAAAGCTTCTTTCTCTTTGTTATCGGAGGATATTTCCTTTGGCCCTATAGTCTTCAAAGGGATCCGAAATCTCTGTTCTCAGATTCCACAGAGATAAGTCTAGCAAAGAGATCCACGAAATACAGATGTAACTCTGTAAGATGAATAACAGAACACTAAGCAGTTTCTCAGAAAGCTTCTTTCCAGATTTCATCTGAGGATACTTCCTTTTTCTCCATAGCACTCTATGGGCTTCCAAATATCACCTTGCCAATTCCACAAGACTGTCTTAGCGAAAGGCTTCTTGAGGGGAAAGCTGTAATTCTGTGAGATGATTTCACAGAACACAAAGAAGTTTCTCAGAAAGCTTCTTTCTCTTTGTTATCGGAGGATATTTCCTTTGGCCCTATAGTCTTCAAAGGGATCCGAAATATCTGTTCTCAGATTCCACAGAAATAAGGCTAGCAAAGAGATCCACGAAATATCGATATAACTCTGTGAGTGGAAGTCACATATCACAGAGCAGCTTCTCAGAAAGCTTCTTTCCAGATTTCATCTGAGGATATTTCCTTTTTCACCATAGCCCTCTATGGGCTTCCAAATATCACTTTGCCAATTCCACAAGAACTGTCTTAGCGAAAGGCTTCTTCAGGCGAAAGCTGTAACTCTGTGAGATGATTTCACAGAACACAAAGAAGTTTCTCAGAAAGCTTCTTTCTCTTTGTTATCGGAGGATATTTCCTTTGGCCCTATAGTCTTCAAAGGGATCCGAAATATCTGTTCTCAGATTCCACAGAAATAAGGCTAGCAAAGAGATCCACGAAATACCGATGTAACTCTGTGAGATGAATTCACAGAACACTAAGCGGTTTCTCAGAAAGCTTCTTTCCAGATTTCATCTGAGGATATTTCCTTTTTCACCCTAGCCCTCTATGGGCTTCCAAATATCACTTTTCCAATTCCACAAGAACTGTCTTAGCGAAAGGCTTCTTGAGGGGAAAGCTGTAACTCTGTGAGATGATTTCACAGAACACAAAGAAGTTTCTCAGAAAGCTTCTTTCTCTTTGTTATCGGAGGATATTTCCTTTGGCCCTATAGTCTTCAAAGGGATCCGAAATATCTGTTCTCAGATTCCACAGAAATAAGGCTAGCAAAGAGATCCACGAAATACAGATGTAACTCTGTGAGATGAATTAACAGAACACTAAGCAGTTTCTCAGAAAGCTTCTTTCCAGATTTCATCTGAGGATATTTCCTTTTTCACCATAGCCCTCTATGGGCTTCCAAATATCACTTTGCCAAGTCCAGAAGAACTGTCTTAGCGAAAGGCTTCTTGAGGGGAAAGCTATAACTCTGTGAGATGATTTCACAGAACACAAAGAAGTTTCTCAGAAAGCTTCTTTCCCTTTGTTATCGGAGGATATTTCCTTTGGCCCTATAGTCTTCAAAGGGATCCGAAATATCTGTTCTCAGATTCCACAAAAATAAGGCTAGCAAAGAGATCCACGAAATACAGATGTAACTCTGTGAGTGGAAGTCACACATCACAGAGCAGTTTCTCAGAAAGCTTCTTTCCAGATTTCTTCTGAGGATATTTCCGTTTTCACCATAGCCCTCTATGTGCTTCCAAATATCACTTTGCCAATTCCACAAGACTGTCTTAGCGAAAGGCTTGTTGAGGGGAAAGCTGTAACTCTGTGAGATGATTTCACAGAACACAAAGAAGTTCCTCAGAAAGCTTCCTTCTCTTTGTTATCGGAGGATATTTCCTTTGGCCCTATAGTCTTCAAAGGGATCCGAAATATCTGTTCTCAGATTCCACAGAAATAAGGCTAGCAAAGAGATCCACGAAATACAGATGTAACTCTGTGAGTGGAAGTCACACATCACAGAGCAGTTTCTCAGAAAGCTTCTTTCCAGATTTCATCTGAGGATATTTCCTTTTTCACCATAGCCCTCTATGGGCTTCCAAATATCACTTTGCCAATTCCACAAGAATTGTCTTAGCGAAAGGCTTCTTGAGGGGAAAGCTGTAACTCTGTGAGATGATTTCACGGAACACAAAGAAGTTTCTCAGAAAGCATCTTTCTCTTTGTTATCGGAGGATATTTCCTTTGGCCCTATAGTCTTCAAAGGGATCCGAAATATCTGTTCTCAGATTCCACAGAAATAAGGCTAGCAAAGAGATCCACGAAATACAGATGTAACTCTGTGAGATGAATTAACAGAACACTAAGCAGTTTCTCAGAAAGCTTCTTTTCAGATTTCATCTGAGGATATTTCCTTTTTCACCATAGCCCTCTATGGGCTTCCAAATATCACTTTGCCAATTCCACAAGAACTGTCTTAGTGAAAGGCTTCTTGAAGGGAAAGCTGTAACTCTGTGAGATGATTTCACAGAACACAAAGAAGTTTCTCAGAAAGCTTCTTTCTCTTTGTTATCGGAGGATATTTCCTTTGGCCCTATAGTCTTCAAAGGGATCCGAAATCTCTGTTCTCAGATTCCACAGAGATAAGTCTAGCAAAGAGATCCACGAAATACAGATGTAACTCTGTAAGATGAATAACAGAACACTAAGCAGTTTCTCAGAAAGCTTCTTTCCAGATTTCATCTGAGGATATTTCCTTTTTCTCCATAGCACTCTATGGGCTTCCAAATATCACCTTGCCAATTCCACAAGACTGTCTTAGCGAAAGGCTTCTTGAGGGGAAAGCTGTAATTCTGTGAGATGATTTCACAGAACACAAAGAAGTTTCTCAGAAAGCTTCTTTCTCTTTGTTATCGGAGGATATTTCCTTTGGCCCTATAGTCTTCAAAGGGATCCGAAATCTCTGTTCTCAGATTCCACAAAAATAAGGCTAGCAAAGAGATCCACGAAATACAGATGTAACTCTGTGAGTGGAAGTCACACATCACAGAGCAGTTTCTCAGAAAGCTTCTTTCCAGATTTCTTCTGAGGATATTTCCGTTTTCACCATAGCCCTCTATGTGCTTCCAATTATCACTTTGCCAATTCCACAAGACTGTCTTAGCGAAAGGCTTCTTGAGGGGAAAGCTGTAACTCTGTGAGATGATTTCACAGAACACAAAGAAGTTCCTCAGAAAGCTTCCTTCTCTTTGTTATCGGAGGATATTTCCTTTGGCCCTATAGTCTTCAAAGGGATCCGAAATATCTGTTCTCAGATTCCACAGAAATAAGGCTAGCAAAGAGATCCACGAAATACCGATGTAACTCTGTGAGTGGAAGTCACATATCACAGAGCAGCTTCTCAGAAAGCTTCTTTCCAGATTTCATCTGAGGATATTTCCTTTTTCACCATAGCCCTCTACGGGCTTCCAAATATCACTTTGCCAATTCCACAAGAACTGTCTTAGCGAAAGGCTTCTTGAGAGGAAAGCTGTAACTCTGTGAGATGATTTCACAGAACACAAAGAAGTTTCTCAGAAAGCTTCTTTCTCTTTGTTATCGGAGGATATTTCCTTTGGCCCTATAGTCTTCAAAGGGATCCGAAATATCTGTTCTCAGATTCCACAGAAATAAGGCTAGCAAAGAGATCCACGAAATACAGATGTAACTCTGTGAGATGAATTCACAGAACACTAAGCAGTTTCTCAGAAAGCTTCTTTCCAGATTTCATCTGAGGATATTTCCTTTTTCACCATAGCCCTCTATGGGCTTCCAAATATCACTTTGCCAATTCCACAAGAACTGTCTTAGCGAAAGGCTTCTTGAGGGGAAAGCTGTAACTCTGTGAGATGATTTCACAGAACACAAAGAAGTTTCTCAGAAAGCTTCTTTCTCTTTGTTATCGGAGGATATTTCCTTTGGCCCTATAGTCTTCAAAGGGATCCGAAATATCTGTTCTCATATTCCACAGAAATAAGGCTAGCAAAGAGATCCACGAAATGCAGATGTAACTCTGTGAGATGAATTAACAGAACACTAAGCAGTTTCTCAGAATTCTTCTTTCCAGATTTCATCTGAGGATATTTCCTTTTTCACCATAGCCCTCTACGGGCTTCCAAATATCACTTTGCCAATTCCACAAGAACTGTCTTAGCGAAAGGCTTCTTGAGGGGAAAGCTGTAACTCTGTGAGATGATTTCACAGAACACAAAGAAGTTTCTCAGAAAGCTTCTTTCTCTTTGTTATCGGAGGATATTTCCTTTGGACCTATAGTCTTCAAAGGGATCCGAATATCTGTTCTCAGATTCCACAGAAATAAGGCTAGCAAAGAGATCCACGAAATACACATATAACTCTGTGAGTGGAAGTCACACATCACAGAGCAGTTTCTCAGAAAGCTTCTTTCCAGATTTCATCTGAGGATATTTCCTTTTTCAACATAGCCCTCTATGGGCTTCCAAATATCACTTTGCCAATTCCACAAGAACTGTCTTAGCGAAAGGCTTCTTGAGGGGAAAGCTGTAACTCTGTGAGATGATTTCACAGAACACAAAGAAGTTTCTCAGAAAGCTTCTTTCTCTTTGTTATTGTAGGATATTTCCTTTGGCCCTGTAGTCTTCAAAGGGATCCGAAATATCTGTTCTCAGATTCCACAGAAATAAGGCTAGCAAAGAGATCCACGAAATACAGATGTAACTCTGTGAGATGAATTAACAGAACACTAAGCAGTTTCTCAGAAAGCTTCTTTCCAGATTTCATCTGAGGATATTTCCTTTTTCACCATAGCCCTCTATGGGCTTCCAAATATCACTTTGCCAATTCCACAAGAACTGTCTTAGCGAAAGGCTTCTTGAGGGGAAAGCTGTAACTCTGTGAGATGATTTCACAGAACACAAAGAAGTTTCTCAGAAAGCTTCTTTCTCTTTGTTATCGGAGGATATTTCCTTTGGCCCTATAGTCTTCAAAGGGATCCGAAATATCTGTTCTCAGATTCCACAGAAATAAGGCTAGCAAAGAGATCCACGAAATACAGATGTAACTCTGTGAGTGGAAGTCACCCATCACAGAGCAGTTTCTCAGAAAGCTTCTTTCCAGATTTCATCTGAGGATATTTCCTTTTTCACCATAGCCCTCTACGGGCTTCCAAATATCACTTTGCCAATTCCACAAGAACTGTCTTAGCGAAAGGCTTCTTCAGGGGAAAGCTGTAACTCTGTGAGATGATTTCACAGAACACAAAGAAGTTTCTCAGAAAGCTTCTTTCTCTTTGTTATCGGAGGATATTTCCTTTGGAACTATTGTCTTCAAAGGGATCCGAAATATCTGTTCTCAGATTCCACAGAAATAAGGCTAGCAAAGAGATGCACGAAATACAGATGTAACTCTGTGAGTAGAAGTCACACATCACAGAGCAGTTTCTCAGAAAGCTTCTTTCCAGATTTCATCTGAGGATATTTCCTTTTTCACCATAGCTCTCTACGGGCTTCCAAATATCACTTTGCCAATTCCACAAGAACTGTCTTAGCGAAAGGCTTCTTGAGGGGAAAGTTGTAACTCTGTGAGATGATTTCACAGAACACAAAGAAGTTTCTCAGAAAGCTTCTTTCTCTTTGTTATCGCAGGATATTTCCTTTGGCTCTATAGTCTTCAAAGGGACCCGAAATATCTGTTCTCAGATTCCACAGAAATATGGCTAGCAAAGAGATCCACGAAATACAGATGTAACTCTGTGAGATGAATTAACAGAACACTAAGCCGTTTCTCAGAAAGCTTCTTTCCAGATTTCATCTGAGGATATTTCCTTTTTCTCCATAGCCCTCTAAGGGCTTCCAAATATCACTTTGCCAATTCCACAAGAACTGTCTTAGCGAAAGGCTTCTGGAGGGGAAAGCTGTAACTCTGTGAGATGATTTCACAGAACACAAAGAAGTTCCTCAGAAAGCTTCCTTCTCTTTGTTATCGGAGGATATTTACTTTGGTCCTATAGTCTTCAAAGGGATCCGAAATATCTGTTCTCAGATTCCACAGAAATAAGGCTAGCAAAGAGATCCACGAAATACCGATGTAACTCTGTGAGTGGAAGTCACATATCACAGAGCAGCTTCTGAGAAAGCTTCTTTCCAGATTTCATCTGAGGATATTTCCTTTTTCACCGTAGCCCTCTACGGGCTTCCAAATATCACTTTGCCAATTCCACAAGAACTGTCTTAGCGAAAGGCTTTTTGAGGGGAAAGATGTAACTCTGTGAGATGATTTCACAGAACACAAAGAAGTTTCTCAGAAAGCTTCTTTCTCTTTGTTATCGGAGGATATTTCCTTTGGCCCTATAGTCTTCAAAGGGATCCGAAATATCTGTTCTCAGATTCCACAGAAATAAGGCTAGCAAAGAGATCCACGAAATACAGATGTAACTCTGTGAGTGGAAGTCACACATCACAGAGCAGTTTCTCAGAAAGCTTCTTTCCAGATTTCTTCTGAGGATATTTCCGTTTTCACCATAGCCCTCTATGTGCTTCCAAATATCACTTTGCCAATTCCACAAGACTGTCTTAGCGAAAGGCTTCTTGAGGGGAAAGCTGTAACTCTGTGAGATGATTTCACAGAACACGAAGAAGTTTCTCTGAAAGCTTCTTTCTCTTTGTTATCGGAGGATATTTCCTTTGGCACTATAGTCTTCAAAGGGATCCGAAATATCTGTTCTCAGATTCCACAGAAATAAGGCTAGCAAAGAGATCCACGAAATACAGATGTAACTCTGTAAGATGAATTTACAGAATACTAAGCAGTTTCTCAGAAAGCTTCTTTCCAGATTTCATCTGAGGATATTTCCTTTTTCACCATAGCCCTCTATGGGCTTCCAAATATCACTTTGCCAATTCCACAAGAACTGTCTTAGCGAAAGGCTTCTTGAGGGGAAAGCTGTAACTCTGTGAGATGATTTCACAGAACACAAAGAAGTTTCTCAGAAAGCTTCTTTCTCTTTGTTATCGGAGGATATTTCCTTTGGCTCTGTATTCTTCAAAGGGATCCGAAATATCTGTTCTCAGATTCCACAGAAATAAGGCTAGCAAAGAGATCCACGAAATACAGATGTAACTCTGTGAGTGGAAGTCACACATCACAGAGCTGTTTCTCAGAAAGCTTCTTTCCAGATTTCATCTGAGGATATTTGCTTTTTCACCATAGCCCTCTATGGGCTTCCAAATATCACTTTGCCAATTCCACAAGAATTGTCTTAGCGAAAGGCCTCTTCAGGGGAAAGCTGTAACTCTGTGAGATGATTTCACGGAACACAAAGAAGTTTCTCAGAAAGCATCTTTCTCTTTGTTATCGGAGGATATTTCCTTTGGCCCTATAGTATTCTAAGGGATCCGAAATATCTGTTCTCAGATTCCACAGAAATAAGGCTAGCAAAGAGATCCACGAAATACTGATGTAACTCTGTGAGATGAATTAACAGAACACTAAGCAGTTTCTCAGAAAGCTTCTTTCCAGATTTCATCTGAGGATATTTCCTTTTTCACCATAGCCCTCTATGGGCTTCCAAATATCACTTTGCCAATTCCACAAGAACTGTCTTAGCGAAAGGCTTCTTGAGGGGAAAGCTGTAACTCTGTGAGATGATTTCACAGAACACAAAGAAGTTTCTCAGAAAGCTTCTTTCCCTTTGTTATCGGAGGATATTTCCTTTGGCCCTATAGTCTTCAAAGGGATCCGAAATATCTGTTCTCAGATTCCACAAAAATAAGGCTAGCAAAGAGATCCACGAAATACAGATGTAACTCTGTGAGTGGAAGTCACACATCACAGAGCAGTTTCTCAGAAAGCTTCTTTCCAGATTTCTTCTGAGGATATTTCCGTTTTCACCATAGCCCTCTATGTGCTTCCAAATATCACTTTGCCAATTCCACAAGACTGTCTTAGCGAAAGGCTTCTTGAGGGGAAAGCTGTAACTCTGTGAGATGATTTCACAGAACACAAAGAAGTTTCTCAGAAAGCTTCTTTCTCTTTGTTATTGTAGGATATTTCCTTTGGCCCTGTAGTCTTCAAAGGGATCCGAATATCTGTTCTCAGATTCCACAAAAATAAGGCTAGCAAAGAGATCCACGAAATACAGATGTAACTCTGTGAGTGGAAGTCACACATCACAGAGCAGTTTCTCAGAAAGCTTCTTTCCAGATTTCTTCTGAGGATATTTCCGTTTTCACCATAGCCCTCTATGTGCTTCCAAATATCACTTTGCCAATTCCACAAGACTGTCTTAGCGAAAGGCTTCTTGAGGGGAAAGCTGTAACTCTGTGAGATGATTTCACAGAACACAAAGAAGTTTCTCAGAAAGCTTCTTTCTCTTTGTTATTGTAGGATATTTCCTTTGGCCCTGTAGTCTTCAAAGGGATCCGAAATATCTGTTCTCAGATTCCACAGAAATAAGGCTAGCAAAGAGATCCACGAAATACAGATGTAACTCTGTGAGATGAATTAACAGAACACTAAGCAGTTTCTCAGAAAGCTTCTTTCCAGATTTCATCTGAGGATATTTCCTTTTTCACCATAGCCCTCTATGGGCTTCCAAATATCACTTTGCCAATTCCACAAGAACTGTCTTAGCGAAAGGCTTCTTGAGGGGAAAGCTGTAACTCTGTGAGATGATTTCACAGAACACAAAGAAGTTTCTCAGAAAGCTTCTTTCTCTTTGTTATCGGAGGATATTTCCTTTGGCCCTATAGTCTTCAAAGGGATCCGAAATATCTGTTCTCAGATTCCACAGAAATAAGGCTAGCAAAGAGATCCACGAAATACAGATGTAACTCTGTGAGTGGAAGTCACCCATCACAGAGCAGTTTCTCAGAAAGCTTCTTTCCAGATTTCATCTGAGGATATTTCCTTTTTCACCATAGCCCACTACGGGCTTCCAAATATCACTTTGCCAATTCCACAAGAACTGTCTTAGCGAAAGGCTTCTTGAGGGGAAAGCTGTAACTCTGTGAGATGATTTCACAGAACACAAAGAAGTTTCTCAGAAAGCTTCTTTCTCTTTGTTATCGGAGGATATTTCCTTTGGAACTATTGTCTTCAAAGGCATTCGAAATATCTGTTCTCAGATTCCACAGAAATAAGGCTAGCAAAGAGATCAACGAAATACAGATGTAACTCTGTGAGTGGAAGTCACACATCACAGAGCAGTTTCTCAGAAAGCTTCTTTCCAGATTTCATCTGAGGATATTTCCTTTTTCACCATAGCCCTCTACGGGCTTCCAAATATCACTTTGCCAATTCCACAAAAACTGTCTTAGCGAAA
The DNA here is from genome assembly GCF_049350105.2 of Macaca mulatta. Taxonomy (NCBI): domain Eukaryota; kingdom Metazoa; phylum Chordata; class Mammalia; order Primates; family Cercopithecidae; genus Macaca; species Macaca mulatta. The sequence continues at coordinate 102,357,687 of NC_133406.1, read as the reverse complement.
GGCTTCTTGAGGGGAAAGTTGTAACTCTGTGAGATGATTTCACAGAACACAAAGAAGTTTCTCAGAAAGCTTCTTTCTCTTTGTTATCGCAGGATATTTCCTTTGGCTCTATAGTCTTCAAAGGGATCCGAAATATCTGTTCTCAGATTCCACAGAAATATGGCTAGCAAAGAGATCCACGAAATACAGATGTAACTCTGTGAGATGAATTAACAGAACACTAAGCCGTTTCTCAGAAAGCTTCTTTCCAGATTTCATCTGAGGATATTTCCTTTTTCTCCATAGCCCTCTAAGGGCTTCCAAATATCACTTTGCCAATTCCACAAGAACTGTCTTAGCGAAAGGCTTCTGGAGGGGAAAGCTGTAACTCTGTGAGATGATTTCACAGAACAAAAAGAAGTTTCTCAGAAAGCTTCTTTCCCTTTGTTATCGGAGGATATTTCCTTTGGCCCTATAGTCTTCAAAGGGATCCGAAATATCTGTTCTCAGTTTCCAAAGAAATAAGTTTAGCAAAGAGATCCACGAAATAAAGATGTAACTCTGTGAGATGAATTAACAGAACACTAAGCCGTTTCTCAGAAAGCTTTTTTCCAGATTTCATCTGAGGATATTTCCTTTTTCACCATAGCCCTCTATGGGCTTCCAAATATCACTTTGCCAATTCCACAAGAACTGTCTTAGCGAAAGGCTTCTTGAGGGGAAAGCTGTAACTCTGTGAGATGATTTCACAGAACACAAAGAAGTTCCTCAGAAAGCTTCCTTCTCTTTGTTATCGGAGGATATTTACTTTGGTCCTATAGTCTTCAAAGGGATCCGAAATATCTGTTCTCAGATTCCACAGAAATAAGGCTAGCAAAGAGATCCACGAAATACCGATGTAACTCTGTGAGTGGAAGTCACATATCACAGAGCAGTTTCTCAGAAAGCTTCTTTCCAGATTTCATCTGAGGATATTTCCTTTTTCACCGTAGCCCTCTACGGGCTTCCAAATATCACTTTGCCAATTCCACAAGAACTGTCTTAGCGAAAGGCTTTTTGAGGGGAAAGATGTAACTCTGTGAGATGATTTCACAGAACACAAAGAAGTTTCTCAGAAAGCTTCTTTCTCTTTGTTATCGGAGGATATTTCCTTTGGCCCTATAGTCTTCAAAGGGATCCGAAATATCTGTTCTCAGATTCCACAGAAATAAGGCTAGCAAAGAGATCCACGAAATACAGATGTAACTCTGTGAGTGGAAGTAACACTTCACAGAGCAGTTTCTCAGAAAGCTTCTTTCCAGATTCCTTCTGAGGATATTTCCGTTTTCACCATAGCCCTCTATGGGCTTCCAAATATCACTTTGCCAATTCCACAAGACTGTCTTAGCGAAAGGCTTCTTGAGGGGAAAGCTGTAACTCTGTGAGATGATTTCAGAGAACACGAAGAAGTTTCTCTGAAAGCTTCTTTCTCTTTGTTATCGGAGGATATTTCCTTTGGCACTATAGTCTTCAAAGGGATCCGAAATATCTGTTCTCAGATTCCACAGAAATAAGGCTAGCAAAGAGATCCACGAAATACAGATGTAACTCTGTAAGATGAATTTAGAGAACTCTAAGCAGTTTCTCAGAAAGCTTCTTTCTAGATTTCATCTGAGGATATTTCCTTTTTCACCATAGCCCTCTATGGGCTTCCAAATATCACTTTGCCAATTCCACAAGAACTGTCTTAGCGAAAGGCTTCTTGAGGGGAAAGATGTAACTCTGTGAGATGATTTCACAGAACACAAAGAAGTTTCTCAGAAAGCTTCTTTCTCTTTGTTATCGGAGGATATTTCCTTTGGCTCTGTATTCTTCAAAGGGATCCGAAATATCTGTTCTCAGATTCCACAGAAATAAGGCTAGCAAAGAGATCCACGAAATACAGATGTAACTCTGTGAGTGGAAGTCACACATCACAGAGCTGTTTCTCAGAAAGCTTCTTTCCAGATTTCATCTGAGGATATTTCCTTTTTCACCATAGCCCTCTATGGGCTTCCAAATATCACTTTGCCAATTCCACAAGAATTGTCTTAGCGAAAGGCCTCTTCAGGGGAAAGCTGTAACTCTGTGAGATGATTTCACGGAACACAAAGAAGTTTCTCAGAAAGCATCTTTCTCTTTGTTATCGGAGGATATTTCCTTTGGCCCTATAGTATTCTAAGGGATCCGAAATATCTGTTCTCAGATTCCACAGAAATAAGGCTAGCAAAGAGATCCACGAAATACTGATGTAACTCTGTGAGATGAATTAACAGAACACTAAGCAGTTTCTCAGAAAGCTTCTTTCCAGATTTCATCTGAGCATATTTCCTTTTTCACCATAGCCCTCTATGGGCTTCCAAATATCACTTTGCCAATTCCACAAGAACTGTCTTAGCGAAAGGCTTCTTGAGGGGAAAGCTGTAACTCTGTGAGATGATTTCACAGAACACAAAGAAGTTTCTCAGAAAGCTTCTTTCCCTTTGTTATCGGAGGATATTTCCTTTGGCCCTATAGTCTTCAAAGGGATCCGAAATATCTGTTCTCAGATTCCACAAAAATAAGGCTAGCAAAGAGATCCACGAAATACAGATGTAACTCTGTGAGTGGAAGTCACACTTCACAGAGCAGTTTCTCAGAAAGCTTCTTTCCAGATTTCTTCTGAGGATATTTCCGTTTTCACCATAGCCCTCTATGTGCTTCCAAATATCACTTTGCCAATTCCACAAGACTGTCTTAGCGAAAGGCTTCTTGAGGGGAAAGCTGTAACTCTGTGAGATGATTTCACAGAACACGAAGAAGTTTCTCAGAAAGCTTCTTTCTCTTTGTTATCGGAGGATATTTCCTTTGGCACTATAGTCTTCAAAGGGATCCGAAATATCTGTTCTCAGATTCCACAGAAATAAGGCTAGCAAAGAGATCCACGAAATACAGATGTAACTCTGTGAGGTGAATTTACAGAACACTAAGCAGTTTCTCAGAAAGCTTCTTTCCAGATTTCATCTGAGGATATTTCCTTTTTCACCATAGCCCTCTATGGGCTTCCAAATATCACTTTGCCAATTCCACAAGAACTGTCTTAGCGAAAGGCTTCTTGAGGGGAAAGCTGTTACTCTGTGAGATGATTTCACAGAACACAAAGAAGTTTCTCAGAAAGCTTCTTTCTCTTTGTTATCGGAGGATATTTCCTTTGGCCCTATAGTCTTCAAAGGGATCCGAAATATCTGTTCTCAGATTCCACAGAAATAAGGTTAGCAAAGAGATCCACGAAATACAGATGTAACTCTGTGAGATGAATTAACAGAACACTAAGCAGTTTCTCAGAAAGCTTCTTTCCAGATTTCATCTGAGGATATTTCCTTTTTCACCATAGCCCTCTATGGGCTTCCAAATATCACTTTGCCAATTCCACAAGAACTGTCTTAGCGAAAGGCTTCTTGAAGGGAAAGCTGTAACTCTGTGAGATGATTTCACAGAACACAAAGAAGTTTCTGAGAAAGCTTCTTTCTCTTTGTTATCGGAGGATATTTCCTTTGGCCCTATAGTCTTCAAAGGGATCCGAAATATCTGTTCTCAGATTCCACAGAAATAAGGCTAGCAAAGAGATCCACGAAATACCGATGTAACTCTGTGAGTGGAAGTCACATATCACAGAGCAGCTTCTCAGAAAGCTTCTTTCCAGATTTCATCTGAGAATATTTCCTTTTCACCATAGCCCTCTATGGGCTTCCAAATATCACTTTGCCAATTCCACAAGAACTGTCTTAGCGAAAGGCTTCTGGAAGGGAAAGCTGTAACTCTGTGAGATGATTTCACAGAACAAAAAGAAGTTTCTCAGAAAGCTTCTTTCCCTTTGTTATCGGAGGATATTTCCTTTGGCCCTATAGTCTTCAAAGGGATCCGAAATATCTGTTCTCAGTTTCCAAAGAAATAAGTTTAGCAAAGAGATCCACGAAATAAAGATGTAACTCTGTGAGATGAATTAACAGAACACTAAGCCGTTTCTCAGAAAGCTTTTTTCCAGATTTCATCTGAGGATATTTCCTTTTTCACCATAGCCCTCTATGGGCTTCCAAATATCACTTTGCCAATTCCACAAGAACTGTCTTAGCGAAAGGCTTCTTGAGGGGAAAGCTGTAACTCTGTGAGATGATTTCACAGAACACAAAGAAGTTCCTCAGAAAGCTTCCTTCTCTTTGTTATCGGAGGATATTTACTTTGGTCCTATAGTCTTCAAAGGGATCCGAAATATCTGTTCTCAGATTCCACAGAAATAAGGCTAGCAAAGAGATCCACGAAATACCGATGTAACTCTGTGAGTGGAAGTCACATATCACAGAGCAGTTTCTCAGAAAGCTTCTTTCCAGATTTCATCTGAGGATATTTCCTTTTTCACCGTAGCCCTCTACGGGCTTCCAAATATCACTTTGCCAATTCCACAAGAACTGTCTTAGCGAAAGGCTTTTTGAGGGGAAAGATGTAACTCTGTGAGATGATTTCACAGAACACAAAGAAGTTTCTCAGAAAGCTTCTTTCTCTTTGTTATCGGAGGATATTTCCTTTGGCCCTATAGTCTTCAAAGGGATCCGAAATATCTGTTCTCAGATTCCACAGAAATAAGGCTAGCAAAGAGATCCACGAAATACAGATGTAACTCTGTGAGTGGAAGTAACACTTCACAGAGCAGTTTCTCAGAAAGCTTCTTTCCAGATTTCTTCTGAGGATATTTCCGTTTTCACCATAGCCCTCTATGGGCTTCCAAATATCACTTTGCCAATTCCACAAGACTGTCTTAGCGAAAGGCTTCTGGAGGGGAAAGCTGTAACTCTGTGAGATGATTTCAGAGAACACGAAGAAGTTTCTCTGAAAGCTTCTTTCTCTTTGTTATCGGAGGATATTTCCTTTGGGACTATAGTCTTCAAAGGGATCCGAAATATCTGTTCTCAGATTCCACAGAAATAAGGCTAGCAAAGAGATCCACGAAATACAGATGTAACTCTGTAAGATGAATTTAGAGAACTCTAAGCAGTTTCTCAGAAAGCTTCTTTCTAGATTTCATCTGAGGATATTTCCTTTTTCACCATAGCCCTCTATGGGCTTCCAAATATCACTTTGCCAATTCCACAAGAACTGTCTTAGCGAAAGGCTTCTTGAGGGGAAAGATGTAACTCTGTGAGATGATTTCACAGAACACAAAGAAGTTTCTCAGAAAGCTTCTTTCTCTTTGTTATCGGAGGATATTTCCTTTGGCTCTGTATTCTTCAAAGGGATCCGAAATATCTGTTCTCAGATTCCACAGAAATAAGGCTAGCAAAGAGATCCACGAAATACAGATGTAACTCTGTGAGTGGAAGTCACACATCACAGAGCTGTTTCTCAGAAAGCTTCTTTCCAGATTTCATCTGAGGATATTTCCTTTTTCACCATAGCCCTCTATGGGCTTCCAAATATCACTTTGCCAATTCCACAAGAATTGTCTTAGCGAAAGGCCTCTTCAGGGGAAAGCTGTAACTCTGTGAGATGATTTCACGGAACACAAAGAAGTTTCTCAGAAAGCATCTTTCTCTTTGTTATCGGAGGATATTTCCTTTGGCCCTATAGTATTCTAAGGGATCCGAAATATCTGTTCTCAGATTCCACAGAAATAAGGCTAGCAAAGAGATCCACGAAATACTGATGTAACTCTGTGAGATGAATTAACAGAACACTAAGCAGTTTCTCAGAAAGCTTCTTTCCAGATTTCATCTGAGCATATTTCCTTTTTCACCATAGCCCTCTATGGGCTTCCAAATATCACTTTGCCAATTCCACAAGAACTGTCTTAGCGAAAGGCTTCTTGAGGGGAAAGCTGTAACTCTGTGAGATGATTTCACAGAACACAAAGAAGTTTCTCAGAAAGCTTCTTTCCCTTTGTTATCGGAGGATATTTCCTTTGGCCCTATAGTCTTCAAAGGGATCCGAAATATCTGTTCTCAGATTCCACAAAAATAAGGCTAGCAAAGAGATCCACGAAATACAGATGTAACTCTGTGAGTGGAAGTCACACTTCACAGAGCAGTTTCTCAGAAAGCTTCTTTCCAGATTTCTTCTGAGGATATTTCCGTTTTCACCATAGCCCTCTATGTGCTTCCAAATATCACTTTGCCAATTCCACAAGACTGTCTTAGCGAAAGGCTTCTTGAGGGGAAAGCTGTAACTCTGTGAGATGATTTCACAGAACACGAAGAAGTTTCTCAGAAAGCTTCTTTCTCTTTGTTATCGGAGGATATTTCCTTTGGCACTATAGTCTTCAAAGGGATCCGAAATATCTGTTCTCAGATTCCACAGAAATAAGGCTAGCAAAGAGATCCACGAAATACAGATGTAACTCTGTGAGGTGAATTTACAGAACACTAAGCAGTTTCTCAGAAAGCTTCTTTCCAGATTTCATCTGAGGATATTTCCTTTTTCACCATAGCCCTCTATGGGCTTCCAAATATCACTTTGCCAATTCCACAAGAACTGTCTTAGCGAAAGGCTTCTTGAGGGGAAAGCTGTTACTCTGTGAGATGATTTCACAGAACACAAAGAAGTTTCTCAGAAAGCTTCTTTCTCTTTGTTATCGGAGGATATTTCCTTTGGCCCTATAGTCTTCAAAGGGATCCGAAATATCTGTTCTCAGATTCCACAGAAATAAGGTTAGCAAAGAGATCCACGAAATACAGATGTAACTCTGTGAGATGAATTAACAGAACACTAAGCAGTTTCTCAGAAAGCTTCTTTCCAGATTTCATCTGAGGATATTTCCTTTTTCACCATAGCCCTCTATGGGCTTCCAAATATCACTTTGCCAATTCCACAAGAACTGTCTTAGCGAAAGGCTTCTTGAAGGGAAAGCTGTAACTCTGTGAGATGATTTCACAGAACACAAAGAAGTTTCTGAGAAAGCTTCTTTCTCTTTGTTATCGGAGGATATTTCCTTTGGCCCTATAGTCTTCAAAGGGATCCGAAATATCTGTTCTCAGATTCCACAGAAATAAGGCTAGCAAAGAGATCCACGAAATACCGATGTAACTCTGTGAGTGGAAGTCACATATCACAGAGCAGCTTCTCAGAAAGCTTCTTTCCAGATTTCATCTGAGAATATTTCCTTTTCACCATAGCCCTCTATGGGCTTCCAAATATCACTTTGCCAATTCCACAAGAACTGTCTTAGCGAAAGGCTTCTTGAGGGGAAAGCTGTAACTCTGTGAGATGATTTCACAGAACACAAAGAAGTTTCTCAGAAAGCTTCTTTCTCTTTGTTATCGGAGGATATTTCCTTTGGCCCTATAGTCTTCAAAGGGATCCGAAATATCTGTTCTCAGATTCCACAGAAATAAGGCTAGCAAAGAGATCCACGAAATACAGATGTAACTCTGTGAGATGAATTAACAGAACACTAAGCAGTCTCTCAGAAAGCTTCTTTCCAGATTTCATCTGAGGATATTTCCTTTTTCACCATAGCCCTCTATGGGCTTCCAAATATCACTTTGCCACTTCCACAAGAACTGTCTTAGCGAAAGGCTTCTTGAGGGGAAAGCTGTAACTCTGTGAGATGATTTCACAGAACACAAAGAACTTTCTCAGAAAGCTTCTTTCTCTTTGTTATCGGAGGATATTTCCTTTGGCCCTATAGTCTTCAAAGGGATCCGAAATATCTGTTCTCAGATTCCACAGAAAGAAGGCTAGCAAAGAGATCCACGAAATACACATGTAACTCTGTGAGTGGAAGTCACACATCACAGAGCAGTTTCTCAGAAAGCTTCTTTCCAGATTTCATCTGAGGATATTTCCTTTTTCACCATAGCCCTCTATGGGCTTCCAAATATCACTTTGCCAATTCCACAAGAACTGTCTTAGCGAAAGGCTTCTTGAGGGGAAAGCTGTAACTCTGTGAGATGATTTCACAGAACACAAAGAAGTTTCTCAGAAAGCTTCTTTCTCTTTGTTATCGGAGGATATTTCCTTTGGCCCTATAGTCTTCAAAGGGATCCGAAATATCTGTTCTCAGATTCCACAGAAATAAGGCTAGCAAAGAGATCCACGAAATACCGATGTAACTCTGTGAGATGAATTAACAGAACACTAAGCAGTTTCTCAGAAAGCTTCTTTCCAGATTTCATCTGAGGATATTTCCTTTTTCTCCATAGCCCTCTATGGGGTTCGAAATATCACTTTGCCAATTGCACAAGACTGTCTTCGCGAAAGGCTTCTTCAGGGGAAAGCTGTAATTCTGTGAGATGATTTCACAGAACACAAAGAAGTTTCTCAGAAAGCTTCTTTCTCTTTGTTATCGGAGGATATTTCCTTTGGCACTATAGTCTTCAAAGGGATCCGAAATATCTGTTCTCAGATTCCACAGAAATAAGGCTAGCAAAGAGATCCACGAAATACAGATGTAACTCTGTGAGATGAATTTACAGAACACTAAGCAGTTTCTCAGAAAGCTTCTTTCCAGATTTCATCTGAGGATATTTCCTTTTTCACCATAGCCCTCTATGGGCTTCCAAATATCACTTTGCCAATTCCACAAGAACTGTCTTAGCGAAAGGCTTCTTGAGGGGAAAGCTGTAACTCTGTGAGATGATTTCACAGAACACAAAGAAGTTTCTCAGAAAGCTTCTTTCTCTTTGTTATCGGAGGATATTTCCTTTGGCCCTATAGTCTTCAAAGGGATCCGAAATATCTGTTCTCAGATTCCACAGAAATAAGGCTAGCAAAGAGATCCACGAAATACAGATGTAACTCTGTGAGATGAATTAACAGAACACTAAGCAGTTTCTCAGAAAGCTTCTTTCCAGATTTCATCTGAGGATATTTCCTTTTTCACCATAGCCCTCTATGGGCTTCCAAATATCACTTTGCCAATTCCACAAGAACTGTCTTAGCGAAAGGCTTCTTGAGGGGAAAGCTGTAACTCTGTGAGATGATTTCACAGAACACAAAGAAGTTTCTCAGAAAGCTTCTTTCCCTTTGTTATCGGAGGATATTTCCTTTGGCCCTATAGTCTTCAAAGGGATCCGAAATATCTGTTCTCAGATTCCACAGAAATAAGGCTAGCAAAGAGATCCACGAAATACAGATGTAACTCTGTGAGTGGAAGTCACACATCACCGAGCAGTTTCTCAGAAAGCTTCTTTCCAGATTTCTTCTGAGGATATTTCCGTTTTCAACATAGCCCACTATGAGCTTCCAAATATCACTTTGCCAATTCCACAAGACTGTCTTAGCGAAAGGCTTCTTGAGGGGAAAGCTGTAACTCTGTGAGATGATTTCACAGAACACAAAGAAGTTTCTCAGAAAGCTTCTTTCTCTTTGTTATCGGAGGATATTTCCTTTGGCCCTATAGTCTTCAAAGGGATCCGAAATATCTGTTCTCAGATTCCACAGAAATAAGGCTAGCAAAGAGATCCAAGAAATACAGATGTAACTCTGTGAGATGAATTAACAGAACACTAAGCAGTTTCTCAGAAAGCTTCTTTCCAGATTTCATCTGAGGATATTTCCTTTTTCACCATAGCCCTCTATGGGCTTCCAAATATCACTTTGCCAATTCCACAAGAACTGTCTTAGCGAAAGGCTTCTTGAGGGGAAAGCTGTAACTCTGTGAGATGATTTCACAGAACACAAAGAAGTTTCTCAGAAAGCTTCTTTCTCTTTGTTATCGGAGGATATTTCCTTTGGCCCTATAGTCTTCAAAGGGATCCGAAATATCTGTTCTCAGATTCCACAGAAATAAGGCTAGCAAAGAGATCCACGAAATACAGATGTAACTCTGTGAGATGAATTAACAGAACACTAAGCAGTTTCTCAGAAAGCTTCTTTCCAGATTTCATCTGAGGATATTTCCTTTTTCACCATAGCCCTCTATGGGCTTCCAAATATCACTTTGCCAATTCCACAAGAACTGTCTTAGCGAAAGGCTTCTTGAGGGGAAAGCTGTAACTCTGTGAGATGATTTCACAGAACACAAAGAAGTTTCTCAGAAAGCTTCTTTCCCTTTGTTATCGGAGGATATTTCCTTTGGCCCTATAGTCTTCAAAGGGATCCGAAATATCTGTTCTCAGATTCCACAAAAATAAGGCTAGCAAAGAGATCCACGAAATACAGATGTAACTCTGTGAGTGGAAGTCACACATCACAGAGCAGTTTCTCAGAAAGCTTCTTTCCAGATTTCTTCTGAGGATATTTCCGTTTTCACCATAGCCCTCTATGTGCTTCCAAATATCACTTTGCCAATTCCACAAGACTGTCTTAGCGAAAGGCTTCTTGAGGGGAAAGCTGTAACTCTGTGAGATGATTTCGCAGAACACGAAGAAGTTTCTCAGAAAGCTTCTTTCTCTTTGTTATCGGAGGATATTTCCTTTGGCACTATAGTCTTCAAAGGGATCCGAAATATCTGTTCTCAGATTCCACAGAAATAAGGCTAGCAAAGAGATCCACGAAATACCGATGTAACTCTGTGAGGTGAATTTACAGAACACTAAGCAGTTTCTCAGAAAGCTTCTTTCCAGATTTCATCTGAGGATATTTCCTTTTTCACCATAGCCCTCTCTGGGCTTCCAAATATCACTTTGCCAATTCCACAAGAACTGTCTTAGCGAAAGGCTTCTTGAGGGGAAAGCTGTTACTCTGTGAGATGATTTCACAGAACACAAAGAAGTTTCTCAGAAAGCTTCTTTCTCTTTGTTATCGGAGGATATTTCCTTTGGCCCTATAGTCTTCAAAGGGATACGAAATATCTGTTCTCAGATTCCACAGAAATAAGGTTAGCAAAGAGATCCACGAAATACAGATGTAACTCTGTGAGATGAATTAACAGAACACTAAGCAGTTTCTCAGAAAGCTTCTTTCCAGATTTCATCAGAGGATATTTCCTTTTTCACCATAGCCCTCTATGGGCTTCCAAATATCACTTTGCCAATTCCACAAGAACTGTTTTAGCGAAAGGCTTCTTGAAGGGAAAGCTGTAACTCTGTGAGATGATTTCACAGAACACAAAGAAGTTTCTGAGAAAGCTTCTTTCGCTTTGTTATCGGAGGATATTTCCTTTGGCCCTATAGTCTTCAAAGGGATCCGAAATATCTGTTCTCAGATTCCACAGAAATAAGGCTAGCAAAGAGATCCACGAAATACCGATGTAACTCTGTGAGTGGAAGTCACATATCACAGAGCAGCTTCTCAGAAAGCTTCTTTCCAGATATCATCTGAGAATACTTCCTTTTTCACCATAGCCCTCTATGGGCTTCCAAATATCACTTTGCCAATTCCACAAGAACTGTCTTAGCGAAAGGATTCTTGAGGGGAAAGCTGTAACTCTGTGAGATGATTTCACAGAACACAAAGAAGTTTCTCAGAAAGCTTCTTTCTCTTTGTTATCGGAGGATATTTCCTTTGGCCCTATAGTCTTCAAAGGGATCCGAAATATCTGTTCTCAGATTCCACAGAAATAAGGCTAGCAAAGAGATCCACGAAATACAGATGTAACTCTGTGAGATGAATTAACAGAACACTAAGCAGTTTCTCAGAAAGCTTCTTTCCAGATTTCATCTGAGGATATTTCCTTTTTCACCATAGCCCTCTATGGGCTTCCAAATATCACTTTGCCACTTCCACAAGAACTGTCTTAGCGAAAGGCTTCTTGAGGGGAAAGCTGTAACTCTGTGAGATGATTTCACAGAACACAAAGAAGTTTCTCAGAAAGCTTCTTTGTCTTTGTTATCGGAGGATATTTCCTTTGGCCCTATAGTCTTCAAAGGGATCCGAAATATCTGTTCTCAGATTCCACAGAAATAAGGCTAGCAAAGAGATCCACGAAATACACATGTAACTCTGTGAGTGGAAGTCACACATCACAGAGCAGTTTCTCAGAAAGCTTCTTTCCAGATTTCATCTGAGGATATTTCCTTTTTCACCATAGCCCTCTATGGGCTTCCAAATATCACTTTGCCAATTCCACAAGAACTGTCTTAGCGAAAGGCTTCTTGAGGGGAAAGCTGTAACTCTGTGAGATGATTTCACAGAACACAAAGAAGTTTCTCAGAAAGCTTCTTTCTCTTTGTTATCGGAGGATATTTCCTTTGGCCCTATAGTCTTCAAAGGGATCCGAAATATCTGTTCTCAGATTCCACAGAAATAAGGTTAGCAAAGAGATCCACGAAATACAGATGTAACTCTGTGAGATGAATTAACAGAACACTAAGCAGTTTCTCAGAAAGCTTCTTTCCAGATTTCATCTGAGGATATTTCCTTTTTCACCATAGCCCTCTATGGGCTTCCAAATATCACTTTGCCAATTCCACAAGAACTGTCTTAGCGAAAGGCTTCTTGAAGGGAAAGCTGTAACTCTGTGAGATGATTTCACAGAACACAAAGAAGTTTCTGAGAAAGCTTCTTTCTCTTTGTTATCGGAGGATATTTCCTTTGGCCCTATAGTCTTCAAAGGGATCCGAAATATCTGTTCTCAGATTCCACAGAAATAAGGCTAGCAAAGAGATCCACGAAATACCGATGTAACTCTGTGAGTGGAAGTCACATATCACAGAGCAGCTTCTCAGAAAGCTTCTTTCCAGATTTCATCTGAGAATATTTCCTTTTCACCATAGCCCTCTATGGGCTTCCAAATATCACTTTGCCAATTCCACAAGAACTGTCTTAGCGAAAGGCTTCTGGAGGGGAAAGCTGTAACTCTGTGAGATGATTTCACAGAACAAAAAGAAGTTTCTCAGAAAGCTTCTTTCCCTTTGTTATCGGAGGATATTTCCTTTGGCCCTATAGTCTTCAAAGGGATCCGAAATATCTGTTCTCAGTTTCCAAAGAAATAAGTTTAGCAAAGAGATCCACGAAATAAAGATGTAACTCTGTGAGATGAATTAACAGAACACTAAGCCGTTTCTCAGAAAGCTTTTTTCCAGATTTCATCTGAGGATATTTCCTTTTTCACCATAGCCCTCTATGGGCTTCCAAATATCACTTTGCCAATTCCACAAGAACTGTCTTAGCGAAAGGCTTCTTGAGGGGAAAGCTGTAACTCTGTGAGATGATTTCACAGAACACAAAGAAGTTCCTCAGAAAGCTTCCTTCTCTTTGTTATCGGAGGATATTTACTTTGGTCCTATAGTCTTCAAAGGGATCCGAAATATCTGTTCTCAGATTCCACAGAAATAAGGCTAGCAAAGAGATCCACGAAATACCGATGTAACTCTGTGAGTGGAAGTCACATATCACAGAGCAGTTTCTCAGAAAGCTTCTTTCCAGATTTCATCTGAGGATATTTCCTTTTTCACCGTAGCCCTCTACGGGCTTCCAAATATCACTTTGCCAATTCCACAAGAACTGTCTTAGCGAAAGGCTTTTTGAGGGGAAAGATGTAACTCTGTGAGATGATTTCACAGAACACAAAGAAGTTTCTCAGAAAGCTTCTTTCTCTTTGTTATCGGAGGATATTTCCTTTGGCCCTATAGTCTTCAAAGGGATCCGAAATATCTGTTCTCAGATTCCACAGAAATAAGGCTAGCAAAGAGATCCACGAAATACAGATGTAACTCTGTGAGTGGAAGTAACACTTCACAGAGCAGTTTCTCAGAAAGCTTCTTTCCAGATTTCTTCTGAGGATATTTCCGTTTTCACCATAGCCCTCTATGGGCTTCCAAATATCACTTTGCCAATTCCACAAGACTGTCTTAGCGAAAGGCTTCTTGAGGGGAAAGCTGTAACTCTGTGAGATGATTTCAGAGAACACGAAGAAGTTTCTCTGAAAGCTTCTTTCTCTTTGTTATCGGAGGATATTTCCTTTGGCACTATAGTCTTCAAAGGGATCCGAAATATCTGTTCTCAGATTCCACAGAAATAAGGCTAGCAAAGAGATCCACGAAATACAGATGTAACTCTGTAAGATGAATTTAGAGAACTCTAAGCAGTTTCTCAGAAAGCTTCTTTCTAGATTTCATCTGAGGATATTTCCTTTTTCACCATAGCCCTCTATGGGCTTCCAAATATCACTTTGCCAATTCCACAAGAACTGTCTTAGCGAAAGGCTTCTTGAGGGGAAAGATGTAACTCTGTGAGATGATTTCACAGAACACAAAGAAGTTTCTCAGAAAGCTTCTTTCTCTTTGTTATCGGAGGATATTTCCTTTGGCTCTGTATTCTTCAAAGGGATCCGAAATATCTGTTCTCAGATTCCACAGAAATAAGGCTAGCAAAGAGATCCACGAAATACAGATGTAACTCTGTGAGTGGAAGTCACACATCACAGAGCTGTTTCTCAGAAAGCTTCTTTCCAGATTTCATCTGAGGATATTTCCTTTTTCACCATAGCCCTCTATGGGCTTCCAAATATCACTTTGCCAATTCCACAAGAATTGTCTTAGCGAAAGGCCTCTTCAGGGGAAAGCTGTAGCTCTGTGAGATGATTTCACGGAACACAAAGAAGTTTCTCAGAAAGCATCTTTCTCTTTGTTATCGGAGGATATTTCCTTTGGCCCTATAGTATTCTAAGGGATCCGAAATATCTGTTCTCAGATTCCACAGAAATAAGGCTAGCAAAGAGATCCACGAAATACTGATGTAACTCTGTGAGATGAATTAACAGAACACTAAGCAGTTTCTCAGAAAGCTTCTTTCCAGATTTCATCTGAGCATATTTCCTTTTTCACCATAGCCCTCTATGGGCTTCCAAATATCACTTTGCCAATTCCACAAGAACTGTCTTAGCGAAAGGCTTCTTGAGGGGAAAGCTGTAACTCTGTGAGATGATTTCACAGAACGCAAAGAAGTTTCTCAGAAAGCTTCTTTCTCTTTGTTATCGGAGGATATTTCCTTTGGCCCTATAGTCTTCAAAGGGATCCGAAATATCTGTTCTCAGATTCCACAAAAATAAGGCTAGCAAAGAGATCCACGAAATACAGATGTAACTCTGTGAGTGGAAGTCACACTTCACAGAGCAGTTTCTCAGAAAGCTTCTTTCCAGATTTCTTCTGAGGATATTTCCGTTTTCACCATAGCCCTCTATGTGCTTCCAAATATCACTTTGCCAATTCCACAAGACTGTCTTAGCGAAAGGCTTCTTGAGGGGAAAGCTGTAACTCTGTGAGATGATTTCACAGAACACGAAGAAGTTTCTCAGAAAGCTTCTTTCTCTTTGTTATCGGAGGATATTTCCTTTGGCACTATAGTCTTCAAAGGGATCCGAAATATCTGTTCTCAGATTCCACAGAAATAAGGCTAGCAAAGAGATCCACGAAATACAGATGTAACTCTGTGAGGTGAATTTACAGAACACTAAGCAGTTTCTCAGAAAGCTTCTTTCCAGATTTCATCTGAGGATATTTCCTTTTTCACCATAGCCCTCTATGGGCTTCCAAATATCACTTTGCCAATTCCACAAGAACTGTCTTAGCGAAAGGCTTCTTGAGGGGAAAGCTGTTACTCTGTGAGATGATTTCACAGAACACAAAGAAGTTTCTCAGAAAGCTTCTTTCTCTTTGTTATCGGAGGATATTTCCTTTGGCCCTATAGTCTTCAAAGGGATCCGAAATATCTGTTCTCAGATTCCACAGAAATAAGGTTAGCAAAGAGATCCACGAAATACAGATGTAACTCTGTGAGATGAATTAACAGAACACTAAGCAGTTTCTCAGAAAGCTTCTTTCCAGATTTCATCTGAGGATATTTCCTTTTTCACCATAGCCCTCTATGGGCTTCCAAATATCACTTTGCCAATTCCACAAGAACTGTCTTAGCGAAAGGCTTCTTGAAGGGAAAGCTGTAACTCTGTGAGATGATTTCACAGAACACAAAGAAGTTTCTGAGAAAGCTTCTTTCTCTTTGTTATCGGAGGATATTTCCTTTGGCCCTATAGTCTTCAAAGGGATCCGAAATATCTGTTCTCAGATTCCACAGAAATAAGGCTAGCAAAGAGATCCACGAAATACCGATGTAACTCTGTGAGTGGAAGTCACATATCACAGAGCAGCTTCTCAGAAAGCTTCTTTCCAGATTTCATCTGAGAATATTTCCTTTTCACCATAGCCCTCTATGGGCTTCCAAATATCACTTTGCCAATTCCACAAGAACTGTCTTAGCGAAAGGCTTCTTGAGGGGAAAGCTGTAACTCTGTGAGATGATTTCACAGAACACAAAGAAGTTTCTCAGAAAGCTTCTTTCTCTTTGTTATCGGAGGATATTTCCTTTGGCCCTATAGTCTTCAAAGGGATCCGAAATATCTGTTCTCAGATTCCACAGAAATAAGGCTAGCAAAGAGATCCACGAAATACAGATGTAACTCTGTGAGATGAATTAACAGAACACTAAGCAGTCTCTCAGAAAGCTTCTTTCCAGATTTCATCTGAGGATATTTCCTTTTTCACCATAGCCCTCTATGGGCTTCCAAATATCACTTTGCCACTTCCACAAGAACTGTCTTAGCGAAAGGCTTCTTGAGGGGAAAGCTGTAACTCTGTGAGATGATTTCACAGAACACAAAGAACTTTCTCAGAAAGCTTCTTTCTCTTTGTTATCGGAGGATATTTCCTTTGGCCCTATAGTCTTCAAAGGGATCCGAAATATCTGTTCTCAGATTCCACAGAAAGAAGGCTAGCAAAGAGATCCACGAAATACACATGTAACTCTGTGAGTGGAAGTCACACATCACATAGCAGTTTCTCAGAAAGCTTCTTTCCAGATTTCATCTGAGGATATTTCCTTTTTCACCATAGCCCTCTATGGGCTTCCAAATATCACTTTGCCAATTCCACAAGAACTGTCTTAGCGAAAGGCTTCTTGAGGGGAAAGCTGTAACTCTGTGAGATGATTTCACAGAACACAAAGAAGTTTCTCAGAAAGCTTCTTTCTCTTTGTTATCGGAGGATATTTCCTTTGGCCCTATAGTCTTCAAAGGGATCCGAAATATCTGTTCTCAGATTCCACAGAAATAAGGCTAGCAAAGAGATCCACGAAATACCGATGTAACTCTGTGAGATGAATTAACAGAACACTAAGCAGTTTCTCAGAAAGCTTCTTTCCAGATTTCATCTGAGGATATTTCCTTTTTCTCCATAGCCCTCTATGGGGTTCGAAATATCACTTTGCCAATTGCACAAGACTGTCTTCGCGAAAGGCTTCTTCAGGGGAAAGCTGTAATTCTGTGAGATGATTTCACAGAACACAAAGAAGTTTCTCAGAAAGCTTCTTTCTCTTTGTTATCGGAGGATATTTCCTTTGGCACTATAGTCTTCAAAGGGATCCGAAATATCTGTTCTCAGATTCCACAGAAATAAGGCTAGCAAAGAGATCCACGAAATACAGATGTAACTCTGTGAGATGAATTTACAGAACACTAAGCAGTTTCTCAGAAAGCTTCTTTCCAGATTTCATCTGAGGATATTTCCTTTTTCACCATAGCCCTCTATGGGCTTCCAAATATCACTTTGCCAATTCCACAAGAACTGTCTTAGCGAAAGGCTTCTTGAGGGGAAAGCTGTAACTCTGTGAGATGATTTCACAGAACACAAAGAAGTTTCTCAGAAAGCTTCTTTCTCTTTGTTATCGGAGGATATTTCCTTTGGCCCTATAGTCTTCAAAGGGATCCGAAATATCTGTTCTCAGATTCCACAGAAATAAGGCTAGCAAAGAGATCCACGAAATACAGATGTAACTCTGTGAGATGAATTAACAGAACACTAAGCAGTTTCTCAGAAAGCTTCTTTCCAGATTTCATCTGAGGATATTTCCTTTTTCACCATAGCCCTCTATGGGCTTCCAAATATCACTTTGCCAATTCCACAAGAACTGTCTTAGCGAAAGGCTTCTTGAGGGGAAAGCTGTAACTCTGTGAGATGATTTCACAGAACACAAAGAAGTTTCTCAGAAAGCTTCTTTCCCTTTGTTATCGGAGGATATTTCCTTTGGCCCTATAGTCTTCAAAGGGATCCGAAATATCTGTTCTCAGATTCCACAGAAATAAGGCTAGCAAAGAGATCCACGAAATACAGATGTAACTCTGTGAGTGGAAGTCACACATCACCGAGCAGTTTCTCAGAAAGCTTCTTTCCAGATTTCTTCTGAGGATATTTCCGTTTTCAACATAGCCCACTATGAGCTTCCAAATATCACTTTGCCAATTCCACAAGACTGTCTTAGCGAAAGGCTTCTTGAGGGGAAAGCTGTAACTCTGTGAGATGATTTCACAGAACACAAAGAAGTTTCTCAGAAAGCTTCTTTCTCTTTGTTATCGGAGGATATTTCCTTTGGCCCTATAGTCTTCAAAGGGATCCGAAATATCTGTTCTCAGATTCCACAGAAATAAGGCTAGCAAAGAGATCCAAGAAATACAGATGTAACTCTGTGAGATGAATTAACAGAACACTAAGCAGTTTCTCAGAAAGCTTCTTTCCAGATTTCATCTGAGGATATTTCCTTTTTCACCATAGCCCTCTATGGGCTTCCAAATATCACTTTGCCAATTCCACAAGAACTGTCTTAGCGAAAGGCTTCTTGAGGGGAAAGCTGTAACTCTGTGAGATGATTTCACAGAACACAAAGAAGTTTCTCAGAAAGCTTCTTTCTCTTTGTTATCGGAGGATATTTCCTTTGGCCCTATAGTCTTCAAAGGGATCCGAAATATCTGTTCTCAGATTCCACAGAAATAAGGCTAGCAAAGAGATCCACGAAATACAGATGTAACTCTGTGAGATGAATTAACAGAACACTAAGCAGTTTCTCAGAAAGCTTCTTTCCAGATTTCATCTGAGGATATTTCCTTTTTCACCATAGCCCTCTATGGGCTTCCAAATATCACTTTGCCAATTCCACAAGAACTGTCTTAGCGAAAGGCTTCTTGAGGGGAAAGCTGTAACTCTGTGAGATGATTTCACAGAACACAAAGAAGTTTCTCAGAAAGCTTCTTTCCCTTTGTTATCGGAGGATATTTCCTTTGGCCCTATAGTCTTCAAAGGGATCCGAAATATCTGTTCTCAGATTCCACAAAAATAAGGCTAGCAAAGAGATCCACGAAATACAGATGTAACTCTGTGAGTGGAAGTCACACATCACAGAGCAGTTTCTCAGAAAGCTTCTTTCCAGATTTCTTCTGAGGATATTTCCGTTTTCACCATAGCCCTCTATGTGCTTCCAAATATCACTTTGCCAATTCCACAAGACTGTCTTAGCGAAAGGCTTCTTGAGGGGAAAGCTGTAACTCTGTGAGATGATTTCGCAGAACACGAAGAAGTTTCTCAGAAAGCTTCTTTCTCTTTGTTATCGGAGGATATTTCCTTTGGCACTATAGTCTTCAAAGGGATCCGAAATATCTGTTCTCAGATTCCACAGAAATAAGGCTAGCAAAGAGATCCACGAAATACCGATGTAACTCTGTGAGGTGAATTTACAGAACACTAAGCAGTTTCTCAGAAAGCTTCTTTCCAGATTTCATCTGAGGATATTTCCTTTTTCACCATAGCCCTCTCTGGGCTTCCAAATATCACTTTGCCAATTCCACAAGAACTGTCTTAGCGAAAGGCTTCTTGAGGGGAAAGCTGTTACTCTGTGAGATGATTTCACAGAACACAAAGAAGTTTCTCAGAAAGCTTCTTTCTCTTTGTTATCGGAGGATATTTCCTTTGGCCCTATAGTCTTCAAAGGGATCCGAAATATCTGTTCTCAGATTCCACAGAAATAAGGTTAGCAAAGAGATCCACGAAATACAGATGTAACTCTGTGAGATGAATTAACAGAACACTAAGCAGTTTCTCAGAAAGCTTCTTTCCAGATTTCATCAGAGGATATTTCCTTTTTCACCATAGCCCTCTATGGGCTTCCAAATATCACTTTGCCAATTCCACAAGAACTGTCTTAGCGAAAGGCTTCTTGAAGGGAAAGCTGTAACTCTGTGAGATGATTTCACAGAACACAAAGAAGTTTCTGAGAAAGCTTCTTTCGCTTTGTTATCGGAGGATATTTCCTTTGGCCCTATAGTCTTCAAAGGGATCCGAAATATCTGTTCTCAGATTCCACAGAAATAAGGCTAGCAAAGAGATCCACGAAATACCGATGTAACTCTGTGAGTGGAAGTCACATATCACAGAGCAGCTTCTCAGAAAGCTTCTTTCCAGATATCATCTGAGAATATTTCCTTTTTCACCATAGCCCTCTATGGG
Source organism: Macaca mulatta (assembly GCF_049350105.2). Classification (NCBI taxonomy): domain Eukaryota; kingdom Metazoa; phylum Chordata; class Mammalia; order Primates; family Cercopithecidae; genus Macaca; species Macaca mulatta. The sequence goes on along the minus strand of NC_133406.1, from coordinate 102,337,513 downwards.
CTTCCAAATATCACTTTGCCAATTCCACAAGAACTGTCTTAGCGAAAGGATTCTTGAGGGGAAAGCTGTAACTCTGTGAGATGATTTCACAGAACACAAAGAAGTTTCTCAGAAAGCTTCTTTCTCTTTGTTATCGGAGGATATTTCCTTTGGCCCTATAGTCTTCAAAGGGATCCGAAATATCTGTTCTCAGATTCCACAGAAATAAGGCTAGCAAAGAGATCCACGAAATACAGATGTAACTCTGTGAGATGAATTAACAGAACACTAAGCAGTTTCTCAGAAAGCTTCTTTCCAGATTTCATCTGAGGATATTTCCTTTTTCACCATAGCCCTCTATGGGCTTCCAAATATCACTTTGCCACTTCCACAAGAACTGTCTTAGCGAAAGGCTTCTTGAGGGGAAAGCTGTAACTCTGTGAGATGATTTCACAGAACACAAAGAAGTTTCTCAGAAAGCTTCTTTCTCTTTGTTATCGGAGGATATTTCCTTTGGCCCTATAGTCTTCAAAGGGATCCGAAATATCTGTTCTCAGATTCCACAGAAATAAGGCTAGCAAAGAGATCCACGAAATACACATGTAACTCTGTGAGTGGAAGTCACACATCACAGAGCAGTTTCTCAGAAAGCTTCTTTCCAGATTTCATCTGAGGATATTTCCTTTTTCACCATAGCCCTCTATGGGCTTCCAAATATCACTTTGCCAATTCCACAAGAACTGTCTTAGCGAAAGGCTTCTTGAGGGGAAAGCTGTAACTCTGTGAGATGATTTCACAGAACACAAAGAAGTTTCTCAGAAAGCTTCTTTCTCTTTGTTATCGGAGGATATTTCCTTTGGCCCTATAGTCTTCAAAGGGATCCGAAATATCTGTTCTCAGATTCCACAGAAATAAGGCTAGCAAAGAGATCCACGAAATACAGATGTAACTCTGTGAGATGAATTAACAGAACACTAAGCAGTTTCTCAGAAAGCTTCTTTCCAGATTTCATCTGAGGATATTTCCTTTTTCACCATAGCCCTCTATGGGCAACCAAATATCACTTTGCCAATTCCACAAGAACTGTCTTAGCGAAAGGCTTCTTGAGGGGAAAGCTGTAACTCTGTGAGATGATTTCACAGAACACAAAGAGGTTTCTCAGAAAGCTTCTTTCCCTTTGTTATCGGAGGATATTTCCTTTGGCCCTATAGTCTTCAAAGGGATCCGAAATATCTGTTCTCAGATTCCACAGAAATAAGGCTAGCAAAGAGATCCACGAAATACAGATGTAACTCTGTGAGTGGAAGTCACATATCACAGAGCAGCTTCTCAGAAAGCTTCTTTCTAGGTTTCATCTGAGTATATTTCCTTTTTCACCATAGCCCTCTACGGGCTTCCAAATATCACTTTGCCAATTCCACAAGAACTGTCTTAGCGAAAGGCTTCTTGAGGGGAAAGCTGTAACTCTGTGAGATGATTTCACAGAACACAAAGAAGTTTCTCAGAAAGCTTCTTTCTCTTTGTTATCGGAGGATATTTCCTTTGGCCCTATAGTCTTCAAAGGGATCCGAAATATCTGTTCTCAGATTCCACAGAAATAAGGCTAGCAAAGAGATCCACGAAATACAGATGTAACTCTGTGAGATGAATTAAGAGAACACTAAGCAGTTTCTCAGAAAGCTTCTTTCCAGATTTCATCTGAGGATATTTCCTTTTTCTCCATAGCCCTCTATGGGGTTCCAAATATCACTTTGCCAATTGCACAAGACTGTCTTAGCGAAAGGCTTCTTCAGGGGAAAGCTGTAATTCTGTGAGATGATTTCACAGAACACAAAGAAGTTTCTCAGAAAGCTTCTTTCTCTTTGTTATCGGAGGATATTTCCTTTGGCACTATAGTCTTCAAAGGGATCCGAAATATCTGTTCTCAGATTCCACAGAAATAAGGCTAGCAAAGAGATCCACGAAATACAGATGTAACTCTGTGAGATGAATTTACAGAACACTAAGCAGTTTCTCAGAAAGCTTCTTTCCAGATTTCATCTGAGTATATTTCCTTTTTCACCATAGTCCTCTATGGGCTTCCAAATATCACTTTGCCAATTCCACAAGAACTGTCTTAGCGAAAGGCTTCTTGAGGGGAAAGCTGTAACTCTGTGAGATGATTTCACAGAACACAAAGAAGTTTCTCAGAAAGCTTCTTTCTCTTTGTTATCGGAGGATATTTCCTTTGGCCCTATAGTCTTCAAAGGGATCCGAAATATCTGTTCTCAGATTCCACAGAAATAAGGCTAGCAAAGAGATCCACGAAATACAGATGTAACTCTGTGAGATGAATTAACAGAACACTAAGCAGTTTCTCAGAAAGCTTCTTTCCAGATTTCATCTGAGGATATTTCCTTTTTCACCATAGCCCTCTATGGGCTTCCGAATATCACTTTGCCAATTCCACAAGAACTGTCTTAGCGAAAGTCTTCTTGAGGGGAAAGCTGTAACTCTGTGAGATGATTTCACAGAACACAAAGAAGTTTCTCAGAAAGCTTCTTTCCCTTTGTTATCGGAGGATATTTCCTTTGGCCCTATAGTCTTCAAAGGGATCCGAAATATCTGTTCTCAGATTCCACAGAAATAAGGCTAGCAAAGAGATCCACGAAATACAGATGTAACTCTGTGTGTGGAAGTCACACATCACCGAGCAGTTTCTCAGAAAGCTTCTTTCCAGATTTCTTCTGAGGATATTTCCGTTTTCAACATAGCCCACTATGTGCTTCCAAATATCACTTTGCCAATTCCACAAGACGGTCTTAGCGAAAGGCTTCTTGAGGGGAAACCTGTAACTCTGTGAGATGATTTCACAGAACACAAAGAAGTTTCTCAGAAAGCTTCTTTCTCTTTGTTATCGGAGGATATTTCCTTTGGCCCTATAGTCTTCAAAGGGATCCGAAATATTTGTTCTCATATTCCACAGAAATAAGGCTAGCAAAGAGATCCACGAAATACAGATGTAACTCTGTGAGATGAATTAACAGAACACTAAGCAGTTTCTCAGAAAGCTTCTTTCCAGATTTCATCTGAGGATATTTCCTTTTTCACCATAGCCCTCTATGGGCTTCCAAATATCACTTTGCCAATTCCACAAGAACTGTCTTAGCGAAAGGCTTCTTGAGGGGAAAGCTGTAACTCTGTGAGATGATTTCACAGAACACAAAGAAGTTTCTCAGAAAGCTTCTTTGTCTTTGTTATCGGAGGATATTTCCTTTGGCCCTATAGTCTTCAAAGGGATCCGAAATATCTGTTCTCAGATTCCACAGAAATAAGGCTAGAAAAGAGATCCACGAAATACAGATGTAACTCTGTGAGATGAATTAACAGAACACTAAGCAGTTTCTCAGAAAGCTTCTTTCCAGATTTCATCTGAGGATATTTCCTTTTTCACCATAGCCCTCTATGGGCTTCCAAATATCACTTTGCCAATTCCACAAGAACTGTCTTAGCGAAAGGCTTCTTGAGGGGAAAGCTGTAACTCTGTGAGATGATTTCACAGAACACAAAGAACTTTCTCAGAAAGCTTCTTTCTCTTTGTTATCGGAGGATATTTCCTTTGGCCCTATAGTCTTCAAAGGGATCCGAAATATCTGTTCTCAGATTCCACAGAAATAAGGCTAGCAAAGAGATCCACGAAATACACATGTAACTCTGTGAGTGGAAGTCACACATCACAGAGCAGTTTCTCAGGAAGCTTCTTTCCAGATTTCATATGAGGATATTTCCTTTTTCACCATAGCCCTCTATGGGCTTCCAAATATCACTTTGCCAATTCCACAAGAACTGTCTTAGCGAAAGGCTTCTTGAGGGGAAAGCTGTAACTCTGTGAGATGATTTCACAGAACACAAAGAAGTTTCTCAGAAAGCTTCTTTCTCTTTGTTATCGGAGGATATTTCCTTTGGCCCTATAGTCTTCAAAGGGATCCGAAATATCTGTTCTCAGATTCCACAGAAATAAGGCTAGCAAAGAGATCCACGAAATACAGATGTAACTCTGTGAGATGAATTAACAGAACACTAAGCAGTTTCTCAGAAAGCTTCTTTCCAGATTTCATCTGAGGATATTTCCTTTTTCACCATAGCCCTCTAAGGGCTTCCAAATATCACTTTGCCAATTCCACAAGAACTGTCTTAGCAAAAGGCTTCTTGAGGGGAAAGCTGTAACTCTGTGAGATGATTTCACAGAACACAAAGAAGTTTCTCAGAAAGCTTCTTTCTCTTTGTTATCGGAGGATATTTCCTTTGGCCCTATAGTCTTCAAAGGGATCCGAAATATCTGTTCTCAGATTCCACAGAAATAAGGCTAGCAAAGCGATCCACGAAATACAGTTGTAACTCTGTGAGATGAATTTACAGAACACTAAGCAGTTTCTCAGAAAGCTTCTTTCCAGATTTCAACTGAGGATATTTCCTTTTTCACCATAGCCCTCTATGGGCTTCCAAATATCACTTTGCCAATTCCACAAGAACTGTCTTAGCGAAAGGCTTCTTGAGGGGAAAGCTGTAACTCTGTGAGATGATTTCACAGAACACAAAGAAGTTTCTCAGAAAGCTTCTTTCTCTTTGTTATCGGAGGATATTTCCTTTGGCCCTATAGTCTTCAAAGGGATCCGAAATATCTGTTCTCAGATTCCACAGAAATAAGGCTAGCAAAGAGATCCACGAAATACAGATGTAACTCTGTGAGTGGAAGTCACACATCACAGAGCAGTTTCTCAGAAAGCTTCTTTCCAGATTTCTTCTGAGGATATTTCCTTTTTCACCATAGCCCTCTATGGGCTTCCAAATATCACTTTGCCAATTCCACAGGAACTGTCTTAGCGAAAGGCTTCTTGAGGGGAAAGCTGTAACTCTGTGAGATGATTTCACAGAACACAAAGAAGTGTCTCAGAAAGCTTCTTTCTCTTTGTTATCGGAGGATATTTCCTTTGGCCCTATAGTCTTCAAAGGGATCCGAAATATCTGTTCTCAGATTCGACAGAAATAAGGCTAGCAAAGAGATCCACGAAATACACATGTAACTCTGTGAGATGAATTAACAGAACACTAAGCAGTTTCTCAGAAAGCTTCTTTCCAGATTTCATCTGAGGATATTTCCTTTTTCACCCTAGCCCTCTATGGGCTTCCAAATATCACTTTGCCAATTCCACAAGAACTGTCTTAGCGGAAGGCTTCTTGAGGGGAAAGCTGTAACTCTGTGAGATGATTTCACAGAACACAAAGAAGTTTCTCAGAAAGCTTCTTTCTCTTTGTTATCGGAGGATATTTCCTTTGGCCCTATAGTCTTCAAAGGGATCCGAAATATCTGTTCTCAGATTCCACAGAAATAAGGCTAGTAAAGAGATCCACGAAATACACATATAACTCTGTGAGTGGAAGTCACACATCACAGAGCAGTTTCTCAGAAAGCTTCTTTCCAGATTTCATCTGAGGATATTTCCTTTTTCACCATAGCCCTCTATGGGCTTCCAAATATCACTTTGCCAATTCCACAAGAACTGTCTTAGCGAAAGGCTTCTTGAGGGGAAAGCTGTTACTCTGTGAGATGATTTCACAGAACACAAAGAAGTTTCTCAGAAAGCTTCTTTCTCTTTGTTATCGGAGGATATTTCCTGTGGCCCTATAGTCTTCAAAGGGATCCGAAATATCTGTTCTCAGATTCCACAGAAATAAGGCTAGCAAAGAGATCCACGAAATACAGATGTAACTCTGTGAGATGAATTAACAGAACACTAAGCAGGTTCTCAGAAAGCTTCTTTCCAGATTTCATCTGAGGATATTTCCTTTTTCACCTTAGCCCTCTAAGGGCTTCCAAATATCACTTGCCAATTCCACAAGAACTGTCTTAGCGAAAGGCTTCTTGAGGGGAAAGCTGTAACTCTGTGAGATGATTTCACAGAACACAAAGAAGTTTCTCAGAAAGCTTCTTTCTCTTTGTTATCGGAGGATATTTCCTTTGGCCCTATAGTCTTCAAAGGGATCCGAAATATCTCTTCTCAGATTCCACAGAAATAAGGCTAGCAAAGAGATCCACGAAATACAGTTGTAACTCTGTGAGATGAATTTACAGAACACTAAGCAGTTTCTCAGAATGCTTCTTTCCAGATTTCATCTGAGGATATTTCCTTTTTCACCATAGCCCTCTATGGGCTTCCAAATATCACTTTGCCAATTCCACAAGAACTGTCTTAGCGAAAGGCTTCTTGAGGGGAAAGCTGTAACTCTGTGAGATGATTTCACAGAACACAAAGAAATTTCTCAGAAAGCTTCTTTCTCTTTGTTATCGGAGGATATTTCCTTTGGCCCTATAGTCTTCAAAGGGATCCGAAATATCTGTTCTCAGATTCCACAGAAATAAGGCTAGCAAAGAGATCCACGAAATACAGATGTAACTCTGTGAGATGAATTTACAGAACACTAAGCAGTTTCTCAGAAAGCTTCTTTCCAGATTTAATCTGAGGATATTTACTTCTTCACCATAGCCCTCTATGGGCTTCCAAATATCACTTTGCCAATTCCACAAGAACTGTCTTAGCGAAAGGCTTCTTGAGGGGAAAGCTGTAACTGTGTGAGATGATTTCACAGAACACAAAGAACTTTCTCAGCAAGCTTCTTTCTCTTTATTATCGGAGGATATTTCCTTTGGCCCTATAGTCTTCAAAGGGATCCGAAATATCTGTTCTCAGATTCCACAGAAATAAGGCTAGCAAAGAGATCCACGAAATACCGATGTAACTCTGTGAGATGAATTATCAGAATACTAAGCAGTTTCTCAGAAAGCTTCTTTCCAGATTTCATCTGAGGATATTTCCTTTTTCACCATAGCCCTCTATGGGCTTCCAAATATCACTTTGTCAATTCCACAAGAACTGTCGTAGCGAAAGTCTTCTTGAGGGGAAAGCTGTAACTCTGTGAGATGATTTCACAGAACACAAAGAAGTTTCTCAGAAAGCTTCTTTCTCTTTGTTATCGGAGGATATTTCCTTTGGCCCTATAGTCCTCAAAGGGATCCGAAATATCTGTTCTCAGATTCCACAGAAATAAGGCTAGCAAAGAGATCCACGAAATACAGATGTAACTCTGTGAGATGAATTAACAGAACACTAAGCAGTTTCTCAGAAAGCTTCTTTCCAGATTTCATCTGAGGATATTTCCTTTTTCACCATAGCCCTCTATGGGCTTCCAAATATCACTTTGCCAATTCCACAAGAACTGTCTTAGCGAAAGGCTTCTTGAGGGGAAAGCTGTAACTCTGAGATGATTTCACAGAACACAAAGAAGTTTCTCAGAAAGCTTCTTTCCCTTTGTTATCGGAGGATATTTTCTTTGGCCCTATAGTCTTCAAAGGGATCCGAAATATCTATTCTCAGATTCCACAAAAATAAGGCTAGCAAAGAGATCCACGAAATACAGATGTAACTCTGTGAGTGGAAGTCACACATCACAGAGCAGTTTCTCAGAAAGCTTCTTTCCAGATTTCATCTGAGGATATTTCCGTTTTCACCATAGCCCTCTATGTGCTTCCAAATATCACTTTGCCAATTCCACAAGACTGTCTTAGCGAAAGTCTTCTTGAGTGGAAAGCTGTAACTCTGTGAGATGATTTCACAGAACACGAAGAAGTTTCTCAGAAAGCTTCTTTCTCTTTGTTATCCGAGGATATTTCCTTTGGCACTATAGTCTTCAAAGGGATCCGAAATATCTGTTCTCAGATTCCACAGAAATAAGGCTAGCAAAGAGATCCACGAAATACAGATGTAACTCTGTGAGGTGAATTTACAGAACACTAAGCAGTTTCTCAGAAAGCTTCTTTCCAGATTTCATCTGAGGATATTTCCTTTTTCACCATAGCCCTCTATGGGCTTCCAAATATCACTTTGCCAATTCCACAAGAACTGTCTTAGCGAAAGGCTTCTTGAGGGGAAAGCTGTTACTCTGTGAGATGATTTCACAGAACACAAAGAAGTTTCTCAGAAAGCTTCTTTCTCTTTGTTATCGGAGGATATTTCCTTTGGCCCTATAGTCTTCAAAGGGATCCGAAATATCTGTTCTCAGATTCCACAGAAATAAGGTTAGCAAAGAGATCCACGAAACACAGATGTAACTCTGTGAGTGGAATTCACATATCACAGAGCAGCTTCTCAGAAAGCTTCTTTCCAGATTTCATCTGAGAATATTTCCTTTTTCACCATAGCCCTCTATGGGCTTCCAAATATCACTTTGCCAATTCCACAAGAACTGTCTTAGCGAAAGGCTTCTTGAGGGGAAAGCTGTAACTCTGTGAGATGATTTCACAGAACACAAAGAAGTTTCTCAGAAAGCTTCTTTCTCTTTGTTATCGGAGGATATTTCCTTTGGCCCTATAGTCTTCCAAGGGATCCGAAATATCTGTTCTCAGATTCCACAGAAATAAGGCTAGCAAAGAGATCCACGAAATACAGATGTAACTCTGTGAGTGGAAGTCACATATCACAGAGCAGCTTCTCAGAAAGCTTCTTTCTAGATTTCATCTGAGAATATTTCCTTTTTCACCATAGCCCTCTACGGGCTTCCAAATATCACTTTGCCAATTCCACAAGAACTGTCTTAGCGAAAGGCTTCTTGAGGGGAAAGCTGTAACTCTGTGAGATGATTTCACAGAACACAAAGAAATTTCTCAGAAAGCTTCTTTCTCTTTGTTATCGGAGGATATTTCCTTTGGCCCTATAGTCTTCAAAGGGATCCGAAATATCTGTTCTCAGATTCCACAGAAATAAGGCTAGCAAAGAGATCCACGAAATACAGATGTAACTCTGTGAGATGAATTAACAGAACACTAAGCAGTTTCTCAGAAAGCTTCTTTCCAGATTTCATCTGAGGATATTTCCTTTTTCTCCATAGCCCTCTATGGGGTTCCAAATATCACTTTGCCAATTGCACAAGACTGTCTTAGCGAAAGGCTTCTTCAGGGGAAAGCTGAAATTCTGTGAGATGATTTCACAGAACACAAAGAAGTTTCTCAGAAGGCTTCTTTCTCTTTCTTATCGGAGGATATTTCCTTTGGCACTATAGTCTTCAAAGGGATCCGAAATATCTGTTCTCAGATTCCACAGAAATAAGGCTAGCAAAGAGATCCACGAAATACAGATGTAACTCTGTGAGATGAATTTACAGAACACTAAGCAGTTTCTCAGAAAGCTTCTTTCCAGATTTCATCTGAGGATATTTCCTTTTTCACCATAGCCCTCTATGGGCTTCCAAATATCACTTTGCCAATTCCACAAGAACTGTCTTAGCGAAAGGCTTCTTGAGGGGAAAGCTGTAACTCTGTGAGATGATTTCACAGAACACAAAGAAGTTTCTCAGAAAGCTTCTTTCTCTTTGTTATCGGAGGATATTTCCTTTGGCCCTATAGTCTTCAAAGGGATCCGAAATATCTGTTCTCAGATTCCACAGAAAGAAGGCTAGCAAAGAGATCCACGAAATACACATGTAACTCTGTGAGATGAAGTAACAGAACACTAAGCAGTTTCTCAGAAAGCTTCTTTCCAGATTTCATCTGAGGATATTTCCTTTTTCACCATAGCCCTCTATGGGCTTCCAAATATCACTTTGCCAATTCCACAAGAACTGTCTTAGCGAAAGGCTTCTTGAGGGGAAAGCTGTAACTCTGTGAGATGATTTCACAGAACACAAAGAAGTTTCCCAGAAAGCTTCTTTCCCTTTGTTATCGGAGGATATTTCCTTTGTCCCTATAGTCTTCAAAGGGATCCGAAATATCTGTTCTCAGATTCCACAGAAATAAGGCTAGCAAAGAGATCCACGAAATACCGATGTAACTCTGTGAGTGGAAGTCACATATCACAGAGCAGCTTCTCAGAAAGCTTGTTTCCAGATTTCATCTGAGAATATTTCCTTTTTCACCATAGCCCTCTATGGGCTTCCAAATATCACTTTGCCACTTCCACAAGAACTGTCTTAGCGAAAGGCTTCTTGAGGGGAAAGCTGTAACTCTGTGAGATGATTTCACAGAACACAAAGAACTTTCTCAGAAAGCTTCTTTCTCTTTGTTATCGGAGGATATTTCCTTTGGCCCTATAGTCTTCAAAGGGATCCGAAATATCTGTTCTCACATTCCACAGAAAGAAGGCTAGCAAAGAGATCCACGAAATACACATGTAACTCTGTGAGTGGAAGTCACACATCACAGAGCAGTTTCTCAGAAAGCTTCTTTCAAGATTTAATCTGAGGATATTTCCTTTTTCACCATAGCCCTCTATGGGCTTCCAAATATCACTTTGCCAATTCCACAAGAACTGTCTTAGCGAAAGGCTTCTTGAGGGGAAAGCTGTAACTCTGAGATGATTTCACAGAACACAAAGAAGTTTCTCAGAAAGCTTCTTTCTCTTTGTTATCGGAGGATATTTCCTTTGGCCCTATAGTCTTCAAAGGGATCCGAAATATCTGTTCTCAGATTCCACAGAAATAAGGCTAGCAAAGAGATCCACGAAATACAGATGTAACTCTGTGAATGGAAGTCACATATCACAGAGCAGCTTCTCAGAAAGCTTCTTTCTAGATTTCATCTGAGAATATTTCCTTTTTCACCATAGCCCTCTACGGGCTTCCAAATATCACTTTGCCAATTCCACAAGAACTGTCTTAGCGAAAGGCTTCTTGAGGGGAAAGCTGTAACTCTGTGAGATGATTTCACAGAACACAAAGAAATTTCTCAGAAAGCTTCTTTCTCTTTGTTATCGGAGGATATTTCCTTTGGCCCTATAGTCTTCAAAGGGATCCGAAATATCTGTTCTCAGATTCCACAGAAATAAGGCTAGCAAAGAGATCCACGAAATACAGATGTAACTCTGTGAGATGAATTAACAGAACACTAAGCAGTTTCTCAGAAAGCTTCTTTCCAGATTTCATCTGAGGATATTTCCTTTTTCTCCATAGCCCTCTATGGGGTTCCAAATATCACTTTGCCAATTGCACAAGACTGTCTTAGCGAAAGGCTTCTTCAGGGGAAAGCTGAAATTCTGTGAGATGATTTCACAGAACACAAAGAAGTTTCTCAGAAGGCTTCTTTCTCTTTCTTATCGGAGGATATTTCCTTTGGCACTATAGTCTTCAAAGGGATCCGAAATATCTGTTCTCAGATTCCACAGAAATAAGGCTAGCAAAGAGATCCACGAAATACAGATGTAACTCTGTGAGATGAATTTACAGAACACTAAGCAGTTTCTCAGAAAGCTTCTTTCCAGATTTCATCTGAGGATATTTCCTTTTTCACCATAGCCCTCTATGGGCTTCCAAATATCACTTTGCCAATTCCACAAGAACTGTCTTAGCGAAAGGCTTCTTGAGGGGAAAGCTGTAACTCTGTGAGATGATTTCACAGAACACAAAGAAGTTTCTCAGAAAGCTTCTTTCTCTTTGTTATCGGAGGATATTTCCTTTGGCCCTATAGTCTTCAAAGGGATCCGAAATATCTGTTCTCAGATTCCACAGAAAGAAGGCTAGCAAAGAGATCCACGAAATACACATGTAACTCTGTGAGATGAAGTAACAGAACACTAAGCAGTTTCTCAGAAAGCTTCTTTCCAGATTTCATCTGAGGATATTTCCTTTTTCACCATAGCCCTCTATGGGCTTCCAAATATCACTTTGCCAATTCCACAAGAACTGTCTTAGCGAAAGGCTTCTTGAGGGGAAAGCTGTAACTCTGTGAGATGATTTCACAGAACACAAAGAAGTTTCCCAGAAAGCTTCTTTCCCTTTGTTATCGGAGGATATTTCCTTTGTCCCTATAGTCTTCAAAGGGATCCGAAATATCTGTTCTCAGATTCCACAGAAATAAGGCTAGCAAAGAGATCCACGAAATACCGATGTAACTCTGTGAGTGGAAGTCACATATCACAGAGCAGCTTCTCAGAAAGCTTGTTTCCAGATTTCATCTGAGAATATTTCCTTTTTCACCATAGCCCTCTATGGGCTTCCAAATATCACTTTGCCACTTCCACAAGAACTGTCTTAGCGAAAGGCTTCTTGAGGGGAAAGCTGTAACTCTGTGAGATGATTTCACAGAACACAAAGAACTTTCTCAGAAAGCTTCTTTCTCTTTGTTATCGGAGGATATTTCCTTTGGCCCTATAGTCTTCAAAGGGATCCGAAATATCTGTTCTCACATTCCACAGAAAGAAGGCTAGCAAAGAGATCCACGAAATACACATGTAACTCTGTGAGTGGAAGTCACACATCACAGAGCAGTTTCTCAGAAAGCTTCTTTCAAGATTTAATCTGAGGATATTTCCTTTTTCACCATAGCCCTCTATGGGCTTCCAAATATCACTTTGCCAATTCCACAAGAACTGTCTTAGCGAAAGGCTTCTTGAGGGGAAAGCTGTAACTCTGAGATGATTTCACAGAACACAAAGAAGTTTCTCAGAAAGCTTCTTTCTCTTTGTTATCGGAGGATATTTCCTTTGGCCCTATAGTCTTCAAAGGGATCCGAAATATCTGTTCTCAGATTCCACAGAAATAAGGCTAGCAAAGAGATCCACGAAATACAGATGTAACTCTGTGAATGGAAGTCACATATCACAGAGCAGCTTCTCAGAAAGCTTCTTTCTAGATTTCATCTGAGAATATTTCCTTTTTCACCATAGCCCTCTACGGGCTTCCAAATATCACTTTGCCAATTCCACAAGAACTGTCTTAGCGAAAGGCTTCTTGGGGGGAAAGCTGTAACTCTGTGAGATGATTTCACAGAACACAAAGAAGTTTCTCAGAAAGCTTCTTTCTCTTTGTTATCGGAGGATATTTCCTTTGGCCCTATAGTCTTCAAAGGGATCCGAAATATCTGTTCTCAGATTCCACAGAAATAAGGCTAGCAAAGAGATCCACGAAATACAGATGTAACTCTGTGAGATGAATTAACAGAACACTAAGCAGTTTCTCAGAAAGCTTCTTTCCAGATTTCATCTGAGGATATTTCCTTTTTCTCCATAGCCCTCTATGGGGTTCCAAATATCACTTTGCCAATTGCACAAGACTGTCTTAGCGAAAGTCTTCTTCAGGGGAAAGCTGTAATTCTGTGAGATGATTTCACAGAACACAAAGAAGTTTCTCAGAAAGCTTCTTTCTCTTTGTTATCGGAGGATATTTCTTTTGGCACTATAGTCTTCAAAGGGATCCGAAATATCTGTTCACAGATTCCACAGAAATAAGGCTAGCAAAGAGATCCACGAAATACAGATGTAACTCTGTGAGATGAATTAACAGAACACTAAGCAGTTTCTCAGAAAGCTTCTTTCCAGATTTCATCTGAGGATATTTCCTTTTTCACCATAGCCCTCTATGGGCTTCCAAATATGACTTTGCCAATTCCACAAGAACTGTCTTAGCGAAAGGCTTCTTGAGGGGAAAGCTGTAACTCCGTGAGATGATTTCACAGAACACAAAGAACTTTCTCAGAAAGCTTCTTTCTCTTTGTTATCGGAGGATATTTCCTTTGGCCCTATAGTCTTCAAAGGGATCCGAAATATCTGTTCTCAGATTCCACAGAAATAAGACTAGCAAAGAGATCCACGAAATACAGATGTAACTCTGTGAGATGAATTAACAGAACACTAAGCAGTTTCTCAGAAAGCTTCTTTCCAGATTTCATCTGAGGATATTTCCTTTTTCACCATAGCCCTCTATGGGCTTCCAAATATCACTTTGCCAATTCCACAAGAACTGTCTTAGCGAAAGGCTTCTTGAGGGGAAAGCTGTAACTCTGTGAGATGATTTCACAGAACACAAAGAAGTTTCTCAGAAAGCTTCTTTCCCTTTGTTATCGGAGGATATTTCCTTTGGCCCTATAGTCTTCAAAGGGATCCGAAATATCTGTTCTCAGATTCCACAGAAATAAGGCTAGCAAAGAGATCCACGAAATACAGATGTAATTCTGTGAGTGGAAGTCACACATCACCGAGCAGTTTCTCAGAAAGCTTCTTTCCAGATTTCTTCTGAGGATATTTCCGTTTTCAACATAGCCCACTATGTGCTTCCAAATATCACTTTGCCAATTCCACAAGACTGTCTTAGCGAAAGGCTTCTTGAAGGGAAAGCTGTAACTCTGTGAGATGATTTCACAGAACACAAAGAAGTTTCTCAGAAAGCTTCTTTCCCTTTGTTATCGGAGGATATTTCCTTTGGCCCTATAGTCTTCAAAGGGATCCGAAATATCTGTTCTCAGATTCCACAAAAATAAGGCTAGCAAAGAGATCCACGAAATACAGATGTAACTCTGTGAGTGGAAGTCACACATCACAGAGCAGTTTCTCAGAAAGCTTCTTTCCAGATTTCTTCTGAGGATATTTCCGTTTTCACCATAGCCCTCTATGTGCTTCCAAATATCACTTTGCCAATTCCACAAGACTGTCTTAGCGAAAGGCTTCTTGAGGAGAAAGCTGTAACTCTGTGAGATGATTTCAAAGAACACGAAGAAGTTTCTCAGAAAGCTTCTTTCTCTTTGTTATCGGAGGATATTTCCTTTGGCACTATAGTCTTCAAAGGGATCCGAAATATCTGTTCTCAGATTCCACAGAAATAAGGCTAGCAAAGAGATCCACGAAATACAGATGTAACTCTGTGAGGTGAATTTACAGAACACTAAGCAGTTTCTCAGAAAGCTTCTTTCCAGATTTCATCTGAGGATATTTCCTTTTTCACCGTAGCCCTCTATGGGCTTAAAAATATCACTTTGCCAATTCCACAAGAACTGTCTTAGCGAAAGGCTTTTTGAGGGGAAAGCTGTTACTCTGTGAGATGATTTCACAGAACACAAAGAAGTTTCTCAGAAAGCTTCTTTCTCTTTGTTATCGGAGGATATTTCCTTTGGCCCTATAGTCTTCAAAGGGATCCGAAATATCTGTTCTCAGATTCCACAGAAATAAGGTTAGCAAAGAGATCCACGAAATACAGATGTAACTCTGTGAGATGAATTAACAGAACACTAAGCAGTTTCTCAGAAAGCTTCTTTCCAGATTTCATCTGAGGATATTTCCTTTTTCACCATAGCCCTCTATCGGCTTCCAAATATCACTTTGCCAATTCCACAAGAACTGTCTTAGCGAAAGGCTTCTTGAAGGGAAAGCTGTAACTCTGTGAGATGATTTCACAGAACACAAAGAAGTTTCTGAGAAAGCTTCTTTCTCTTTGTTATCGGAGGATATTTCCTTTGGCCCTATAGTCTTCAAAGGGATCCGAAATATCTGTTCTCAGATTCCACAGAAATAAGGCTAGCAAAGAGATCCACGAAATACAGATGTAACTCTGTGAGATGAATTAACAGAACACTAAGCAGTTTCTCAGAAAGCTTCTTTCCAGATTTCATCTGAGGATATTTCCTTTTTCACCATAGCCCTCTATGGGCTTCCAAATATCACTTTGCCAATTCCACAAGACCTGTCTTAGCGAAAGGCTTCTTGAGGGGAAAGCTGTAACTCTGTGAGATGATTTCACAGAACACAAAGAACTTTCTCAGAAAGCTTCTTTCTCTTTGTTATCGGAGGATATTTCCTTTGGCCCTATAGTCTTCAAAGGGATCCGAAATATCTGTTCTCAGATTCCACAGAAAGAAGGCTAGCAAAGAGATCCACGAAATACACATGTAACTCTGTGAGTGGAAGTCACACATCACAGAGCAGTTTCTCAGAAAGCTTCTTTCCAGATATCATCTGAGGATATTTCCTTTTTCACCATAGCCCTCTATGGGCTTTCAAATATCACTTTGCCAATTCCACAAGAACTGTCTTAGCGAAAGGCTTCTTGAGGGGAAAGCTGTAACTCTGTGAGATGATTTCACAGAACACAAAGAAGTTTCTCAGAAAGCTTCTTTCCCTTTGTTATCGGAGGATATTTCCTTTGGCCCTATAGTCTTCAAAGGGATCCGAAATATCTGTTCTCAGATTCCACAGAAATAAGGCTAGCAAAGAGATCCACGAAATACAGATGTAATTCTGTGAGTGGAAGTCACACATCACCGAGCAGTTTCTCAGAAAGCTTCTTTCCAGATTTCTTCTGAGGATATTTCCGTTTCCAACATAGCCCACTATGTGCTTCCAAATATCACTTTGCCAATTCCACAAGACTGTCTTAGCGAAAGGCTTCTTGAAGGGAAAGCTGTAACTCTGTGAGATGATTTCACAGAACACAAAGAAGTTTCTCAGAAAGCTTCTTTCCCTTTGTTCCCGGAGGATATTTCCTTTGGCCCTATAGTCTTCAAAGGGATCCGAAATATCTGTTCTCAGATTCCACAAAAATAAGGCTAGCAAAGAGATCCACGAAATACAGATGTAACTCTGTGAGTGGAAGTCACACATCACAGAGCAGTTTCTCAGAAAGCTTCTTTCCAGATTTCTTCTGAGGATATTTCCGTTTTCACCATAGCCCTCTATGTGCTTCCAAATATCACTTTGCCAATTCCACAAGACTGTCTTAGCGAAAGGCTTCTTGAGGAGAAAGCTGTAACTCTGTGAGATGATTTCACAGAACACGAAGAAGTTTCTCAGAAAGCTTCTTTCTCTTTATTATCGGAGGATATTTCCTTTGGCACTATAGTCTTCAAAGGGATCCGAAATATCTGTTCTCAGATTCCACAGAAATAAGGCTAGCAAAGAGATCCACGAAATACAGATGTAACTCTGTGAGGTGAATTTACAGAACACTAAGCAGTTTCTCAGAAAGCTTCTTTCCAGATTTCATCTGAGGATATTTCCTTTTTCACCATAGCCCTCTATGGGCTTCCAAATATCACTTTGCCAATTCCACAAGAACTGTCTTAGCGAAAGGCTTCTTGAGGGGAAAGCTGTTACTCTGTGAGATGATTTCACAGAACACAAAGAAGTTTCTCAGAAAGCTTCTTTCTCTTTGTTATCGGAGGATATTTCCTTTGGCCCTATAGTCTTCAAAGGGATCCGAAATATCTGTTCTCAGATTCCACAGAAATAAGGTTAGCAAAGAGATCCACGAAATACAGATGTAACTCTGTGAGATGAATTAACAGAACACTAAGCAGTTTCTCAGAAAGCTTCTTTCCAGATTTCATCTGAGGATATTTCCTTTTTTACCATAGCCCTCTATGGGCTTCCAAATATCACTTTGCCAATTCCACAAGAACTGTCTTAGCGAAAGGCTTCTTGAAGGGAAAGCTGTAACTCTGTGAGATGATTTCACAGAACACAAAGAAGTTTCTGAGAAAGCTTCTTTCTCTTTGTTATCGGAGGATATTTCCTTTGGCCCTATAGTCTTCAAAGGGATCCGAAATATCTGTTCTCAGATTCCACAGAAATAAGGCTAGCAAAGAGATCCACGAAATACAGATGTAACTCTGTGAGATGAATTAACAGAACACTAAGCAGTTTCTCAGAAAGCTTCTTTCCAGATTTCATCTGAGGATATTTCCTTTTTCACCATAGCCCTCTATGGGCTTCCAAATATCACTTTGCCAATTCCACAAGAACTGTCTTAGCGAAAGGCTTCTTGAGGGGAAAGCTGTAACTCTGAGATGATTTCACAGAACACAAAGAAGTTTCTCAGAAAGCTTCTTTCCCTTTGTTATCGGAGGATATTTTCTTTGGCCCTATAGTCTTCAAAGGGATCCGAAATATCTGTTCTCAGATTCCACAAAAATAAGGCTAGCAAAGAGATCCACGAAATACAGATGTAACTCTGTGAGTGGAAGTCACACATCACAGAGCAGTTTCTCAGAAAGCTTCTTTCCAGATTTCTTCTGAGGATATTTCCGTTTTCACCATAGCCCTCTATGTGCTTCCAAATATCACTTTGCCAATTCCACAAGACTGTCTTAGCGAAAGTCTTCTTGAGTGGAAAGCTGTATCTCTGTGTGATGATTTCACAGAACACGAAGAAGTTTCTCAGAAAGCTTCTTTCTCTTTGTTATCCGAGGATATTTCCTTTGGCACTATAGTCTTCAAAGGGATCCGAAATATCTGTTCTCAGATTCCACAGAAATAAGGCTAGCAAAGAGATCCACGAAATACAGATGTAACTCTGTGAGATGAATTTACAGAACACTAAGCAGTTTCTTAGAAAGCTTCTTTCCAGATTTCATCTGAGGATATTTCCTTTTTCACCATAGCCCTCTATGGGCTTCCAAATATCACTTTGCCAATTCCACAAGAACTGTCTTAGCGAAAGGCTTCTTGAGGGGAAAGCTGTAACTCTGTGAGATGATTTCACAGAACACAAAGAAGTTTCTCAGAAAGCTTCTTTCTCTTTGTTATCGGAGGATATTTCCTTTGGCCCTATAGTCTTCAAAGGGATCCGAAATATCTGTTCTCAGATTCCACAGAAATAAGGCTTGCAAAGAGATCCACGAAATACAGATGTAACTCTGTGAGTGGAAGTCACATATCACAGAGCAGCTTCTCAGAAAGCTTCTTTCTAGTTTTCATCTGAGAATATTTCCTTTTTCACCATAGCCCTCTACGGGCTTCCAAATATCACTTTGCCAATTCCACAAGAACTGTCTTAGCGAAAGGCTTCTTGAGGGGAAAGCTGTAACTCTGTGAGATGATTTCACAGAACACAAAGAAGTTTCTCAGAAAGCTTCTTTCTCTTTGTTATCGGAGGATATTTCCTTTGGCCCTATAGTCTTCAAAGGGATCCGAAATATATGTTCTCAGATTCCACAGAAATAAGGCTAGCAAAGAGATCCACGAAATACAGATGTAACTCTGTGAGATGAATTAACAGAACACTAAGCAGTTTCTCAGAAAGCTTCTTTCCAGATTTCATCTGAGGATATTTCCTTTTTCTCCATAGCCCTCTATGGGGTTCCAAATATCACTTTGCCAATTGCACAAGACTGTCTTAGCGAAAGTCTTCTTCAGGGGAAAGCTGTAATTCTGTGAGATGATTTCACAGAACACAAAGAAGTTTCTCAGAAAGCTTCTTTCTCTTTGTTATCGGAGGATATTTCTTTTGGCACTATAGTCTTCAAAGGGATCCGAAATATCTGTTCTCAGATTCCACAGAAATAAGGCTAGCAAAGAGATCCACGAAATACAGATGTAACTCTGTGAGATGAATTTACAGAACACTAAGCAGTTTCTCAGAAAGCTTCTTTCCAGATTTCATCTGAGGATATTTCCTTTTTCACCATAGCCCTCTATGGGCTTCCAAATATCACTTTGCCAATTCCACAAGAACTGTCTTAGCGAAAGGCTTCTTGAGGGGAAAGCTGTAACTCTGTGAGATGATTTCACAGAACACAAAGAAGTTTCTCAGAAAGCTTCTTTCTCTTTGTTATCGGAGGATATTTCCTTTGGCCCTATAGTCTTCAAAGGGATCCGAAATATCTGTTCTCAGATTCCACAGAAATAAGACTAGCAAAGAGATCCACGAAATACAGATGTAACTCTGTGAGATGAATTAACAGAACACTAAGCAGTTTCTCAGAAAGCTTCTTTCCAGATTTCATCTGAGGATATTTCCTTTTTCACCATAGCCCTCTATGGGCTTCCAAATATCACTTTGCCAATTCCACAAGAACTGTCTTAGCGAAAGGCTTCTTGAGGGGAAAGCTGTAACTCTGTGAGATGATTTCACAGAACACAAAGAAGTTTCTCAGAAAGCTTCTTTCCCTTTGTTATCGGAGGATATTTCCTTTGGCCCTATAGTCTTCAAAGGGATCCGAAATATCTGTTCTCAGATTCCACAGAAATAAGGCTAGCAAAGAGATCCACGAAATACAGATGTAATTCTGTGAGTGGAAGTCACACATCACCGAGCAGTTTCTCAGAAAGCTTCTTTCCAGATTTAATCTGAGGATATTTCCGTTTTCAACATAGCCCACTATGTGCTTCCAAATATCACTTTGCCAATTCCACAAGACTGTCTTAGCGAAAGGCTTCTTGAGGGGAAAGCTGTAACTCTGTGAGATGATTTCACAGAACACAAAGAAGTTTCTCAGGAAGCTTCTTTCCCTTTGTTATCGGAGGATATTTCCTTTGGCCCTATAGTCTTCAAAGGGATCCGAAATATCTGTTCTCAGATTCCACAAAAATAAGGCTAGCAAAGAGATCCACGAAATACAGATGTAACTCTGTGAGTGGAAGTCACACATCACAGAGCAGTTTCTCAGAAAGCTTCTTTCCAGATTTCTTCTGAGGATATTTCCGTTTTCACCATAGCCCTCTATGTGCTTCCAAATATCACTTTGCCAATTCCACAAGACTGTCTTAGCGAAAGGCTTCTTGAGGAGAAAGCTGTAACTCTGTGAGATGATTTCACAGAACACGAAGAAGTTTCTCAGAAAGCTTCTTTCTCTTTGTTATCGGAGGATATTTCCTTTGGCACAATAGTCTTCAAAGGGATCCGAAATATCTGTTCTCAGATTCCACAGAAATAAGGCTAGCAAAGAGATCCACGAAATACAGATGTAACTCTGTGAGGTGAATTTACAGAACACTAAGCAGTTTCTCAGAAAGCTTCTTTCCAGATTTCATCTGAGGATATTTCCTTTTTCACCATAGCCCTCTATGGGCTTCCAAATATCACTTTGCCAATTCCACAAGAACTGTCTTAGCGAAAGGCTTCTTGAGGGGAAAGCTGTTACTCTGTGAGATGATTTCACAGAACACAAAGAAGTTTCTCAGAAAGCTTCTTTCTCTTTGTTATCGGAGGATATTTCCTTTGGCCCTATAGTCTTCAAAGGGATCCGAAATATCTGTTCTCAGATTCCACAGAAATAAGGTTAGCAAAGAGATCCACGAAATACAGATGTAACTCTGTGAGATGAATTAACAGAACACTAAGCAGTTTCTCAGAAAGCTTCTTTCCAGATTTCATCTGAGGATATTTCCTTTTTCACCCCCAGCCCTCTATGGGCTTCCAAATATCACTTTGCCAATTCCACAAGAAATGTCTTAGCGAAAGGCTTCTTGAGGGGAAAGCTGTAACTCTGTGAGATGATTTCACAGAACACAAAGAAGTTTCTCAGAAAGCTTCTTTCTCTTTGTTATCGGAGGATATTTCCTTTGGCCCTATAGTCTTCAAAGGGATCCGAAATATCTGTTCTCAGATTCCACAGAAATAAGGCTAGCAAAGAGATCCACGAAATACAGATGTAACTCTGTGAGTGGAAGTCACACATCACAGAGCAGTTTCTCAGAAAGCTTCTTTCCAGATTTCTTCTGAGGATATTTCCTTTTTCACCATAGCCCTCTATGTGCTTCCAAATATCACTTTGCCAATTCCACAGGAACTGTCTTAGCGAAAGGCTTCTTGAGGGGAAAGCTGTAACTCTGTGAGATGATTTCACAGAACACAAAGAAGTTTCTCAGAAAGCTTCTTTCTCTTTGTTATCGGAGGATATTTCCTTTGGCCCTATAGTCTTCAAAGGGATCCGAAATATCTGTTCTCAGATTCGACAGAAATAAGGCTAGCAAAGAGATCCACGAAATACAGTTGTAACTCTGTGAGATGAATTTACAGAACACTAAGCAGTTTCTCAGAAAGCTTCTTTCCAGATTTCATCTGAGGATATTTCCTTTTTCACCATAGCCCTCTATGGGCTTCCAAATATCACTTTGCCAATTCCACAAGAACTGTCTTAGCGAAAGGCTTCTTGAGGGGAAAGCTGTAACTCTGTGAGATGATTTCACAGAACACAAAGA
The DNA here is from genome assembly GCF_049350105.2 of Macaca mulatta. Lineage (NCBI taxonomy): Eukaryota > Metazoa > Chordata > Mammalia > Primates > Cercopithecidae > Macaca > Macaca mulatta. Next base: position 102,315,824 of record NC_133406.1, on the reverse strand, counting down.
AGTTTATCAGAAAGCTTCTTTCTCTTTGTTATCGGAGGATATTTCCTTTGGCCCTATAGTCTTCAAAGGGATCCGAAATATCTGTTATCAGATTCCACAGAAATAAGGCTAGCAAAGAGATCCACGAAATACAGATGTAACTCTGTGAGATGAATTAACAGAACACTAAGCAGTTTCTCAGAAAGCTTCTTTCCAGATTTCATCTGAGGATATTTCCTTTTTCACCCTAGCCCTCTATGGGCTTCCAAATATCACTTTGCCAATTCCACAAGAACTGTCTTAGCGGAAGGCTTCTTGAGGGGAAAGCTGTAACTCTGTGAGATGATTTCACAGAACACAAAGAAGTTTCTCAGAAAGCTTCTTTCTCTTTGTTATCGGAGGATATTTCCTTTGGCCCTATAGTCTTCAAAGGGATCCGAAATATCTGTTCTCAGATTCCACAGAAATAAGGCTAGTAAAGAGATCCACGAAATACACATATAACTCTGTGAGTGGAAGTCACACATCACAGAGCAGTTTCTCAGAAAGCTTCTTTCCAGATTTCATCTGAGGATATTTCCTTTTTCACCATAGCCCTCTATGGGCTTCCAAATATCACTTTGCCAATTCCACAAGAACTGTCTTAGCGAAAGGCTTCTTGAGGGGAAAGCTGTAACTCTGTGAGATGATTTCACAGAACACAAAGAAGTTTCTCAGAAAGCTTCTTTCTCTTTGTTATCGGAGGATATTTCCTGTGGCCCTATAGTCTTCAAAGGGATCCGAAATATCTGTTCTCAGATTCCACAGAAATAAGGCTAGCAAAGAGATCCACGAAATACAGATGTAACTCTGTGAGATGAATTAACAGAACACTAAGCAGGTTCTCAGAAAGCTTCTTTCCAGATTTCATCTGAGGATATTTCCTTTTTCACCTTAGCCCTCTAAGGGCTTCCAAATATCACTTTGCCAATTCCACAAGAACTGTCTTAGCGAAAGGCTTCTTGAGGGGAAAGCTGTAACTCTGTGAGATGATTTCACAGAACACAAAGAAGTTTCTCAGAAAGCTTCTTTCTCTTTGTTATCGGAGGATATTTCCTTTGGCCCTATAGTCTTCAAAGGGATCCGAAATATCTGTTCTCAGATTCCACAGAAATAAGGCTAGCAAAGAGATCCACGAAACACAGTTGTAACTCTGTGAGATGAATTTACAGAACACTAAGCAGTTTCTCAGAAAGCTTCTTTCCAGATTTCATCTGAGGATATTTCCTTTTTCACCATAGCCCTCTATGGGCTTCCAAATATCACTTTGCCAATTCCACAAGAAGTGTCTTAGCGAAAGACTTCTTGAGGGGAAAGCTGTAACTCTGTGAGATGATTTCACAGAACACAAAGAAATTTCTCAGAAAGCTTCTTTCTCTTTGTTATCGGAGGATATTTCCTTTGGCCCTATAGTCTTCAAAGGGATCCGAAATATCTGTTCTCAGATTCCACAGAAATAAGGCTAGCAAAGAGATCCACGAAATACAGATGTAACTCTGTGAGATGAATTTACAGAACACTAAGCAGTTTCTCAGAAAGCTTCTTTCCAGATTTAATCTGAGGATATTTACTTCTTCACCATAGCCCTCTATGGGCTTCCAAATATCACTTTGCCAATTCCACAAGAACTGTCTTAGCGAAAGGCTTCTTGAGGGGAACGCTGTAACTCTGAGATGATTTCACAGAACACAAAGAAGTTTCTCAGAAAGCTTCTTTCCCTTTGTTATCGGAGGATATTTTCTTTGGCCCTATAGTCTTCAAAGGGATCCGAAATATCTGTTCTCAGATTCCACAAAAATAAGGCTAGCAAAGAGATCCACGAAATACAGATGTAACTCTGTGAGTGGAAGTCACACATCACAGAGCAGTTTCTCAGAAAGCTTCTTTCCAGATTTCTTCTGAGGATATTTCCGTTTTCACCATAGCCCTCTATGTGCTTCCAAATATCACTTTGCCAATTCCACAAGACTGTCTTAGCGAACGTCTTCTTGAGTGGAAAGCTGTAACTCTGTGAGATGATTTCACAGAACACGAAGAAGTTTCTCAGAAAGCTTCTTTCTCTTTGTTATCCGAGGATATTTCCTTTGGCACTATAGTCTTCAAAGGGATCCGAAATATCTGTTCTCAGATTCCACAGAAATAAGGCTAGCAAAGAGATCCACGAAATACAGATGTAACTCTGTGAGGTGAATTTACAGAACACTAAGCAGTTTCTCAGAAAGCTTCTTTCCAGATTTCATCTGAGGATATTTCCTTTTTCACCATAGCCCTCTATGGGCTTCCAAATATCACTTTGCCAATTCCACAAGAACTGTGTTAGCGAAAGGCTTCTTGAGGGGAAAGCTGTTACTCTGTGAGATGATTTCACAGAACACAAAGAACTTTCTCAGAAAGCTTCTTTCTCTTTGTTATCGGAGGATATTTCCTTTGGCCCTATAGTCTTCAAAGGGATCCGAAATATCTGTTCTCAGATTCCACAGAAATAAGGTTAGCAAAGAGATCCACGAAATACAGATGTAACTCTGTGAGATGAATTAACAGAACACTAAGCAGTTTCTCAGAAAGCTTCTTTCCAGATTTCATCTGAGGATATTTCCTTTTTCACCATAGCACTCCATGGGCTTCCAAATATCACTTTGCCAATTCCACAAGAACTGTCTTAGCGAAAGGCTTCTTGAAGGGAAAGCTGTAACTCTGTGAGATGATTTCACAGAACACAAAGAAGTTTCTGAGAAAGCTTCTTTCTCTTTGTTATCGGAGGATATTTCCTTTGTCCCTATAGTCTTCAAAGGGATCCGAAATATCTGTTCTCAGATTCCACAGAAATAAGGCTAGCAAAGAGATCCACGAAATACCGATGTAACTCTGTGAGTGGAAGTCACATATCACAGAGCAGCTTCTCAGAAAGCTTCTTTCCAGATTTCATCTGAGAATATTTCCTTTTTCACCATAGCCCTCTATGGGCTTCCAAATATCACTTTGCCAATTCCACAAGAACTGTCTTAGCGAAAGGTTTCTTGAGGGGAAATCTGTAACTCTGTGAGATGATTTCACAGAACACAAAGAAGTTTCTCAGAAAGCTTCTTTCTCTTTGTTATCGGAGGATATTTCCTTTGGCCCTATAGTCTTCAAAGGGATCCGAAATATCTGTTCTCAGATTCCACAGAAATAAGGCTAGCAAAGAGATCCACGAAATACAGATGTAACTCTGTGAGTGGAAGTCACATATCACAGAGCAGCTTCTCAGAAAGCTTCTTTCTAGATTTCATCTGAGAATATTTCCTTTTTCACCATAGCCCTCTACGGGCTTCCAAATATCACTTTGCCAATTCCACAAGAACTGTCTTAGCGAAAGGCTTCTTGAGGGGAAAGCTGTAACTCTGTGAGATGATTTCACAGAACACAAAGAAATTTCTCAGAAAGCTTCTTTCTCTTTGTTATCGGAGGATATTTCCTTTGGCCCTATAGTCTTCAAAGGGATCCGAAATATATGTTCTCAGATTCCACAGAAATAAGGCTAGCAAAGAGATCCACGAAATACAGATGTAACTCTGTGAGATGAATTAACAGAACACTAAGCAGTTTCTCAGAAAGCTTCTTTCCAGATTTCATCTGAGGATATTTCCTTTTTCTCCATAGCCCTCTATGGGGTTCCAAATATCACTTTGCCAATTGCACAAGACTGTCTTAGCGAAAGGCTTCTTCAGGGGAAAGCTGAAATTCTGTGAGATGATTTCACAGAACACAAAGAAGTTTCTCAGAAGGCTTCTTTCTCTTTCTTATCGGAGGATATTTCCTTTGGCACTATAGTCTTCAAAGGGATCCGAAATATCTGTTCTCAGATTCCACAGAAATAAGGCTAGCAAAGAGATCCACGAAATACAGATGTAACTCTGTGAGATGAATTTACAGAACACTAAGCAGTTTCTCAGAAAGCTTCTTTCCAGATTTCATCTGAGGATATTTCCTTTTTCACCATAGCCCTCTATGGGCTTCCAAATATCACTTTGCCAATTCCACAAGAACTGTCTTAGCGAAAGGCTTCTTGAGGGGAAAGCTGTAACTCTGTGAGATGATTTCACAGAACACAAAGAAGTTTCTCAGAAAGCTTCTTTCTCTTTGTTATCGGAGGATATTTCCTTTGGCCCTATAGTCTTCAAAGGGATCCGAAATATCTGTTCTCAGATTCCACAGAAAGAAGGCTAGCAAAGAGATCCACGAAATACACATGTAACTCTGTGAGATGAATTAACAGAACACTAAGCAGTTTCTCAGAAAGCTTCTTTCCAGATTTCATCTGAGGATATTTCCTTTTTCACCATAGCCCTCTATGGGCTTCCAAATATCACTTTGCCAATTCCACAAGAACTGTCTTAGCGAAAGGCTTCTTGAGGGGAAAGCTGTAACTCTGTGAGATGATTTCACAGAACACAAAGAAGTTTCCCAGAAAGCTTCTTTCCCTTTGTTATCGGAGGATATTTCCTTTGTCCCTATAGTCTTCAAAGGGATCCGAAATATCTGTTCTCAGATTCCACAGAAATAAGGCTAGCAAAGAGATCCACGAAATACCCATGTAACTCTGTGAGTGGAAGTCACATATCACAGAGCAGCTTCTCAGAAAGCTTGTTTCCAGATTTCATCTGAGAATATTTCCTTTTTCACCATAGCCCTCTATGGGCTTCCAAATATCACTTTGCCACTTCCACAAGAACTGTCTTAGCGAAAGGCTTCTTGAGGGGAAAGCTGTAACTCTGTGAGATGATTTCACAGAACACAAAGAACTTTCTCAGAAAGCTTCTTTCTCTTTGTTATCGGAGGATATTTCCTTTGGCCCTATAGTCTTCAAAGGGATCCGAAATATCTGTTCTCACATTCCACAGAAAGAAGGCTAGCAAAGAGATCCACGAAATACACATGTAACTCTGTGAGTGGAAGTCACACATCACAGAGCAGTTTCTCAGAAAGCTTCTTTCCAGATTTAATCTGAGGATATTTCCTTTTTCACCATAGCCCTCTATGGGCTTCCAAATATCACTTTGCCAATTCCACAAGAACTGTCTTAGCGAAAGGCTTCTTGAGGGGAAAGCTGTAACTCTGTGAGATGATTTCACAGAACACAAAGAAGTTTCTCAGAAAGCTTCTTTCTCTTTGTTATCGGAGGATATTTCCTTTGGCCCTATAGTCTTCAAAGGGATCCGAAATATCTGTTCTCAGATTCCACAGAAATAAGGCTAGCAAAGAGATCCACGAAATACAGATGTAACTCTGTGAATGGAAGTCACATATCACAGAGCAGCTTCTCAGAAAGCTTCTTTCTAGATTTCATCTGAGAATATTTCCTTTTTCAGCATAGCCCTCTACGGGCTTCCAAATATCACTTTGCCAATTCCACAAGAACTGTCTTAGCGAAAGGCTTCTTGAGGGGAAAGCTGTAACTCTGTGAGATGATTTCACAGAACACAAAGAAGTTTCTCAGAAAGCTTCTTTCTCTTTGTTATCGGAGGATATTTCCTTTGGCCCTATAGTCTTCAAAGGGATCCGAAATATCTGTTCTCAGATTCCACAGAAATAAGGCTAGCAAAGAGATCCACGAAATACAGATGTAACTCTGTGAGATGAATTAACAGAACACTAAGCAGTTTCTCAGAAAGCTTCTTTCCAGATTTCATCTGAGGATATTTCCTTTTTCTCCATAGCCCTCTATGGGGTTCCAAATATCACTTTGCCAATTGCACAAGACTGTCTTAGCGAAAGTCTTCTTCAGGGGAAAGCTGTAATTCTGTGAGATGATTTCACAGAACACAAAGAAGTTTCTCAGAAAGCTTCTTTCTCTTTGTTATCGGAGGATATTTCTTTTGGCACTATAGTCTTCAAAGGGATCCGAAATATCTGTTCACAGATTCCACAGAAATAAGGCTAGCAAAGAGATCCACGAAATACAGATGTAACTCTGTGAGATGAATTAACAGAACACTAAGCAGTTTCTCAGAAAGCTTCTTTCCAGATTTCATCTGAGGATATTTCCTTTTTCACCATAGCCCTCTATGGGCTTCCAAATATCACTTTGCCAATTCCACAAGAACTGTCTTAGCGACAGGCTTCTTGAGGGGAAAGCTGTAACTCCGTGAGATGATTTCACAGAACACAAAGAAGTTTCTCAGAAAGCTTCTTTCTCTTTGTTATCGGAGGATATTTCCTTTGGCCCTATAGTCTTCAAAGGGATCCGAAATATCTGTTCTCAGATTCCACAGAAATAAGACTAGCAAAGAGATCCACGAAATACAGATGTAACTCTGTGAGATGAATTAACAGAACACTAAGCAGTTTCTCAGAAAGCTTCTTTCCAGATTTCATCTGAGGATATTTCCTTTTTCACCATAGCCCTCTATGGGCTTCCAAATATCACTTTGCCAATTCCACAAGAACTGTCTTAGCGAAAGGCTTCTTGAGGGGAAAGCTGTAACTCTGTGAGATGATTTCACAGAACACAAAGAAGTTTCTCAGAAAGCTTCTTTCCCTTTGTTATCGGAGGATATTTCCTTTGGCCCTATAGTCTTCAAAGGGATCCGAAATATCTGTTCTCAGATTCCACAGAAATAAGGCTAGCAAAGAGATCCACGAAATACAGATGTAATTCTGTGAGTGGAAGTCACACATCACCGAGCAGTTTCTCAGAAAGCTTCTTTCCAGATTTCTTCTGAGGATATTTCCGTTTTCAACATAGCCCACTATGTGCTTCCAAATATCACTTTGCCAATTCCACAAGACTGTCTTAGCGAAAGGCTTCTTGAGGGGAAAGCTGTAACTCTGTGAGATGATTTCACAGAACACAAAGAAGTTTCTCAGAAAGCTTCTTTCCCTTTGTTATCGGAGGATATTTCCTTTGGCCCTATAGTCTTCAAAGGGATCCGAAATATCTGTTCTCAGATTCCACAAAAATAAGGCTAGCAAAGAGATCCACGAAATACAGATGTAACTCTGTGAGTGGAAGTCACACATCACAGAGCAGTTTCTCAGAAAGCTTCTTTCCAGATTTCTTCTGAGGATATTTCCGTTTTCACCATAGCCCTCTATGTGCTTCCAAATATCACTTTGCCAATTCCACAAGACTGTCTTAGCGAAAGGCTTCTTGAGGAGAAAGCTGTAACTCTGTGAGATGATTTCAAAGAACACGAAGAAGTTTCTCAGAAAGCTTCTTTCTCTTTGTTATCGGAGGATATTTCCTTTGGCACTATAGTCTTCAAAGGGATCCGAAATATCTGTTCTCAGATTCCACAGAAATAAGGCTAGCAAAGAGATCCACGAAATACAGATGTAACTCTGTGAGGTGAATTTACAGAACACTAAGCAGTTTCTCAGAAAGCTTCTTTCCAGATTTCATCTGAGGATATTTCCTTTTTCACCATAGCCCTCTATGGGCTTAAAAATATCACTTTGCCAATTCCACAAGAACTGTCTTAGCGAAAGGCTTTTTGAGGGGAAAGCTGTTACTCTGTGAGATGATTTCACAGAACACAAAGAAGTTTCTCAGAAAGCTTCTTTCTCTTTGTTATCGGAGGATATTTCCTTTGGCCCTATAGTCTTCAAAGGGATCCGAAATATCTGTTCTCAGATTCCACAGAAATAAGGTTAGCAAAGAGATCCACGAAATACAGATGTAACTCTGTGAGATGAATTAACAGAACACTAAGCAGTTTCTCAGAAAGCTTCTTTCCAGATTTCATCTGAGGATATTTCCTTTTTCACCATAGCCCTCTATGGGCTTCCAAATATCACTTTGCCAATTCCACAAGAACTGTCTTAGCGAAAGGCTTCTTGAAGGGAAAGCTGTAACTCTGTGAGATGATTTCACAGAACACAAAGAAGTTTCTGAGAAAGCTTCTTTCTCTTTGTTATCGGAGGATATTTCCTTTGGCCCTATAGTCTTCAAAGGGATCCGAAATATCTGTTCTCAGATTCCACAGAAATAAGGCTAGCAAAGAGATCCACGAAATACAGATGTAACTCTGTGAGATGAATTAACAGAACACTAAGCAGTTTCTCAGAAAGCTTCTTTCCAGATTTCATCTGAGGATATTTCCTTTTTCACCATAGCCCTCTATGGGCTTCCAAATATCACTTTGCCAATTCCACAAGACCTGTCTTAGCGAAAGGCTTCTTGAGGGGAAAGCTGTAACTCTGTGAGATGATTTCACAGAACACAAAGAACTTTCTCAGAAAGCTTCTTTCTCTTTGTTATCGGAGGATATTTCCTTTGGCCCTATAGTCTTCAAAGGGATCCGAAATATCTGTTCTCAGATTCCACAGAAAGAAGGCTAGCAAAGAGATCCACGAAATACACATGTAACTCTGTGAGTGGAAGTCACACATCACAGAGCAGTTTCTCAGAAAGCTTCTTTCCAGATTTCATCTGAGGATATTTCCTTTTTCACCATAGCCCTCTATGGGCTTCCAAATATCACTTTGCCAATTCCACAAGAACTGTCTTAGCGAAAGGCTTCTTGAGGGGAAAGCTGTAACTCTGTGAGATGATTTCACAGAACACAAAGAAGTTTCTCAGAAAGCTTCTTTCTCTTTGTTATCGGAGGATATTTCCTTTGGCCCTATAGTCTTCAAAGGGATCCGAAATATCTGTTCTCAGATTCCACAGAAATAAGGCTAGCAAAGAGATCCACGAAATACAGATGTAACTCTGTGAGTGGAAGTCACATATCACAGAGCAGATTCTCAGAAAGCTTCTTTCTAGATTTCATCTGAGAATATTTCCTTTTTCACCATAGCCCTCTACGGGCTTCCAAATATCACTTTGCCAATTCCACAAGAACTGTCTTAGCGAAAGGCTTCTTGAGGGGAAAGCTGTAACTCTGTGAGATGATTTCACAGAACACAAAGAAGTTTCTCAGAAAGCTTCTTTCTCTTTCTTATCGGAGGATATTTCCTTTGGCCCTATAGTCTTCAAAGGGATCCGAAATATATGTTCTCAGATTCCACAGAAATAAGGCTAGCAAAGAGATCCACGAAATACAGATGTAACTCTGTGAGATGAATTAACAGAACACTAAGCAGTTTCTCAGAAAGCTTCTTTCCAGATTTCATCTGAGGATATTTCCTTTTTCTCCATAGCCCTCTATGGGGTTCCAAATATCACTTTGCCAATTGCACAAGACTGTCTTAGCGAAAGTCTTCTTCAGGGGAAAGCTGTAATTCTGTGAGATGATTTCACAGAACACAAAGAAGTTTCTCAGAAAGCTTCTTTCTCTTTGTTATCAGAGGATATTTCTTTTGGCACTATAGTCTTCAAAGGGATCCGAAATATCTGTTCTCAGATTCCACAGAAATAAGGCTAGCAAAGAGATCCACGAAATACAGATGTAACTCTGTGAGATGAATTAACAGAACACCAAGCAGTTTCTCAGATAGCTTCTTTCCAGATTTCATCTGAGGATATTTCCTTTTTCACCATAGCCCTCTATGGGCTTCCAAATATCACTTTGCCAATTCCACAAGAACTGTCTTAGCGAAAGGCTTCTTGAGGGGAAAGCTGTAACTCTGTGAGATGATTTCACAGAACACAAAGAAGTTTCTCAGAAAGCTTCTTTCTCTTTGTTATCGGAGGATATTTCCTTTGGCCCTATAGTCTTCAAAGGGATCCGAAATATCTGTTCTCAGATTCCACAGAAATAAGACTAGCAAAGAGATCCACGAAATACAGATGTAACTCTGTGAGATGAATTAACAGAACACTAAGCAGTTTCTCAGAAAGCTTCTTTCCAGATTTCATCTGAGGATATTTCCTTTTTCACCATAGCCCTCTAGGGGCTTCCAAATATCACTTTGCCAATTCCACAAGAACTGTCTTAGCGAAAGGCTTCTTGAGGGGAAAGCTGTAACTCTGTGAGATGATTTCACAGAACACAAAGAAGTTTCTCAGAAAGCTTCTTTCCCTTTGTTATCGTAGGATATTTCCTTTGGCCCTATAGTCTTCAAAGGGATCCGAAATATCTGTTCTCAGATTCCACAGAAATAAGGCTAGCAAAGAGATCCACGAAATACAGATGTAATTCTGTGAGTGGAAGTCACACATCACAGAGCAGTTTCTCAGAAAGCTTCTTTCCAGATTTCTTCTGAGGATATTTCCGTTTTCAACATAGCCCACTATGTGCTTCCAAATATCACTTTGCCAATTCCACAAGACTGTTTTAGCGAAAGGCTTCTTGAGGGGAAAGCTGTAACTCTGTGAGATGATTTCACAGAACACAAAGAAGTTTCTCAGAAAGCTTCTTTCCCTTTGTTATCGGAGGATATTTCCTTTGGCCCTATAGTCTTCAAAGTGATCCGAAATATCTTTTCTCAGATTCCACAAAAATAAGGCTAGCAAAGAGATCCACGAAATACAGATGTAACTCTGTGAGTGGAAGTCACACATCACAGAGCAGTTTCTCAGAAAGCTTCTTTCCAGATTTCTTCTGAGGATATTTCCGTTTTCACCATAGCCCTCTATGTGCTTCCAAATATCACTTTGCCAATTCCACAAGACTGTCTTAGCGAAAGGCTTCTTGAGGAGAAAGCTGTAACTCTGTGAGATGATTTCACAGAACACGAAGAAGTTTCTCAGAAAGCTTCTTTCTCTTTATTATCGGAGGATATTTCCTTTGGCACTATAGTCTTCAAAGGGATCCGAAATATCTGTTCTCAGATTCCACAGAAATAAGGCTAGCAAAGAGATCCACGAAATACAGATGTAACTCTGTGAGGTGAATTTACAGAACACTAAGCAGTTTCTCAGAAAGCTTCTTTCCAGATTTCATCTGAGGATATTTCCTTTTTCACCATAGCCCTCTATGGGCTTCCAAATATCACTTTGCCAATTCCACAAGAACTGTCTTAGCGAAAGGCTTCTTGAGGGGAAAGCTGTTACTCTGTGAGATGATTTCACAGAACACAAAGAAGTTTCTCAGAAAGCTTCTTTCTCTTTGTTATCGGAGGATATTTCCTTTGGCCCTATAGTCTTCAAAGGGATCCGAAATATCTGTTCTCAGATTCCACAGAAATAAGGTTAGCAAAGAGATCCACGAAATACAGATGTAACTCTGTGAGATGAATTAACAGAACACTAAGCAGTTTCTCAGAAAGCTTCTTTCCAGATTTCATCTGAGGATATTTCCTTTTTTACCATAGCCCTCTATGGGCTTCCAAATATCACTTTGCCAATTCCACAAGAACTGTCTTAGCGAAAGGCTTCTTGAAGGGAAAGCTGTAACTCTGTGAGATGATTTCACAGAACACAAAGAAGTTTCTGAGAAAGCTTCTTTCTCTTTGTTATCGGAGGATATTTCCTTTGGCCCTATAGTCTTCAAAGGGATCCGAAATATCTGTTCTCAGATTCCACAGAAATAAGGCTAGCAAAGAGATCCACGAAATACAGATGTAACTCTGTGAGATGAATTAACAGAACACTAAGCAGTTTCTCAGAAAGCTTCTTTCCAGATTTCATCTGAGGATATTTCCTTTTTCACCATAGCCCTCTATGGGCTTCCAAATATCACTTTGCCAATTCCACAAGAACTGTCTTAGCGAAAGGCTTCTTGAGGGGAAAGCTGTAACTCTGAGATGATTTCACAGAACACAAAGAAGTTTCTCAGAAAGCTTCTTTCCCTTTGTTATCGGAGGATATTTTCTTTGGCCCTATAGTCTTCAAAGGGATCCGAAATATCTGTTCTCAGATTCCACAAAAATAAGGCTAGCAAAGAGATCCACGAAATACAGATGTAACTCTGTGAGTGGAAGTCACACATCACAGAGCAGTTTCTCAGAAAGCTTCTTTCCAGATTTCTTCTGAGGATATTTCCGTTTTCACCATAGCCCTCTATGTGCTTCCAAATATCACTTTCCCAATTCCACAAGACTGTCTTAGCGAAAGTCTTCTTGAGTGGAAAGCTGTATCTCTGTGAGATGATTTCACAGAACACGAAGAAGTTTCTCAGAAAGCTTCTTTCTCTTTGTTATCCGAGGATATTTCCTTTGGCACTATAGTCTTCAAAGGGATCCGAAATATCTGTTCTCAGATTCCACAGAAATAAGGCTAGCAAAGAGATCCACGAAATACAGATGTAACTCTGTGAGGTGAATTTACAGAACACTAAGCAGTTTCTTAGAAAGCTTCTTTCAGATTTCATCTGAGGATATTTCCTTTTTCACCATAGCCCTCTATGGGCTTCCAAATATCACTTTGCCAATTCCACAAGAACTGTCTTAGCGAAAGGCTTCTTGAGGGGAAAGCTGTAACTCTGTGAGATGATTTCACAGAACACAAAGAAGTTTCTCAGAAAGCTTCTTTCTCTTTGTTATCGGAGGATATTTCCTTTGGCCCTATAGTCTTCAAAGGGATCCGAAATATCTGTTCTCAGATTCCACAGAAATAAGGCTAGCAAAGAGATCCACGAAATACAGATGTAACTCTGTGAGTGGAAGTCACATATCACAGAGCAGCTTCTCAGAAAGCTTCTTTCTAGTTTTCATCTGAGAATATTTCCTTTTTCACCATAGCCCTCTACGGGCTTCCAAATATCACTTTGCCAATTCCACAAGAACTGTCTTAGCGAAAGGCTTCTTGAGGGGAAAGCTGTAACTCTGTGAGATGATTTCACAGAACACAAAGAAGTTTCTCAGAAAGCTTCTTTCTCTTTGTTATCGGAGGATATTTCCTTTGGCCCTATAGTCTTCAAAGGGATCCGAAATATATGTTCTCAGATTCCACAGAAATAAGGCTAGCAAAGAGATCCACGAAATACAGATGTAACTCTGTGAGATGAATTAACAGAACACTAAGCAGTTTCTCAGAAAGCTTCTTTCCAGATTTCATCTGAGGATATTTCCTTTTTTACCATAGCCCTCTATGGGCTTCCAAATATCACTTTGCCAATTCCACAAGAACTGTCTTAGCGAAAGGCTTCTTGAAGGGAAAGCTGTAACTCTGTGAGATGATTTCACAGAACACAAAGAAGTTTCTGAGAAAGCTTCTTTCTCTTTGTTATCGGAGGATATTTCCTTTGGCCCTATAGTCTTCAAAGGGATCCGAAATATCTGTTCTCAGATTCCACAGAAATAAGGCTAGCAAAGAGATCCACGAAATACAGATGTAACTCTGTGAGATGAATTAACAGAACACTAAGCAGTTTCTCAGAAAGCTTCTTTCCAGATTTCATCTGAGGATATTTCCTTTTTCACCATAGCCCTCTATGGGCTTCCAAATATCACTTTGCCAATTCCACAAGAACTGTCTTAGCGAAAGGCTTCTTGAGGGGAAAGCTGTAACTCTGAGATGATTTCACAGAACACAAAGAAGTTTCTCAGAAAGCTTCTTTCCCTTTGTTATCGGAGGATATTTTCTTTGGCCCTATAGTCTTCAAAGGGATCCGAAATATCTGTTCTCAGATTCCACAAAAATAAGGCTAGCAAAGAGATCCACGAAATACAGATGTAACTCTGTGAGTGGAAGTCACACATCACAGAGCAGTTTCTCAGAAAGCTTCTTTCCAGATTTCTTCTGAGGATATTTCCGTTTTCACCATAGCCCTCTATGTGCTTCCAAATATCACTTTCCCAATTCCACAAGACTGTCTTAGCGAAAGTCTTCTTGAGTGGAAAGCTGTATCTCTGTGAGATGATTTCACAGAACACGAAGAAGTTTCTCAGAAAGCTTCTTTCTCTTTGTTATCCGAGGATATTTCCTTTGGCACTATAGTCTTCAAAGGGATCCGAAATATCTGTTCTCAGATTCCACAGAAATAAGGCTAGCAAAGAGATCCACGAAATAGAGATGTAACTCTGTGAGGTGAATTTACAGAACACTAAGCAGTTTCTTAGAAAGCTTCTTTCAGATTTCATCTGAGGATATTTCCTTTTTCACCATAGCCCTCTATGGGCTTCCAAATATCACTTTGCCAATTCCACAAGAACTGTCTTAGCGAAAGGCTTCTTGAGGGGAAAGCTGTAACTCTGTGAGATGATTTCACAGAACACAAAGAAGTTTCTCAGAAAGCTTCTTTCTCTTTGTTATCGGAGGATATTTCCTTTGGCCCTATAGTCTTCAAAGGGATCCGAAATATCTGTTCTCAGATTCCACAGAAATAAGGCTAGCAAAGAGATCCACGAAATACAGATGTAACTCTGTGAGTGGAAGTCACATATCACAGAGCAGCTTCTCAGAAAGCTTCTTTCTAGTTTTCATCTGAGAATATTTCCTTTTTCACCATAGCCCTCTACGGGCTTCCAAATATCACTTTGCCAATTCCACAAGAACTGTCTTAGCGAAAGGCTTCTTGAGGGGAAAGCTGTAACTCTGTGAGATGATTTCACAGAACACAAAGAAGTTTCTCAGAAAGCTTCTTTCTCTTTGTTATCGGAGGATATTTCCTTTGGCCCTATAGTCTTCAAAGGGATCCGAAATATATGTTCTCAGATTCCACAGAAATAAGGCTAGCAAAGAGATCCACGAAATACAGATGTAACTCTGTGAGATGAATTAACAGAACACTAAGCAGTTTCTCAGAAAGCTTCTTTCCAGATTTCATCTGAGGATATTTCCTTTTTCTCCATAGCCCTCTATGGGGTTCCAAATATCACTTTGCCAATTGCACAAGACTGTCTTAGCGAAAGTCTTCTTCAGGGGAAAGCTGTATTTCTGTGAGATGATTTCACAGAACACAAAGAAGTTTCTCAGAAAGCTTCTTTCTCTTTGTTATCGGAGGATATTTCTTTTGGCACTATAGTCTTCAAAGGGATCCGAAATATCTGTTCTCAGATTCCACAGAAATAAGGCTAGCAAAGAGATCCACGAAATACAGATGTAACTCTGTGAGATGAATTTACAGAACACTAAGCAGTTTCTCAGAAAGCTTCTTTCCAGATTTCATCTGAGGATATTTCCTTTTTCACCATAGCCCTCTATGGGCTTCCAAATATCACTTTGCCAATTCCACAAGAACTGTCTTAGCGAAAGGCTTCTTGAGGGGAAAGCTGTAACTCTGTGAGATGATGTCACAGAACACAAAGAAGTTTCTCAGAAAGCTTCTTTCTCTTTGTTATCGGAGGATATTTCCTTTGGCCCTATAGTCTTCAAAGGGATCCGAAATATCTGTTCTCAGATTCCACAGAAAGAAGGCTAGCAAAGAGATCCACGAAATACACATGTAACTCTGTGAGATGAATTAACAGAACACTAAGCAGTTTCTCAGAAAGCTTCTTTCCAGATTTCATCTGAGGATATTTCCTTTTTCACCATAGCCCTCTATGGGCTTCCAAATATCACTTTGCCAATTCCACAAGAACTGTCTTAGCGAAAGGCTTCTTGAGGGGAAAGCTGTAACTCTGTGAGATGATTTCACAGAACACAAAGAAGTTTCCCAGAAAGCTTCTTTCCCTTTGTTATCGGAGGATATTTCCTTTGTCCCTATAGTCTTCAAAGGGATCCGAAATATCTGTTCTGAGATTCCACAGAAATAAGGCTAGCAAAGAGATCCACGAAATACCCATGTAACTCTGTGAGTGGAAGTCACATATCACAGAGCAGCTTCTCAGAAAGCTTGTTTCCAGATTTCATCTGAGAATATTTCCTTTTTCACCATAGCCCTCTATGGGCTTCCAAATATCACTTTGCCACTTCCACAAGAACTGTCTTAGCGAAAGGCTTCTTGAGGGGAAAGCTGTAACTCTGTGAGATGATTTCACAGAACACAAAGAACTTTCTCAGAAAGCTTCTTTCTCTTTGTTATCGGAGGATATTTCCTTTGGCCCTATAGTCTTCAAAGGGATCCGAAATATCTGTTCTCACATTCCACAGAAAGAAGGCTAGCAAAGAGATCCACGAAATACACATGTAACTCTGTGAGTGGAAGTCACACATCACAGAGCAGTTTCTCAGAAAGCTTCTTTCCAGATTTAATCTGAGGATATTTCCTTTTTCACCATAGCCCTCTATGGGCTTCCAAATATCACTTTGCCAATTCCACAAGAACTGTCTTAGCGAAAGGCTTCTTGAGGGGAAAGCTGTAACTCTGTGAGATGATTTCACAGAACACAAAGAAGTTTCTCAGAAAGCTTCTTTCTCTTTGTTATCGGAGGATATTTCCTTTGGCCCTATAGTCTTCAAAGGGATCCGAAATATCTGTTCTCAGATTCCACAGAAATAAGGCTAGCAAAGAGATCCACGAAATACAGATGTAACTCTGTGAATGGAAGTCACATATCACAGAGCAGCTTCTCAGAAAGCTTCTTTCTAGATTTCATCTGAGAATATTTCCTTTTTCAGCATAGCCCTCTACGGGCTTCCAAATATCACTTTGCCAATTCCACAAGAACTGTCTTAGCGAAAGGCTTCTTGAGGGGAAAGCTGTAACTCTGTGAGATGATTTCACAGAACACAAAGAAGTTTCTCAGAAAGCTTCTTTCTCTTTGTTATCGGAGGATATTTCCTTTGGCCCTATAGTCTTCAAAGGGATCCGAAATATCTGTTCTCAGATTCCACAGAAATAAGGCTAGCAAAGAGATCCACGAAATACAGATGTAACTCTGTGAGATGAATTAACAGAACACTAAGCAGTTTCTCAGAAAGCTTCTTTCCAGATTTCATCTGAGGATATTTCCTTTTTCTCCATAGCCCTCTATGGGGTTCCAAATATCACTTTGCCAATTGCACAAGACTGTCTTAGCGAAAGTCTTCTTCAGGGGAAAGCTGTAATTCTGTGAGATGATTTCACAGAACACAAAGAAGTTTCTCAGAAAGCTTCTTTCTCTTTGTTATCGGAGGATATTTCTTTTGGCACTATAGTCTTCAAAGGGATCCGAAATATCTGTTCACAGATTCCACAGAAATAAGGCTAGCAAAGACATCCACGAAATACAGATGTAACTCTGTGAGATGAATTAACAGAACACTAAGCAGTTTCTCAGAAAGCTTCTTTCCAGATTTCATCTGAGGATATTTCCTTTTTCACCATAGCCCTCTATGGGCTTCCAAATATCACTTTGCCAATTCCACAAGAACTGTCTTAGCGACAGGCTTCTTGAGGGGAAAGCTGTAACTCCGTGAGATGATTTCACAGAACACAAAGAAGTTTCTCAGAAAGCTTCTTTCTCTTTGTTATCGGAGGATATTTCCTTTGGCCCTATAGTCTTCAAAGGGATCCGAAATATCTGTTCTCAGATTCCACAGAAATAAGACTAGCAAAGAGATCCACGAAATACAGATGTAACTCTGTGAGATGAATTAACAGAACACTAAGCAGTTTCTCAGAAAGCTTCTTTCCAGATTTCATCTGAGGATATTTCCTTTTTCACCATAGCCCTCTATGGGCTTCCAAATATCACTTTGCCAATTCCACAAGAACTGTCTTAGCGAAAGGCTTCTTGAGGGGAAAGCTGTAACTCTGTGAGATGATTTCACAGAACACAAAGAAGTTTCTCAGAAAGCTTCTTTCCCTTTGTTATCGGAGGATATTTCCTTTGGCCCTATAGTCTTCAAAGGGATCCGAAATATCTGTTCTCAGATTCCACAGAAATAAGGCTAGCAAAGAGATCCACGAAATACAGATGTAATTCTGTGAGTGGAAGTCACACATCACCGAGCAGTTTCTCAGAAAGCTTCTTTCCAGATTTCTTCTGAGGATATTTCCGTTTTCAACATAGCCCACTATGTGCTTCCAAATATCACTTTGCCAATTCCACAAGACTGTCTTAGCGAAAGGCTTCTTGAGGGGAAAGCTGTAACTCTGTGAGATGATTTCACAGAACACAAAGAAGTTTCTCAGAAAGCTTCTTTCCCTTTGTTATCGGAGGATATTTCCTTTGGCCCTATAGTCTTCAAAGGGATCCGAAATATCTGTTCTCAGATTCCACAAAAATAAGGCTAGCAAAGAGATCCACGAAATACAGATGTAACTCTGTGAGTGGAAGTCACACATCACAGAGCAGTTTCTCAGAAAGCTTCTTTCCAGATTTCTTCTGAGGATATTTCCGTTTTCACCATAGCCCTCTATGTGCTTCCAAATATCACTTTGCCAATTCCACAAGACTGTCTTAGCGAAAGGCTTCTTGAGGAGAAAGCTATAACTCTGTGAGATGATTTCAAAGAACACGAAGAAGTTTCTCAGAAAGCTTCTTTCTCTTTGTTATCGGAGGATATTTCCTTTGGCACTATAGTCTTCAAAGGGATCCGAAATATCTGTTCTCAGATTCCACAGAAATAAGGCTAGCAAAGAGATCCACGAAATACAGATGTAACTCTGTGAGGTGAATTTACAGAACACTAAGCAGTTTCTCAGAAAGCTTCTTTCCAGATTTCATCTGAGGATATTTCCTTTTTCACCATAGCCCTCTATGGGCTTAAAAATATCACTTTGCCAATTCCACAAGAACTGTCTTAGCGAAAGGCTTTTTGAGGGGAAAGCTGTTACTCTGTGAGATGATTTCACAGAACACAAAGAAGTTTCTCAGAAAGCTTCTTTCTCTTTGTTATCGGAGGATATTTCCTTTGGCCCTATAGTCTTCAAAGGGATCCGAAATATCTGTTCTCAGATTCCACAGAAATAAGGTTAGCAAAGAGATCCACGAAATACAGATGTAACTCTGTGAGATGAATTAACAGAACACTAAGCAGTTTCTCAGAAAGCTTCTTTCCAGATTTCATCTGAGGATATTTCCTTTTTCACCATAGCCCTCTATGGGCTTCCAAATATCACTTTGCCAATTCCACAAGAACTGTCTTAGCGAAAGGCTTCTTGAAGGGAAAGCTGTAACTCTGTGAGATGATTTCACAGAACACAAAGAAGTTTCTGAGAAAGCTTCTTTCTCTTTGTTATCGGAGGATATTTCCTTTGGCCCTATAGTCTTCAAAGGGATCCGAAATATCTGTTCTCAGATTCCACAGAAATAAGGCTAGCAAAGAGATCCACGAAATACAGATGTAACTCTGTGAGATGAATTAACAGAACACTAAGCAGTTTCTCAGAAAGCTTCTTTCCAGATTTCATCTGAGGATATTTCCTTTTTCACCATAGCCCTCTATGGGCTTCCAAATATCACTTTGCCAATTCCACAAGACCTGTCTTAGCGAAAGGCTTCTTGAGGGTGAAGCTGTAACTCTGTGAGATGATTTCACAGAACACAAAGAACTTTCTCAGAAAGCTTCTTTCTCTTTGTTATCGGAGGATATTTCCTTTGGCCCTATAGTCTTCAAAGGGATCCGAAATATCTGTTCTCAGATTCCACAGAAAGAAGGCTAGCAAAGAGATCCACGAAATACACATGTAACTCTGTGAGTGGAAGTCACACATCACAGAGCAGTTTCTCAGAAAGCTTCTTTCCAGATTTCATCTGAGGATATTTCCTTTTTCACCATAGCCCTCTATGGGCTTCCAAATATCACTTTGCCAATTCCACAAGAACTGTCTTAGCGAAAGGCTTCTTGAGGGGAAAGCTGTAACTCTGTGAGATGATTTCACAGAACACAAAGAAGTTTCTCAGAAAGCTTCTTTCTCTTTGTTATCGGAGGATATTTCCTTTGGCCCTATAGTCTTCAAAGGGATCCGAAATATCTGTTCTCAGATTCCACAGAAATAAGGCTAGCAAAGAGATCCACGAAATACAGATGTAACTCTGTGAGTGGAAGTCACATATCACAGAGCAGATTCTCAGAAAGCTTCTTTCTAGATTTCATCTGAGAATATTTCCTTTTTCACCATAGCCCTCTACGGGCTTCCAAATATCACTTTGCCAATTCCACAAGAACTGTCTTAGCGAAAGGCTTCTTGAGGGGAAAGCTGTAACTCTGTGAGATGATTTCACAGAACACAAAGAAGTTTCTCAGAAAGCTTCTTTCTCTTTCTTATCGGAGGATATTTCCTTTGACCCTATAGTCTTCAAAGGGATCCGAAATATATGTTCTCAGATTCCACAGAAATAAGGCTAGCAAAGAGATCCACGAAATACAGATGTAACTCTGTGAGATGAATTAACAGAACACTAAGCAGTTTCTCAGAAAGCTTCTTTCCAGATTTCATCTGAGGATATTTCCTTTTTCTCCATAGCCCTCTATGGGGTTCCAAATATCACTTTGCCAATTGCACAAGACTGTCTTAGCGAAAGTCTTCTTCAGGGGAAAGCTGTAATTCTGTGAGATGATTTCACAGAACACAAAGAAGTTTCTCAGAAAGCTTCTTTCTCTTTGTTATCAGAGGATATTTCTTTTGGCACTATAGTCTTCAAAGGGATCCGAAATATCTGTTCTCAGATTCCACAGAAATAAGGCTAGCAAAGAGATCCACGAAATACAGATGTAACTCTGTGAGATGAATTAACAGAACACCAAGCAGTTTCTCAGATAGCTTCTTTCCAGATTTCATCTGAGGATATTTCCTTTTTCACCATAGCCCTCTATGGGCTTCCAAATATCACTTTGCCAATTCCACAAGAACTGTCTTAGCGAAAGGCTTCTTGAGGGGAAAGCTGTAACTCTGTGAGATGATTTCACAGAACACAAAGAAGTTTCTCAGAAAGCTTCTTTCTCTTTGTTATCGGAGGATATTTCCTTTGGCCCTATAGTCTTCAAAGGGATCCGAAATATCTGTTCTCAGATTCCACAGAAATAAGACTAGCAAAGAGATCCACGAAATACAGATGTAACTCTGTGAGATGAATTAACAGAACACTAAGCAGTTTCTCAGAAAGCTTCTTTCCAGATTTCATCTGAGGATATTTCCTTTTTCACCATAGCCCTCTATGGGCTTCCAAATATCACTTTGCCAATTCCACAAGAACTGTCTTAGCGAAAGGCTTCTTGAGGGGAAAGCTGTAACTCTGTGAGATGATTTCACAGAACACAAAGAAGTTTCTCAGAAAGCTTCTTTCCCTTTGTTATCGGAGGATATTTCCTTTGGCCCTATAGTCTTCAAAGGGATCCGAAATATCTGTTCTCAGATTCCACAGAAATAAGGCTAGCAAAGAGATCCACGAAATACAGATGTAATTCTGTGAGTGGAAGTCACACATCACCGAGCAGTTTCTCAGAAAGCTTCTTTCCAGATTTCTTCTGAGGATATTTCCGTTTTCAACATAGCCCACTATGTGCTTCCAAATATCACTTTGCCAATTCCACAAGACTGTCTTAGCGAAAGGCTTCTTGAGGGGAAAGCTGTAACTCTGTGAGATGATTTCACAGAACACAAAGAAGTTTCTCAGAAAGCTTCTTTCCCTTTGTTATCGGAGGATATTTCCTTTGGCCCTATAGTCTTCAAAGGGATCCGAAATATCTGTTCTCAGATTCCACAAAAATAAGGCTAGCAAAGAGATCCACGAAATACAGATGTAACTCTGTGAGTGGAAGTCACACATCACAGAGCAGTTTCTCAGAAAGCTTCTTTCCAGATTTCTTCTGAGGATATTTCCGTTTTCACCATAGCCCTCTATGTGCTTCCAAATATCACTTTGCCAATTCCACAAGACTGTCTTAGCGAAAGGCTTCTTGAGGAGAAAGCTGTAACTCTGTGAGATGATTTCAAAGAACACGAAGAAGTTTCTCAGAAAGCTTCTTTCTCTTTGTTATCGGAGGATATTTCCTTTGGCACTATAGTCTTCAAAGGGATCCGAAATATCTGTTCTCAGATTCCACAGAAATAAGGCTAGCAAAGAGATCCACGAAATACAGATGTAACTCTGTGAGGTGAATTTACAGAACACTAAGCAGTTTCTCAGAAAGCTTCTTTCCAGATTTCATCTGAGGATATTTCCTTTTTCACCATAGCCCTCTATGGGCTTAAAAATATCACTTTGCCAATTCCACAAGAACTGTCTTAGCGAAAGGCTTTTTGAGGGGAAAGCTGTTACTCTGTGAGATGATTTCACAGAACACAAAGAAGTTTCTCAGAAAGCTTCTTTCTCTTTGTTATCGGAGGATATTTCCTTTGGCCCTATAGTCTTCAAAGGGATCCGAAATATCTGTTCTCAGATTCCACAGAAATAAGGTTAGCAAAGAGATCCACGAAATACAGATGTAACTCTGTGAGATGAATTAACAGAACACTAAGCAGTTTCTCAGAAAGCTTCTTTCCAGATTTCATCTGAGGATATTTCCTTTTTCACCATAGCCCTCTATGGGCTTCCAAATATCACTTTGCCAATTCCACAAGAACTGTCTTAGCGAAAGGCTTCTTGAAGGGAAAGCTGTAACTCTGTGAGATGATTTCACAGAACACAAAGAAGTTTCTGAGAAAGCTTCTTTCTCTTTGTTATCGGAGGATATTTCCTTTGGCCCTATAGTCTTCAAAGGGATCCGAAATATCTGTTCTCAGATTCCACAGAAATAAGGCTAGCAAAGAGATCCACGAAATACAGATGTAACTCTGTGAGATGAATTAACAGAACACTAAGCAGTTTCTCAGAAAGCTTCTTTCCAGATTTCATCTGAGGATATTTCCTTTTTCACCATAGCCCTCTATGGGCTTCCAAATATCACTTTGCCAATTCCACAAGACCTGTCTTAGCGAAAGGCTTCTTGAGGGGAAAGCTGTAACTCTGTGAGATGATTTCACAGAACACAAAGAACTTTCTCAGAAAGCTTCTTTCTCTTTGTTATCGGAGGATATTTCCTTTGGCCCTATAGTCTTCAAAGGGATCCGAAATATCTGTTCTCAGATTCCACAGAAAGAAGGCTAGCAAAGAGATCCACGAAATACACATGTAACTCTGTGAGTGGAAGTCACACATCACAGAGCAGTTTCTCAGAAAGCTTCTTTCCAGATTTCATCTGAGGATATTTCCTTTTTCACCATAGCCCTCTATGGGCTTCCAAATATCACTTTGCCAATTCCACAAGAACTGTCTTAGCGAAAGGCTTCTTGAGGGGAAAGCTGTAACTCTGTGAGATGATTTCACAGAACACAAAGAAGTTTCTCAGAAAGCTTCTTTCTCTTTGTTATCGGAGGATATTTCCTTTGGCCCTATAGTCTTCAAAGGGATCCGAAATATCTGTTCTCAGATTCCACAGAAATAAGGCTAGCAAAGAGATCCACGAAATACAGATGTAACTCTGTGAGTGGAAGTCACATATCACAGAGCAGATTCTCAGAAAGCTTCTTTCTAGATTTCATCTGAGAATATTTCCTTTTTCACCATAGCCCTCTACGGGCTTCCAAATATCACTTTGCCAATTCCACAAGAACTGTCTTAGCGAAAGGCTTCTTGAGGGGAAAGCTGTAACTCTGTGAGATGATTTCACAGAACACAAAGAAGTTTCTCAGAAAGCTTCTTTCTCTTTCTTATCGGAGGATATTTCCTTTGGCCCTATAGTCTTCAAAGGGATCCGAAATATATGTTCTCAGATTCCACAGAAATAAGGCTAGCAAAGAGATCCACGAAATACAGATGTAACTCTGTGAGATGAATTAACAGAACACTAAGCAGTTTCTCGGAAAGCTTCTTTCCAGATTTCATCTGAGGATATTTCCTTTTTCTCCATAGCCCTCTATGGGGTTCCAAATATCACTTTGCCAATTGCACAAGACTGTCTTAGCGAAAGTCTTCTTCAGGGGAAAGCTGTAATTCTGTGAGATGATTTCACAGAACACAAAGAAGTTTCTCAGAAAGCTTCTTTCTCTTTGTTATCAGAGGATATTTCTTTTGGCACTATAGTCTTCAAAGGGATCCGAAATATCTGTTCTCAGATTCCACAGAAATAAGGCTAGCAAAGAGATCCACGAAATACAGATGTAACTCTGTGAGATGAATTAACAGAACACCAAGCAGTTTCTCAGATAGCTTCTTTCCAGATTTCATCTGAGGATATTTCCTTTTTCACCATAGCCCTCTATGGGCTTCCAAATATCACTTTGCCAATTCCACAAGAACTGTCTTAGCGAAAGGCTTCTTGAGGGGAAAGCTGTAACTCTGTGAGATGATTTCACAGAACACAAAGAAGTTTCTCAGAAAGCTTCTTTCTCTTTGTTATCGGAGGATATTTCCTTTGGCCCTATAGTCTTCAAAGGGATCCGAAATATCTGTTCTCAGATTCCACAGAAATAAGACTAGCAAAGAGATCCACGAAATACAGATGTAACTCTGTGAGATGAATTAACAGAACACTAAGCAGTTTCTCAGAAAGCTTCTTTCCAGATTTCATCTGAGGATATTTCCTTTTTCACCATAGCCCTCTATGGGCTTCCAAATATCACTTTGCCAATTCCACAAGAACTGTCTTAGCGAAAGGCTTCTTGAGGGGAAAGCTGTAACTCTGTGAGATGATTTCACAGAACACAAAGAAGTTTCTCAGAAAGCTTCTTTCCCTTTGTTATCGTAGGATATTTCCTTTGGCCCTATAGTCTTCAAAGGGATCCGAAATATCTGTTCTCAGATTCCACAGAAATAAGGCTAGCAAAGAGATCCACGAAATACAGATGTAATTCTGTGAGTGGAAGTCACACATCACAGAGCAGTTTCTCAGAAAGCTTCTTTCCAGATTTCTTCTGAGGATATTTCCGTTTTCAACATAGCCCACTATGTGCTTCCAAATATCACTTTGCCAATTCCACAAGACTGTCTTAGCGAAAGGCTTCTTGAGGGGAAAGCTGTAACTCTGTGAGATGATTTCACAGAACACAAAGAAGTTTCTCAGAAAGCTTCTTTCCCTTTGTTATCGGAGGATATTTCCTTTGGCCCTATAGTCTTCAAAGTGATCCGAAATATCTTTTCTCAGATTCCACAAAAATAAGGCTAGCAAAGAGATCCACGAAATACAGATGTAACTCTGTGAGTGGAAGTCACACATCACAGAGCAGTTTCTCAGAAAGCTTCTTTCCAGATTTCTTCTGAGGATATTTCCGTTTTCACCATAGCCCTCTATGTGCTTCCAAATATCACTTTGCCAATTCCACAAGACTGTCTTAGCGAAAGGCTTCTTGAGGAGAAAGCTGTAACTCTGTGAGATGATTTCACAGAACACGAAGAAGTTTCTCAGAAAGCTTCTTTCTCTTTATTATCGGAGGATATTTCCTTTGGCACTATACTCTTCAAAGGGATCCGAAATATCTGTTCTCAGATTCCACAGAAATAAGGCTAGCAAAGAGATCCACGAAATACAGATGTAACTCTGTGAGGTGAATTTACAGAACACTAAGCAGTTTCTCAGAAAGCTTCTTTCCAGATTTCATCTGAGGATATTTCCTTTTTCACCATAGCCCTCTATGGGCTTCCAAATATCACTTTGCCAATTCCACAAGAACTGTCTTAGCGAAAGGCTTCTTGAGGGGAAAGCTGTTACTCTGTGAGATGATTTCACAGAACACAAAGAAGTTTCTCAGAAAGCTTCTTTCTCTTTGTTATCGGAGGATATTTCCTTTGGCCCTATAGTCTTCAAAGGGATCCGAAATATCTGTTCTCAGATTCCACAGAAATAAGGTTAGCAAAGAGATCCACGAAATACAGATGTAACTCTGTGAGATGAATTAACAGAACACTAAGCAGTTTCTCAGAAAGCTTCTTTCCAGATTTCATCTGAGGATATTTCCTTTTTTACCATAGCCCTCTATGGGCTTCCAAATATCACTTTGCCAATTCCACAAGAACTGTCTTAGCGAAAGGCTTCTTGAAGGGAAAGCTGTAACTCTGTGAGATGATTTCACAGAACACAAAGAAGTTTCTGAGAAAGCTTCTTTCTCTTTGTTATCGGAGGATATTTCCTTTGGCCCTATAGTCTTCAAAGGGATCCGAAATATCTGTTCTCAGATTCCACAGAAATAAGGCTAGCAAAGAGATCCACGAAATACAGATGTAACTCTGTGAGATGAATTAACAGAACACTAAGCAGTTTCTCAGAAAGCTTCTTTCCAGATTTCATCTGAGGATATTTCCTTTTTCACCATAGCCCTCTATGGGCTTCCAAATATCACTTTGCCAATTCCACAAGAACTGTCTTAGCGAAAGGCTTCTTGAGGGGAAAGCTGTAACTCTGAGATGATTTCACAGAACACAAAGAAGTTTCTCAGAAAGCTTCTTTCCCTTTGTTATCGGAGGATATTTTCTTTGGCCCTATAGTCTTCAAAGGGATCCGAAATATCTGTTCTCAGATTCCACAAAAATAAGGCTAGCAAAGAGATCCACGAAATACAGATGTAACTCTGTGAGTGGAAGTCACACATCACAGAGCAGTTTCTCAGAAAGCTTCTTTCCAGATTTCTTCTGAGGATATTTCCGTTTTCACCATAGCCCTCTATGTGCTTCCAAATATCACTTTCCCAATTCCACAAGACTGTCTTAGCGAAAGTCTTCTTGAGTGGAAAGCTGTATCTCTGTGAGATGATTTCACAGAACACGAAGAAGTTTCTCAGAAAGCTTCTTTCTCTTTGTTATCCGAGGATATTTCCTTTGGCACTATAGTCTTCAAAGGGATCCGAAATATCTGTTCTCAGATTCCACAGAAATAAGGCTAGCAAAGAGATCCACGAAATACAGATGTAACTCTGTGAGGTGAATTTACAGAACACTAAGCAGTTTCTTAGAAAGCTTCTTTCAGATTTCATCTGAGGATATTTCCTTTTTCACCATAGCCCTCTATGGGCTTCCAAATATCACTTTGCCAATTCCACAAGAACTGTCTTAGCGAAAGGCTTCTTGAGGGGAAAGCTGTAACTCTGTGAGATGATTTCACAGAACACAAAGAAGTTTCTCAGAAAGCTTCTTTCTCTTTGTTATCGGAGGATATTTCCTTTGGCCCTATAGTCTTCAAAGGGATCCGAAATATCTGTTCTCAGATTCCACAGAAATAAGGCTAGCAAAGAGATCCACGAAATACAGATGTAACTCTGTGAGTGGAAGTCACATATCACAGAGCAGCTTCTCAGAAAGCTTCTTTCTAGTTTTCATCTGAGAATATTTCCTTTTTCACCATAGCCCTCTACGGGCTTCCAAATATCACTTTGCCAATTCCACAAGAACTGTCTTAGCGAAAGGCTTCTTGAGGGGAAAGCTGTAACTCTGTGAGATGATTTCACAGAACACAAAGAAGTTTCTCAGAAAGCTTCTTTCTCTTTGTTATCGGAGGATATTTCCTTTGGCCCTATAGTCTTCAAAGGGATCCGAAATATATGTTCTCAGATTCCACAGAAATAAGGCTAGCAAAGAGATCCACGAAATACAGATGTAACTCTGTGAGATGAATTAACAGAACACTAAGCAGTTTCTCAGAAAGCTTCTTTCCAGATTTCATCTGAGGATATTTCCTTTTTCTCCATAGCCCTCTATGGGGTTCCAAATATCACTTTGCCAATTGCACAAGACTGTCTTAGCGAAAGTCTTCTTCAGGGGAAAGCTGTAATTCTGTGAGATGATTTCACAGAACACAAAGAAGTTTCTCAGAAAGCTTCTTTCTCTTTGTTATCAGAGGATATTTCTTTTGGCACTATAGTCTTCAAAGGGATCCGAAATATCTGTTCTCAGATTCCACAGAAATAAGGCTAGCAAAGAGATCCACGAAATACAGATGTAACTCTGTGAGATGAATTTACAGAACACTAAGCAGTTTCTCAGAAAGCTTCTTTCCAGATTTCATCTGAGGATATTTCCTTTTTCACCATAGCCCTCTATGGGCTTCCAAATATCACTTTGCCAATTCCACAAGAACTGTCTTAGCGAAAGGCTTCTTGAGGGGAAAGCTGTAACTCTGTGAGATGATTTCACAGAACACAAAGAAGTTTCTCAGAAAGCTTCTTTCTCTTTGTTATCGGAGGATATTTCCTTTGGCCCTATAGTCTTCAAAGGGATCCGAAATATCTGTTCTCAGATTCCACAGAAATAAGACTAGCAAAGAGATCCACGAAATACAGATGTAACTCTGTGAGATGAATTAACAGAACACTAAGCAGTTTCTCAGAAAGCTTCTTTCCAGATTTCATCTGAGGATATTTCCTTTTTCACCATAGCCCTCTATGGGCTTCCAAATATCACTTTGCCAATTCCACAAGAACTGTCTTAGCGAAAGGCTTCTTGAGGGGAAAGCTGTAACTCTGTGAGATGATTTCACAGAACACAAAGAAGTTTCTCAGAAAGCTTCTTTCCCTTTGTTATCGGAGGATATTTCCTTTGGCCCTATAGTCTTCAAAGGGATCCGAAATATCTGTTCTCAGATTCCACAGAAATAAGGCTAGCAAAGAGATCCACGAAATACAGATGTAATTCTGTGAGTGGAAGTCACACATCACCGAGCAGTTTCTCAGAAAGCTTCTTTCCAGATTTCTTCTGAGGATATTTCCGTTTTCAACATAGCCCACTATGTGCTTCCAAATATCACTTTGCCAATTCCACAAGACTGTCTTAGCGAAAGGCTTCTTGAGGGGAAAGCTGTAACTCTGTGAGATGATTTCACAGAACACAAAGAAGTTTCTCACAAAGCTTCTTTCCCTTTGTTATCGGAGGATATTTCCTTTGGCCCTATAGTCTTCAAAGGGATCCGAAATATCTGTTCTCAGATTCCACAAAAATAAGGCTAGCAAAGAGATCCACGAAATACAGATGTAACTCTGTGAGTGGAAGTCACACATCACAGAGCAGTTTCTCAGAAAGCTTCTTTCCAGATTTCTTCTGAGGATATTTCCGTTTTCACCATAGCCCTCTATGTGCTTCCAAATATCACTTTGCCAATTCCACAAGACTGTCTTAGCGAAAGGCTTCTTGAGGAGAAAGCTGTAACTCTGTGAGATGATTTCACAGAACACGAAGAAGTTTCTCAGAAAGCTTCTTTCTCTTTGTTATCGGAGGATATTTCCTTTGGCACTATAGTCTTCAAAGGGATCCGAAATATCTGTTCTCAGATTCCACAGAAATAAGGCTAGCAAAGAGATCCACGAAATACAGATGTAACTCTGTGAGGTGAATTTACAGAACACTAAGCAGTTTCTCAGAAAGCTTCTTTCCAGATTTCATCTGAGGATATTTCCTTTTTCACCATAGCCCTCTATGGGCTTCCAAATATCACTTTGCCAATTCCACAAGAACTGTCTTAGCGAAAGGCTTCTTGAGGGGAAAGCTGTTACTCTGTGAGATGATTTCACAGAACACAAAGAAGTTTCTCAGAAAGCTTCTTTCTCTTTGTTATCGGAGGATATTTCCTTTGGCCCTATAGTCTTCAAAGGGATCCGAAATATCTGTTCTCAGATTCCACAGAAATAAGGTTAGCAAAGAGATCCACGAAATACAGATGTAACTCTGTGAGATGAATTAACAGAACACTAAGCAGTTTCTCAGAAAGCTTCTTTCCAGATTTCATCTGAGGATATTTCCTTTTTCACCATAGCCCTCTATGGGCTTCCAAATATCACTTTGCCAATTCCACAAGAACTGTCTTAGCGAAAGGCTTCTTGAAGGGAAAGCTGTAACTCTGTGAGATGATTTCACAGAACACAAAGAAGTTTCTGAGAAAGCTTCTTTCTCTTTGTTATCGGAGGATATTTCCTTTGGCCCTATAGTCTTCAAAGGGATCCGAAATATCTGTTCTCAGATTCCACAGAAATAAGGCTAGCAAAGAGATCCACGAAATACCGATGTAACTCTGTGAGTGGAAGTCACATATCACAGAGCAGCTTCTCAGAAAGCTTCTTTCCAGATTTCATCTGAGAATATTTCCTTTTTCACCATAGCCCTCTATGGGCTTCCAAATATCACTTTGCCAATTCCACAAGAACTGTCTTAGCGAAAGGCTTCTTGAGGGGAAAGCTGTAACTCTGTGAGATGATTTCACAGAACACAAAGAAGTTTCTCAGAAAGCTTCTTTCTCTTTGTTATCGGAGGATATTTCCTTTGGCCCTATAGTCTTCAAAGGGATCCGAAATATCTGTTCTCAGATTCCACAGAAATAAGGCTAGCAAAGAGATCCACGAAATACAGATGTAACTCTGTGAGATGAATTAACAGAAAACTAAGCAGTTTCTCAGAAAGCTTCTTTCCAGATTTCATCTGAGGATATTTCCTTTTTCACCATAGCCCTCTATGGGCTTCCAAATATCACTTTGCCACTTCCAAAAGAACTGTCTTAGCGAAAGGCTTCTTGAGGGGAAAGCTGTAACTCTGTGAGATGATTTCACAGAACACAAAGAACTTTCTCAGAAAGCTTCTTTCTCTTTGTTATCGGAGGATATTTCCTTTGGCCCTATAGTCTTCAAAGGGATCCGAAATATCTGTTCTCAGATTCCACAGAAAGAAGGCTAGCAAAGAGATCCACGAAATACACATGTAACTCTGTGAGTGGAAGTCACACATCACAGAGCAGTTTCTGAGAAAGCTTCTTTCCAGATTTCATCTGAGGATATTTCCTTTTTCACCATAGCCCTCTATGGGCTTCCAAAT
The DNA here is from genome assembly GCF_049350105.2 of Macaca mulatta. Lineage (NCBI taxonomy): Eukaryota > Metazoa > Chordata > Mammalia > Primates > Cercopithecidae > Macaca > Macaca mulatta. Next base: position 102,285,425 of record NC_133406.1, on the reverse strand, counting down.
ATCACTTTGCCAATTCCACAAGAACTGTCTTAGCGAAAGGCTTCTTGAGGGGAAAGCTGTAACTCTGTGAGATGATTTCACAGAACACAAAGAAGTTTCTCAGAAAGCTTCTTTCTCTTTGTTATCGGAGGATATTTCCTTTGGCCCTATAGTCTTCAAAGGGATCCGAAATATCTGTTCTCAGATTCCACAGAAATAAGGCTAGCAAAGAGATCCACGAAATACAGATGTAACTCTGTGAGATGAATTAACAGAACATTAAGCAGTTTCTCAGAAAGCTTCTTTCCAGATTTCATCTGAGGATATTTCCTTTTTCACCATAGCCCTCTATGGGCTTCCAAATATCACTTTGCCAATTCCACAGGAACTGTCTTAGCGAAAGGCTTCTTGAGGGGAAAGCTGTAACTCTGTGAGATGATTTCACAGAACACAAAGAAGTTTCTCAGAAAGCTTCTTTCCCTTTGTTATCGGAGGATATTTCCTTTGGCCCTATAGTCTTCAAAGGGATCCGAAATATCTGTTCTCAGATTCCACAGAAATAAGGCTAGCAAAGAGATCCACGAAATACAGATGTAACTCTGTGAGTGGAAGTCACACATCACCGAGCAGTTTCTCAGAAAGCTTCTTTCCAGATTTCTTCTGAGGATATTTCCGTTTTCAACATAGCCCATTATGTGATTCCAAATATCACTTTGCCAATTCCACAAGACTGTCTTAGCGAAAGGCTTCTTGAGGGGAAAGCTGTAACTCTGTGAGATGATTTCACAGAACACAAAGAAGTTTCTGAGAAAGCTTCTTTCTCTTTGTTATCGGAGGATATTTCCTTTGGCCCTATAGTCTTCAAAGGGATCCGAAATATCTGTTCTCAGATTCCACAGAAATAAGGCTAGCAAAGAGATCCACGAAATACAGATGTAACTCTGTGAGATGAATTAACAGAACACTAAGCAGTTTCTCAGAAAGCTTCTTTCCAGATTTCATCTGAGGATATTTCCTTTTTCGCCATAGCCCTCTATGGGCTTCCAAATATCACTTTGCCACTTCCACAAGAACTGTCTTAGCGAAAGGCTTCTTGAGGGGAAAGCTGTAACTGTGTGAGATGATTTCACAGAACACAAAGAAGTTTCTCAGAAAGCTTCTTTCTCTTTGTTATCGGAGGATATTTCCTTTGGCCCTATAGTCTTCAAAGGGATCCGAAATATCTGTTCTCAGATTCCACAGAAAGAAGGCTAGCAAAGAGATCCACGAAATACACATGTAACTCTGTGAGTGGAAGTCACACATCACAGAGCAGTTTCTCAGAAAGCTTCTTTCCAGATTTCATCTGAGGATATTTCCTTTTTCACCATAGCCCTCTATGGGCTTCCAAATATCACTTTGCCAATTCCACAAGAACTGTCTTAGCGAAAGGCTTCTTGAGGGGAAAGCTGTAACTCTGTGAGATGATTTCACAGAACACAAAGAAGTTTCTCAGAAAGCTTCTTTCTATTTGTTATCGGAGGATATTTCCTTTGGCCCTATAGTCTTCAAAGGGATCCGAAATATCTGTTCTCAGATTCCACAGAAATAAGGCTAGCAAAGAGATCCAGGAAATACAGATGTAACTCTGTGAGATGAATTAACAGAACATTAAGCAGTTTCTCAGAAAGCTTCTTTCCAGATTTCATCTGAGGATATTTCCTTTTTCACCATAGCCCTCTATGGGCTTCCAAATATCACTTTGCCAATTCCACAAGAACTGTCTTAGCGAAAGGCTTCTTGAGGGGAAAGCTGTAACTCTGTGAGATGATTTCACAGAACACAAAGAAGTTTCTCAGAAAGCTTCTTTCCCTTTGTTATCGGAGGATATTTCCTTTGGCCCTATAGTCTTCAAAGGGATCCGAAATATCTGTTCTCAGATTCCACAGAAATAAGGCTAGCAAAGAGATCCACGAAATACAGATGTAACTCTGTGAGTGGAAGTCACACATCACCGAGCAGTTTCTCAGAAAGCTTCTTTCCAGATTTCTTCTGAGGATATTTCCGTTTTCAACATAGCCCATTATGTGATTCCAAATATCACTTTGCCAATTCCACAAGACTGTCTTAGCGAAAGGCTTCTTGAGGGGAAAGCTGTAACTCTGTGAGATGATTTCACAGAACACAAAGAAGTTTCTGAGAAAGCTTCTTTCTCTTTGTTATCGGAGGATATTTCCTTTGGCCCTATAGTCTTCAAAGGGATCCGAAATATCTGTTCTCAGATTCCACAGAAATAAGGCTAGCAAAGAGATCCACGAAATACAGATGTAACTCTGTGAGATGAATTAACAGAACACTAAGCAGTTTCTCAGAAAGCTTCTTTCCAGATTTCATCTGAGGATATTTCCTTTTTCACCATAGCCCTCTATGGGCTTCCAAATATCACTTTGCCAATTCCACAAGAACTGTCTTAGCGAAAGGCTTCTTGAGGGGAAAGCTGTAACTCTGAGATGATTTCACAGAACACAAAGAAGTTTCTCAGAAAGCTTCTTTCCCTTTGTTATCGGAGGATATTTTCTTTGGCCCTATAGTCTTCAAAGGGATCCGAAATATCTGTTCTCAGATTCCACAAAAATAAGGCTAGCAAAGAGATCCACGAAATACAGATGTAACTCTGTGAGTGGAAGTCACACATCACAGAGCAGTTTCTCAGAAAGCTTCTTTCCAGATTTCTTCTGAGGATATTTCCGTTTTCACCATAGACCTCTATGTGCTTCCAAATATCACTTTGCCAATTCCACAAGACTGTCTTAGCGAAAGTCTTCTTCAGTGGAAAGCTGTAACTCTGTGAGATGATTTCACAGAACACGAAGAAGTTTCTCAGAAAGCTTCTTTCTCTTTGTTATCCGAGGATATTTCCTTTGGCACTATAGTCTTCAAAGGGATCCGAAATATCTGTTCTCAGATTCCACAGAAATAAGGCTAGCAAAGAGATCCACGAAATACAGATGTAACTCTGTGAGGTGAATTTACAGAACACTAAGCAGTTTCTCAGAAAGCTTCTTTCCAGATTTCATCTGAGGATATTTCCTTTTTCACCATAGCCCTCTATGGGCTTCCAAATATCACTTTGCCAATTCCACAAGAACTGTCTTAGCGAAAGGCTTCTTGAGGGGAAAGCTGTTACTCTGTGAGATGATTTCACAGAACACAAAGAAGTTTCTCAGAAAGCTTCTTTCTCTTTGTCATCGGAGGATATTTCCTTTGGCCCTATAGTCTTCAAAGGGATCCGAAATATCTGTTCTCAGATTCCACAGAAATAAGGTTAGCAAAGAGATCCACGAAATACAGATGTAACTCTGTGAGATGAATTAACAGAACACTAAGCAGTTTCTCAGAAAGCTTCTTTCCACATTTCATCTGAGGATATTTCCTTTTTCACCATAGCACTCTATGGGCTTCCAAATATCACTTTGCCAATTCCACAAGAACTGTCTTAGCGAAAGGCTTCTTGAAGGGAAAGCTGTAACTCTGTGAGATGATTTCACAGAACACAAAGAAGTTTCTGAGAAAGCTTCTTTCTCTTTGTTATCGGAGGATATTTCCTTTGTCCCTATAGTCTTCAAAGGGATCCGAAATATCTGTTCTCAGATTCCACAGAAATAAGGCTAGCAAAGAGATCCACGAAATACCGATGTAACTCTGTGAGTGGAAGTCACATATCACAGAGCAGCTTCTCAGAAAGCTTCTTTCCAGATTTCATCTGAGAATATTTCCTTTTTCACCATAGCCCTCTATGGGCTTCCAAATATCACTTTGCCAATTCCACAAGAACTGTCTTAGCGAAAGGCTTCTTGAGGGGAAAGCTGTAACTCTGTGAGATGATTTCACAGAACACAAAGAAGTTTCTGAGAAAGCTTCTTTCTCTTTGTTATCGGAGGATATTTCCTTTGGCCCTATAGTCTTCAAAGGGATCCGAAATATCTGTTCTCAGATTCCACAGAAATAAGGCTAGCAAAGAGATCCACGAAATACAGATGAAACTCTGTGAGTGGAAGTCACATATCACAGAGCAGCTTCTCAGAAAGCTTCTTTCTAGATTTCATCTGAGAATATTTCCTTTTTCACCATAGCCCTCTACGGGCTTCCAAATATCACTTTGCCAATTCCACAAGAACTGTCTTAGCGAAAGGCTTCTTGAGGGGAAAGCTGTAACTCTGTGAGATGATTTCACAGAACACAAAGAAATTTCTCAGAAAGCTTCTTTCTCTTTGTTATCAGAGGATATTTCCTTTGGCCCTATAGTCTTCAAAGGGATCCGAAATATCTGTTCTCAGATTCCACAGAAATAAGGCTAGCAAAGAGATCCACGAAATACAGATGTAACTCTGTGAGATGAATTAACAGAACACTAAGCAGTTTCTCAGAAAGCTTCTTTCCAGATTTCATCTGAGGATATTTCCTTTTTCTCCATAGCCCTCTATGGGGTTCCAAGTATCACTTTGCCAATTGCACAAGACTGTCTTAGCGAAAGGCTTCTTCAGGGGAAAGCTGAAATTCTGTGAGATGATTTCACAGAACACAAAGAAGTTTCTCAGAAGGCTTCTTTCTCTTTGTTATCGGAGGATATTTCCTTTGGCACTATAGTCTTCAAAGGGATCCGAAATATCTGTTCTCAGATTCCACAGAAATAAGGCTAGCAAAGAGATTCACGAAATACAGATGTAACTCTGTGAGATGAATTTACAGAACACTAAGCAGTTTCTCAGAAAGCTTCTTTCCAGATTTCATCTGAGGATATTTCCTTTTTCAACATAGCCCTCTATGGGCTTCCAAATATCACTTTGCCAATTCCACAAGAACTGTCTTAGCGAAAGGCTTCTTGAGGGGAAAGCTGTAACTCTGTGAGATGATTTCACAGAACACAAAGAAGTTTCTCAGAAAGCTTCTTTCTCTTTGTTATCGGAGGATATTTCCTTTGGCCCTATAGTCTTCAAAGGGATCCGAAATATCTGTTCTCAGATTCCACAGAAATAAGGCTAGCAAAGAGATCCACGAAATACAGATGTAACTCTGTGAGATGAATTAACAGAACACTAAGCAGTTTCTCAGAAAGCTTCTTTCCAGATTTCATCTGAGGATATTTCCTTTTTCTCCATAGCCCTCTATGGGGTTCCAAATATCACTTTGCCAATTGCACAAGACTGTCTTAGCGAAAGGCTTCTTCAGGGGAAAGCTGAAATTCTGTGAGATGATTTCACAGAACACAAAGAAGTTTCTCAGAAGGCTTCTTTCTCTTTGTTATCGGAGGATATTTCCTTTGGCACTATAGTCTTCAAAGGGATCCGAAATATCTGTTCTCAGATTCCACAGAAATAAGGCTAGCAAAGAGATCCACGAAATACAGATGTAACTCTGTGAGATGAATTTACAGAACACTAAGCAGTTTCTCAGAAAGCTTCTTTCCAGATTTCATCTGAGGATATTTCCTTTTTCAACATAGCCCTCTATGGGCTTCCAAATATCACTTTGCCAATTCCACAAGAACTGTCTTAGCGAAAGGCTTCTTGAGGGGAAAGCTGTAACTCTGTGAGATGATTTCACAGAACACAAAGAAGTTTCTCAGAAAGCTTCTTTCTCTTTGTTATCGGAGGATATTTCCTTTGGCCCTATAGTCTTCAAAGGGATCCGAAATATCTGTTCTCAGATTCCACAGAAATAAGGCTAGCAAAGAGATCCACGAAATACAGATGTAACTCTGTGAGATGAATTAACAGAATACTAAGCAGTTTCTCAGAAAGCTTCTTTCCAGATTTCATCTGAGGATATTTCCTTTTTCACCATAGCCCTCTATGGGCTTCCAAATATCACTTTGCCAATTCCACAAGAACTGTCTTAGCGAAAGGCTTCTTGAGGGGAAAGCTGTAACTCTGTGAGATGATTTCACAGAACACAAAGAAGTTTCTCAGAAAGCTTCTTTCCCTTTGTTATCGGAGGATATTTCCTTTGGCCCTATAGTCTTCAAAGGTATCCGAAATATCTGTTCTCAGATTCCACAGAAATAAGGCTAGCAAAGAGATCCACGAAATACAGATGTAACTCTGTGAGTGGAAGTCACACATCACCGAGCAGTTTCTCAGAAAGCTTCTTTCCAGATTTCTTCTGAGGATATTTCCGTTTTCAACATAGCCCACTATGTGCTTCCAAATATCACTTTGCCAATTCCACAAGACTGTCTTAGCGAAAGGCTTCTTGAGGGGAAAGCTGTAACTCTGTGAGATGATTTCACAGAACACAAAGAAGTTTCTCAGAAAGCTTCTTTCTCTTTGTTATCGGAGGATATTTCCTTTGGCCCTATAGTCTTCAAAGGGATCCGAAATATCTGTTCTCAGATTCCACAGAAATAAGGCTAGCAAAGAGATCCACGAAATACAGATGTAACTCTGTGAGATGAATTAACAGAACACTAAGCAGTTTCTCAGAAAGCTTCTTTCCAGATTTCATCTGAGGATATTTCCTTTTTCACCATAGCCCTCTATGTGCTTCCAAATATCACTTTGCCAATTCCACAAGAACTGTCTTAGCGAAAGGCTTCTTGAGGGGAAAGCTGTAACTCTGTGAGATGATTTCACAGAACACAGAGAAGTTTCTCAGAAAGCTTCTTTCCCTTTGTTATCGGAGGATATTTCCTTTGTCCCTATAGTCTTCAAAGGGATCCGAAATATCTGTTCTCAGATTCCACAGAAATAAGGCTAGCAAAGAGATCCACGAAATACCGATGTAACTCTGTGAGTGGAAGTCACATATCACAGAGCAGCTTCTCAGAAAGCTTCTTTCCAGATTTCATCTGAGAATAATTCCTTTTTCACCATAGCCCTCTATGGGCTTCCAAATATCACTTTGCCACTTCCACAAGAACTGTCTTAGCGAAAGGCTTCTTGAGGGGAAAGCTGTAACTCTGTGAGATGATTTCACAGAACACAAAGAACTTTCTCAGAAAGCTTCTTTCTCTTTGTTATCGGAGGATATTTCCTTTGGCCCTATAGTCTTCAAAGGGATCCGAAATATCTGTTCTCAGATTCCACAGAAAGAAGGCTAGCAAAGAGATCCACGAAATACACATGTAACTCTGTGAGTGGAAGTCACACATCACAGAGCAGTTTCTCAGAAAGCTTCTTTCCAGATTTCATCTGAGGATATTTCCTTTTTCACCATAGCCCTCTATGGGCTTCCAAATATCACTTTGCCAATTCCACAAGAACTGTCTTAGCGAAAGGCTTCTTGAGGGGAAAGCTGTAACTCTGTGAGATGATTTCACAGAACACAAAGAAGTTTCTCAGAAAGCTTCTTTCTCTTTGTTATCGGAGGATATTTCCTTTGGCCCTATAGTCTTCAAAGGGATCCGAAATATCTGTTCTCAGATTCCACAGAAATAAGGCTAGCAAAGAGATCCACGAAATACAGATGTAACTCTGTGAGTGGAAGTCACATATCACAGAGCAGCTTCTCAGAAAGCTTCTTTCTAGTTTTCATCTGAGAATATTTCCTTTTTCACCGTAGCCCTCTACGGGCTTCCAAATATCACTTTGCCAATTCCACAAGAACTGTCTTAGCGAAAGGCTTCTTGAGGGGAAAGCTGTAACTCTGTGAGATGATTTCACAGAACACAAAGAAGTTTCTCAGAAAGCTTCTTTCTCTTTGTTATCGGAGGATATTTCCTTTGGCCCTATAGTCTTCAAAGGGATCCGAAATATATGTTCTCAGATTCCACAGAAATAAGGCTAGCAAAGAGATCCACGAAATACAGATGTAACTCTGTGAGATGAATTAACAGAACACTAAGCAGTTTCTCAGAAAGCTTCTTTCCAGATTTCATCTGAGGATATTTCCTTTTTCTCCATAGCCCTCTATGGGGTTCCAAATATCACTTTGCCAATTGCACAAGACTGTCTTAGCGAAAGTCTTCTTCAGGGGAAAGCTGTAATTCTGTGAGATGATTTCACAGAACACAAAGAAGTTTCTCAGAAAGCTTCTTTCTCTTTGTTATCGGAGGATATTTCTTTTGGCACTATAGTCTTCAAAGGGATCCGAAATATCTGTTCTCAGATTCCACAGAAATAAGGCTAGCAAAGAGATCCACGAAATACAGATGTAACTCTGTGAGATGAATTTACAGAACACTAAGCAGTTTCTCAGAAAGCTTCTTTCCAGATTTCTCCTGAGGATATTTCCTTTTTCACCATAGCCCTCTATGGGCTTCCAAATATCACTTTGCCAATTCCACAATAACTGTCTTAGCGAAAGGCTTCTTTAGGGGAAAGCTGTAACTCTGTGAGATGATTTCACAGAACACAAAGAAGTTTCTCAGAAAGCTTCTTTCTCTTTGTTATCGGAGGATATTTCCTTTGGCCCTATAGTCTTCAAAGGGATCCGAAATATCTGTTCTCAGATTCCACAGAAATAAGACTAGCAAAGAGATCCACGAAATACAGATGTAACTCTGTGAGATGAATTAACAGAACACTAAGCAGTTTCTCAGAAAGCTTCTTTCCAGATTTCATCTGAGGATATTTCCTTTTTCACCATAGCCCTCTATGGGCTTCCAAATATCACTTTGCCAATTCCACAAGAACTGTCTTAGCGAAAGGCTTCTTGAGGGGAAAGCTGTAACTCTGTGAGATGATTTCACAGAACACAAAGAAGTTTCTCAGAAAGCTTCTTTCCCTTTGTTATCGGAGGATATTTCCTTTGGCCCTATAGTCTTCAAAGGGATCCGAAATATCTGTTCTCAGATTCCACAGAAATAAGGCTAGCAAAGAGATCCACGAAATACAGATGTAATTCTGTGAGAGGAAGTCACACATCACCGAGCAGTTTCTCAGAAAGCTTCTTTCCAGATTTCTTCTGAGGATATTTCCGTTTTCAACATAGCCCACTATGTGCTTCCAAATATCACTTTGCCAATTCCACAAGACTGTCTTAGCGAAAGGCTTCTTGAGGGGAAAGCTGTAACTCTGTGAGATGATTTCACAGAACACAAAGAAGTTTCTCAGAAAGCTTCTTTCCCTTTGTTATCGGAGGATATTTCCTTTGGCCCTATAGTCTTCAAAGGGATCCGAAATATCTGTTCTCAGATTCCACAAAAATAAGGCTAGCAAAGAGATCCACGAAATACAGATGTAACTCTGTGAGTTGAAGACACACATCACAGAGCAGTTTCTCAGAAAGCTTCTTTCCAGATTTCTTCTGAGGATATTTCCGTTTTCAACATAGCCCACTATGTGCTTCCAAATATCACTTTGCCAATTCCACAAGACTGTCTTAGCGAAAGGCTTCTTGAGGAGAAAGCTGTAACTCTGTGAGGTGATTTCACAGAACACGAAGAAGTTTCTCAGAAAGCTTCTTTCTCTTTGTTATCGGAGGATATTTCCTTTGGCACTATAGTCTTCAAAGGGATCCGAAATATCTGTTCTCAGATTCCACAGAAATAAGGCTAGCAAAGAGATCCACGAAATACAGATGTAACTCTGTCACGTGAATTTACAGAACACTAAGCAGTTTCTCAGAAAGCTTCTTTCCAGATTTCATCTGAGGATATTTCCTTTTTCACCATAGCCCTCTATGGGCTTCCAAATTTCACTTTGCCAATTCCACAAGAACTGTCTTAGCGAAAGGCTTCTTGAGGGGAAAGCTGTTACTCTGTGAGATGATTTCACAGAACACAAAGAAGTTTCTCAGAAAGCTTCTTTCTCTTTGTTATCGGAGGATATTTCCTTTGGCCCTATAGTCTTCAAAGGGATCCGAAATATCTGTTCTCAGATTCCACAGAAATAAGGTTAGCAAAGAGATCCACGAAATACAGATGTAACTCTGTGAGATGAATTAACAGAACACTAAGCAGTTTCTCAGAAAGCTTCTTTCCAGATTTCATCTGAGGATATTTCCTTTTTCACCATAGCCCTCTATGGGCTTCCAAATATCACTTTGCCAATTCCACAAGAACTGTCTTAGCGAAAGGCTTCTTGAAGGGAAAGCTGTAACTCTGTGAGATGATTTCACAGAACACAAAGAAGTTTCTGAGAAAGCTTCTTTCGCTTTGTTATCGGAGGATATTTCCTTTGGCCCTATAGTCTTCAAAGGGATCCGAAATATCTGTTCTCAGATTCCACAGAAATTAGGCTAGCAAAGAGATCCACGAAATACCGATGTAACTCTGTGAGTGGAAGTCACATATCACAGAGCAGCTTCTCAGAAAGCTTCTTTCCAGATTTCATCTGAGAATATTTCCTTTTTCACCATCGCTCTCTATGGGCTTCCAAATATCACTTTGCCAATTCCACAAGAACTGTCTTAGCGAAAGGCTTCTTGAGGGGAAAGCTGTAACTCTGTGAGATGATTTCACAGAACACAAAGAAGTTTCTCAGAAAGCTTCTTTCTCTTTGTTATCGGAGGATATTTCCTTTGGCCCTATAGTCTTCAAAGGGATCCGAAATATCTGTTCTCAGATTCCACAGAAATAAGGCTAGCAAAGAGATCCACGAAATACAGATGTAACTCTGTGAGATGAATTAACAGAACACTAAGCAGTTTCTCAGAAAGCTTCTTTCCAGATTTCATCTGAGGATATTTCCTTTTTCACCATAGCCCTCTATGGGCTTCCAAATATCACTTTGCCACTTCCACAAGAACTGTCTTAGCGAAAGGCTTCTTGAGGGGAAAGCTGTAACTCTGTGAGATGATTTCACAGAACACAAAGAACTTTCTCAGAAAGCTTCTTTCTCTTTGTTATCGGAGGATATTTCCTTTGGCCCTATAGTCTTCAAAGGGATCCGAAATATCTGTTCTCAGATTCCACAGAAAGAAGGCTAGCAAAGAGATCCACGAAATACACATGTAACTCTGTGAGTGGAAGTCACACATCACAGAGCAGTTTCTCAGAAAGCTTCTTTCCAGATTTCATCTGAGGATATTTCCTTTTTCACCATAGCCCTCTATGGGCTTCCAAATATCACTTTGCCAATTCCACAAGAACTGTCTTAGCGAAAGGCTTCTTGAGGGGAAAGCTGTAACTCTGTGAGATGATTTCACAGAACACAAAGAAGTTTCTCAGAAAGCTTCTTTCTCTTTGTTATCGGAGGATATTTCCTTTGGCCCTATAGTCTTCAAAGGGATCCGAAATATCTGTTCTCAGATTCCACAAAAATAAGGCTAGCAAAGAGATCCAGGAAATACAGATGTAACTCTGTGAGATGAATTAACAGAACATTAAGCAGTTTCTCAGAAAGCTTCTTTCCAGATTTCATCTGAGGATATTTCCTTTTTCACCATAGCCCTCTATGGGCTTCCAAATATCACTTTGCCAATTCCACAAGAACTGTCTTAGCGAAAGGCTTCTTGAGGGGAATGCTGTAACTCTGTGAGATGATTTCACAGAACACAAAGAAGTTTCTCAGAAAGCTTCTTTCCCTTTGTTATCGGAGGATATTTCCTTTGGCCCTATAGTCTTCAAAGGGATCCGAAATATCTGTTCTCAGATTCCACAGAAATAAGGCTAGCAAACAGATCCACGAAATACAGATGTAACTCTGTGAGTGGAAGTCACACATCACCGAGCAGTTTCTCAGAAAGCTTCTTTCCAGATTTCTTCTGAGGATATTTCCGTTTTCAACATAGCCCATTATGTGATTCCAAATATCACTTTGCCAATTCCACAAGACTGTCTTAGCGAAAGGCTTCTTGAGGGGAAAGCTGTAACTCTGTGAGATGATTTCACAGAACACAAAGAAGTTTCTCAGAAAGCTTCTTTCCCTTTGTTATCGGAGGATATTTCCTTTGGCCCTATAGTCTTCAAAGGGATCCGAAATATCTGTTCTCAGATTCCACAGAAATAAGGCTAGCAAAGAGATCCACGAAATACAGATGTAACTCTGTGAGTGGAAGTCACACATCACAGAGCAGTTTCTCAGAAAGCTTCTTTCCAGATTTCTTCTGAGGATATTTCCGTTTTCACCATAGCCCTCTATGTGCTTCCAAATATCACTTTGCCAATTCCACAAGACTGTCTTAGCGAAAGGCTTCTTGATGGGAAAGCTGTAACTCTGTGAGATGATTTCACAGAACACAAAGAAGTTTCTCAGAAAGCTTCTTTCTCTTTGTTATCGGAGGATATTTCCTTTGGCCCTATAGTCTTCAAAGGGATCCGAAATATCTGTTCTCAGATTCCACAGAAATAAGGCTAGCAAAGAGATCCACGAAATACAGATGTAACTCTGTGAGATGAATTAACAGAACACTAAGCAGTTTCTCAGAAAGCTTCTTTCCAGATTTCATCTGAGGATATTTCCTTTTTCACCATAGCCCTCTATGGGCTTCCAAATATCACTTTGCCAATTCCACAAGAACTGTCTTAGCGAAAGGCTTCTTGAGGGGAAAGCTGTAACTCTGTGAGATGATTTCACAGAACACAAAGAAGTTTCTCAGAAAGCTTCTTTCTCTTTGTTATCGGAGGATATTTCCTTTGGCCCTATAGTCTTCAAAGGGATCCGAAATATCTGTTCTCAGATTCCACAGAAATAAGGTTAGCAAAGAGATCCACGAAATACAGATGTAACTCTGTGAGATGAATTAACAGAACACTAAGCAGTTTCTCAGAAAGCTTCTTTCCAGATTTCATCTGAGGATATTTCCTTTTTCACCATAGCCCTCTATTGGCTTCCAAATATCACTTTGCCAATTCCACAAGAACTGTCTTAGCGAAAGGCTTCTTGAAGGGAAAGCTGTAACTCTGTGAGATGATTTCACAGAACACAAAGAAGTTTCTGAGAAAGCTTCTTTCGCTTTGTTATCGGAGGATATTTCCTTTGGCCCTATAGTCTTCAAAGGGATCCGAAATATCTGTTCTCAGATTCCACAGAAATAAGGCTAGCAAAGAGATCCACGAAATACCGATGTAACTCTGTGAGTGGAAGTCACATATCACAGAGCAGCTTCTCAGAAAGCTTCTTTCCAGATTTCATCTGAGAATATTTCCTTTTTCACCATCGCTCTCTATGGGCTTCCAAATATCACTTTGCCAATTCCACAAGAACTGTCTTAGCGAAAGGCTTCTTGAGGGGAAAGCTGTAACTCTGTGAGATGATTTCACAGAACACAAAGAAGTTTCTCAGAAAGCTTCTTTCTCTTTGTTATCGGAGGATATTTCCTTTGGCCCTATAGTCTTCAAAGGGATCCGAAATATCTGTTCTCAGATTCCACAGAAATAAGGCTAGCAAAGAGATCCACGAAATACAGATGTAACTCTGTGAGATGAATTAACAGAACACTAAGCAGTTTCTCAGAAAGCTTCTTTCCAGATTTCATCTGAGGATATTTCCTTTTTCACCATAGCCCTCTATGGGCTTCCAAATATCACTTTGCCACTTCCACAAGAACTGTCTTAGCGAAAGGCTTCTTGAGGGGAAAGCTGTAACTCTGTGAGATGATTTCACAGAACACAAAGAACTTTCTCAGAAAGCTTCTTTCTCTTTGTTATCGGAGGATATTTCCTTTGGCCCTATAGTCTTCAAAGGGATCCGAAATATCTGTTCTCAGATTCCACAGAAAGAAGGCTAGCAAAGAGATCCACGAAATACACATGTAACTCTGTGAGTGGAAGTCACACATCACAGAGCAGTTTCTCAGAAAGCTTCTTTCCAGATTTCATCTGAGGATATTTCCTTTTTCACCATAGCCCTCTATGGGCTTCCAAATATCACTTTGCCAATTCCACAAGAACTGTCTTAGCGAAAGGCTTCTTGAGGGGAAAGCTGTAACTCTGTGAGATGATTTCACAGAACACAAAGAAGTTTCTCAGAAAGCTTCTTTCTCTTTGTTATCGGAGGATATTTCCTTTGGCCCTATAGTCTTCAAAGGGATCCGAAATATCTGTTCTCAGATTCCACAAAAATAAGGCTAGCAAAGAGATCCAGGAAATACAGATGTAACTCTGTGAGATGAATTAACAGAACATTAAGCAGTTTCTCAGAAAGCTTCTTTCCAGATTTCATCTGAGGATATTTCCTTTTTCACCATAGCCCTCTATGGGCTTCCAAATATCACTTTGCCAATTCCACAAGAACTGTCTTAGCGAAAGGCTTCTTGAGGGGAAAGCTGTAACTCTGTGAGATGATTTCACAGAACACAAAGAAGTTTCTCAGAAAGCTTCTTTCCCTTTGTTATCGGAGGATATTTCCTTTGGCCCTATAGTCTTCAAAGGGATCCGAAATATCTGTTCTCAGATTCCACAGAAATAAGGCTAGCAAACAGATCCACGAAATACAGATGTAACTCTGTGAGTGGAAGTCACACATCACCGAGCAGTTTCTCAGAAAGCTTCTTTCCAGATTTCTTCTGAGGATATTTCCGTTTTCAACATAGCCCATTATGTGATTCCAAATATCACTTTGCCAATTCCACAAGACTGTCTTAGCGAAAGGCTTCTTGAGGGGAAAGCTGTAACTCTGTGAGATGATTTCACAGAACACAAAGAAGTTTCTCAGAAAGCTTCTTTCCCTTTGTTATCGGAGGATATTTCCTTTGGCCCTATAGTCTTCAAAGGGATCCGAAATATCTGTTCTCAGATTCCACAGAAATAAGGCTAGCAAAGAGATCCACGAAATACAGATGTAACTCTGTGAGTGGAAGTCACACATCACAGAGCAGTTTCTCAGAAAGCTTCTTTCCAGATTTCTTCTGAGGATATTTCCGTTTTCACCATAGCCCTCTATGTGCTTCCAAATATCACTTTGCCAATTCCACAAGACTGTCTTAGCGAAAGGCTTCTTGATGGGAAAGCTGTAACTCTGTGAGATGATTTCACAGAACACAAAGAAGTTTCTCAGAAAGCTTCTTTCTCTTTGTTATCGGAGGATATTTCCTTTGGCCCTATAGTCTTCAAAGGGATCCGAAATATCTGTTCTCAGATTCCACAGAAATAAGGCTAGCAAAGAGATCCACGAAATACAGATGTAACTCTGTGAGATGAATTAACAGAACACTAAGCAGTTTCTCAGAAAGCTTCTTTCCAGATTTCATCTGAGGATATTTCCTTTTTCACCATAGCCCTCTATGGGCTTCCAAATATCACTTTGCCAATTCCACAAGAACTGTCTTAGCGAAAGGCTTCTTGAGGGGAAAGCTGTAACTCTGTGAGATGATTTCACAGAACACAAAGAAGTTTCTCAGAAAGCTTCTTTCCCTTTGTTATCGGAGGATATTTCCTTTGGCCCTATAGTCTTCAAAGGGATCCGAAATATCTGTTCTCAGATTCCACAGAAATAAGGCTAGCAAAGAGATCCACGAAATACAGATGTAACTCTGTGAGTGGAAGTCACATATCACAGAGCAGCTTCTCAGAAAGCTTCTTTCTAGATTTCATCTGAGAATATTTCCTTTTTCACCGTAGCCCTCTACGGGCTTCCAAATATCACTTTGCCAATTCCACAAGAACTGTCTTAGCGAAAGGCTTCTTGAGGGGAAAGCTGTAACTCTGTGAGATGATTTCACAGAACACAAAGAAGTTTCTCAGAAAGCTTCTTTCTCTTTGTTATCGGAGGATATTTCCTTTGGCCCTATAGTCTTCAAAGGGATCCGAAATATCTGTTCTCAGATTCCACAGAAATAAGGCTAGCAAAGAGATCCACGAAATACAGATGTAACTCTGTGAGATGAATTAACAGAACACTAAGCAGTTTCTCAGAAAGCTTCTTTCCAGATTTCATCTGAGGATATTTCCTTTTTCTCCATAGCCCTCTATGGGGTTCCAAATATCACTTTGCCAATTGCACAAGACTGTCTTAGCGAAAGGCTTCTTCAGGGGAAAGCTGAAATTCTGTGAGATGATTTCACAGAACACAAAGAAGTTTCTCAGAAAGCTTCTTTCTCTTTGTTATCGGAGGATATTTCCTTTGGCACTATAGTCTTCAAAGGGATCCGAAATATCTGTTCTCAGATTCCACAGAAATAAGGCTAGCAAAGAGATCCACGAAATACAGATGTAACTCTGTGAGATGAATTTACAGAACACTAAGCAGTTTCTCAGAAAGCTTCTTTCCAGATTTCATCTGAGGATATTTCCTTTTTCACCATAGCCCTCTATGGGCTTCCAAATATCACTTTGCCAATTCCACAAGAACTGTCTTAGCGAAAGGCTTCTTGAGGGGAAAGCTGTAACTCTGTGAGATGATTTCACAGAACACAAAGAAGTTTCTCAGAAAGCTTCTTTCTCTTTGTTATCGGAGGATATTTCCTTTGGCCCTATAGTCTTCAAAGGGATCCGAAATATCTGTTCTCAGATTCCACAGAAATAAGGCTAGCAAAGAGATCCACGAAATACAGATGTAACTCTGTGAGATGAATTAACAGAACACTAAGCAGTTTCTCAGAAAGCTTCTTTCCAGATTTCATCTGAGGATATTTCCTTTTTCACCATAGCCCTCTATGGGCTTCCAAATATCACTTTGCCAATTCCACAAGAACTGTCTTAGCGAAAGGCTTCTTGAGGGGAAAGCTGTAACTCTGTGAGATGATTTCACAGAACACAAAGAAGTTTCTCAGAAAGCTTCTTTCCCTTTGTTATCGGAGGATATTTCCTTTGGCCCTATAGTCTTCAAAGGGATCCGAAATATCTGTTCTCAGATTCCACAGAAATAAGCCTAGCAAAGAGATCCACGAAATACAGATGTAACTCTGTGAGTGGAAGTCACACATCACCGAGCAGTTTCTCAGAAAGCTTCTTTCCAGATCTTCTGAGGATATTTCCGTTTTCAACATAGCCCACTATGTGCTTCCAAATATCACTTTGCCAATTCCACAAGACTGCCTTAGAGAAAGGCTTCTTGAGGGGAAAGCTGTAACTCTGTGAGATGATTTCACAGAACACAAAGAAGTTTCTCAGAAAGCTTCTTTCCCTTTGTTATCGGAGGATATTTCCTTTGGCCCTATAGTCTTCAAAGGGATCCGAAATATCTGTTCTCAGATTCCACAAAAATAAGCCTAGCAAAGAGATCCACGAAATACAGATGTAACTCTGTGAGTGGAAGTCACACATCACAGAGCAGTTTCTCAGAAAGCTTCTTTCCAGATTTCTTCTGAGGATATTTCCGTTTTCACCATAGCCCTCTATGTGCTTCCAAATATCACCTTGCCAATTCCACAAGACTGTCTTAGCGAAAGGCTTCTTGAGGGGAAAGCTGTAACTCTGTGAGATGATTTCACAGAACACAAAGAAGTTTCTCAGAAAGCTTCTTTCTCTTTGTTATCGGAGGATATTTCCTTTGGCCCTATAGTCTTCAAAGGGATCCGAAATATCTGTTCTCAGATTCCACAGAAATAAGGCTAGCAAAGAGATCCACGAAATACAGATGTAACTCTGTGAGATGAATTAACAGAACACTAAGCAGTTTCTCAGAAAGCTTCTTTCCAGATTTCATCTGAGGATATTTCCTTTTTCACCATAGCCCTCTATGGGCTTCCAAATATCACTTTGCCAATTCCACAAGAACTGTCTTAGCGAAAGGCTTCTTGAGGGGAAAGCTGTAACTCTGTGAGATGATTTCACAGAACAAAAAGAAGTTTCTCAGAAAGCTTCTTTCCCTTTGTTATCGGAGGATATTTCCTTTGTCCCTATAGTCTTCAAAGGGATCCGAAATATCTGTTCTCAGATTCCACAGAAATAAGGCTAGCAAAGAGATCCACGAAATACCGATGTAACTCTGTGAGTGGAAGTCACATATCACAGAGCAGCTTCTCAGAAAGCTTCTTTCCAGATTTCATCTGAGAATATTTCCTTTTTCACCATAGCCCTCTATGGGCTTCCAAATATCACTTTGCCAATTCCACAAGAACTGTCTTAGCGAAAGGCTTCTTGAGGGGAAAGCTGTAACTCTGTGAGATGATTTCACAGAACACAAAGAAGTTTCTCAGAAAGCTTCTTTCTCTTTGTTATCGGAGGATATTTCCTTTGGCCCTATAGTCTTCAAAGGGATCCGAAATATCTGTTCTCAGATTCCACAGAAATAAGGCTAGCAAAGAGATCCACGAAATACACATGTAACTCTGTGAGATGAATTAACAGAACACTAAGCAGTTTCTCAGAAAGCTTCTTTCCAGATTTCATCTGAGGATATTTCCTTTTTCACCATAGCCCTCTATGGGCTTCCAAATATCACTTTGCTACTTCCACAAGAACTGTCTTAGCGAAAGGCTTCTTGAGGGGAAAGCTGTAACTCTGTGAGATGATTTCACAGAACACAAAGAACTTTCTTAGAAAGCTTCTTTCTCTTTGTTATCGGAGGATATTTCCTTTGGCCCTATAGTCTTCAAAGGGATCCGAAATATCTGTTCTCAGATTCCACAGAAAGAAGGCTAGCAAAGAGATCCACGAAATACACATGTAACTCTGTGAGTGGAAGTCACACATCACAGAGCAGTTTCTCAGAAAGCTTCTTTCCAGATTTCATCTGAGGATATTTCCTTTTTCACCATAGCCCTCTATGGGCTTCCAAATATCACTTTGCCAATTCCACAAGAACTGTCTTAGCGAAAGGCTTCTTGAGGGGAAAGCTGTAACTCTGTGAGATGATTTCACAGAACACAAAGAAGTTTCTCAGAAAGCTTCTTTCTCTTTGTTATCGGAGGATATTTCCTTTGGCCCTATAGTCTTCAAAGGGATCCGAAATATCTGTTCTCAGATTCCACAGAAATAAGGCTAGCAAAGAGATCCACGAAATACAGATGTAACTCTGTGAGTGTAAGTCACATATCACAGAGCAGCTTCTCAGAAAGCTTCTTTCTAGATTTCATCTGAGAATATTTCCTTTTTCACCATAGCCCTCTACGGGCTTCCAAATATCACTTTGCCAATTCCACAAGAACTGTCTTAGCGAAAGGCTTCTTGAGGGGAAAGCTGTAACTCTGTGAGATGATTTCACAGAACACAAAGAAGTTTCTCAGAAAGCTTCTTTCTCTTTGTTATCGGAGGATATTTCCTTTGGCCCTATAGTCTTCAAAGGGATCCGAAATATCTGTTCTCAGATTCCACAGAAATAAGGCTAGCAAAGAGATCCACGAAATACAGATGTAACTCTGTGAGATGAATTAACAGAACACTAAGCAGTTTCTCAGAAAGCTTCTTTCCAGATTTCATCTGAGGATATTTCCTTTTTCTCCATAGCCCTCTATGGGGTTCCAAATATCACTTTGCCAATTGCACAAGACTGTCTTAGCGAAAGTCTTCTTCAGGGGAAAGCTGTAATTCTGTGAGATGATTTCACAGAACACAAAGAAGTTTCTCAGAAAGCTTCTTTCTCTTTGTTATCGGAGGATATTTCCTTTGGCACTATAGTCTTCAAAGGGATCCGAAATATCTGTTCTCAGATTCCACAGAAATAAGGCTAGCAAAGAGATCCACGAAATACAGATGTAACTCTGTGAGATGAATTTACAGAACACTAAGCAGTTTCTCAGAAAGCTTCTTTCCAGATTTCATCTGAGGATATTTCCTTTTTCACCATAGCCCTCTATGGGCTTCCAAATATCACCTTGCCAATTCCACAAGAACTGTCTTAGCGAAAGGCTTCTTGAGGGGAAAGCTGTAACTCTGTGAGATGATTTCACAGAACACAAAGAAGTTTCTCAGAAAGCTTCTTTCTCTTTGTTATCGGAGGATATTTCCTTTGGCCCTATAGTCTTCAAAGGGATCCGAAATATCTGCTCTCAGATTCCACAGAAAGAAGGCTAGCAAAGAGATCCACGAAATACACATGTAACTCTGTGAGTGGAAGTCACACATCACAGAGCAGTTTCTCAGAAAGCTTCTTTCCAGATTTAATCTGAGGATATTTCCTTTTTCACCATAGCCCTCTATGGGCTTCCAAATATCACTTTGCCAATTCCACAAGAACTGTCTTAGCGAAAGGCTTCTTGAGGGGAAAGCTGTAACTCTGTGAGATGATTTCACAGAACACAAAGAAGTTTCTCAGAAAGCTTCTTTCTCTTTGTTATCGGAGGATATTTCCTTTGGCCCTATAGTCTTCAAAGGGATCCGAAATATCTGTTCTCAGATTCCACAGAAATAAGGCTAGCAAAGAGATCCACGAAATACAGATGTAACTCTGTGAGATGAATTAACAGAACACTAAGCAGTTTCTCAGAAAGCTTCTTTCCAGATTTCATCTGAGGATATTTCCTTTTTCACCATAGCCCTCTATGGGCTTCCAAATATCACTTTGCCAATTCCACAAGAACTGTCTTAGCGAAAGGCTTCTTGAGGGGAAAGCTGTAACTCTGTGAGATGATTTCACAGAACACAAAGAAGTTTCTCAGAAAGCTTCTTTCCCTTTGTTTTCGGAGGATATTTCCTTTGGCCCTATAGTCTTCAAAGGGATTCGAAATATCTGTTCTCAGATTCCACAAAAATAAGGCTAGCAAAGAGATCCACGAAATACAGATGTAACTCTGTGAGTGGAAGTCACACATCACAGAGCAGTTTCTCAGAAAGCTTCTTTCCAGATTTCTTCTGAGGATATTTCCGTTTTCACCATAGCCCTCTATGTGCTTCCAAATATCACTTTGCCAATTCCACAAGACTGTCTTAGCGAAAGGCTTCTTGAGGGGAAAGCTGTAACTCTGTGAGATGATTTCACAGAACACGAAGAAGTTTCTCAGAAAGCTTCTTTCTCTTTGTTATCGGAGGATATTTCCTTTGGCACTATAGTCTTCAAAGGGATCCGAAATATCTGTTCTCAGATTCCACAGAAATAAGGCTAGCACAGAGATCCACGAAATACAGATGTAACTCTGTGAGGTGAATTTACAGAACACTAAGCAGTTTCTCAGAAAGCTTCTTTCCAGATTTCATCTGAGGATATTTCCTTTTTCACCCTAGCCCTCTATGGGCTTCCAAATATCACTTTGCCAATTCCACAAGAACTGTCTTAGCGAAAGGCTTCTTGAGGGGAAAGCTGTTACTCTGTGAGATGATTTCACAGAACACAAAGAAGTTTCTCAGAAAGCTTCTTTCTCTTTGTTATCGGAGGATATTTCCTTTGGCCCTATAGTCTTCAAAGGGATCCGAAATATCTGTTCTCAGATTCCACAGAAATAAGGCTAGCAAAGAGATCCACGAAATACCGATGTAACTCTGTGAGTGGAAGTCACATATCACAGAGCAGCTTCTCAGAAAGCTTCTTTCCAGATTTCATCAGAGGATATTTCCTTTTTCACCATAGCCCTCTATGGGCTTCCAAATATCACTTTGCCAATTCCACAAGAACTGTCGTAGCGAAAGGCTTCTTGAGGGGAAAGCTGTAACTCTGTGAGATGATTTCACAGAACACAAAGAACTTTCTCAGAAAGCTTCTTTCTCTTTGTTATCGGAGGATATTTCCTTTAGCCGTATAGTCTTCAAAGGGATCCGAAATATCTGTTCTCAGATTCCACAGAAAGAAGGCTAGCAAAGAGATCCACGAAATACACATGTAACTCTGTGAGATGAATTAACAGAACACTAAGCAGTTTCTCAGAAAGCTTCTTTCCAGATTTCATCTGAGGATATTTCCTTTTTCACCATAGCCCTCTATGTGCTTCCAAATATCACTTTGCCAATTCCACAAGAACTGTCTTAGCGAAAGGCTTCTTGAGGGGAAAGCTGTAACTCTGTGAGATGATTTCACAGAACACAAAGAAGTTTCTCAGAAAGCTTCTTTCTCTTTGTTATCGGAGGATATTTCCTTTGGCCCTATAGTCTTCAAAGGGATCAGAAATATCTGTTCTCAGATTCCACAGAAATAAGGCTAGCAAAGAGATCCACGAAATACAGATGTAACTCTGTGAGTGGAAGTCACATATCACAGAGCAGCTTCTCAGAAAGCTTCTTTCCAGATTTCATCTGACAATATTTCCTTTTTCACCATAGCCCTCTACGGGCTTCCAAATATCACTTTGCCAATTCCACAAGAACTGTCTTAGCGAAAGGCTTCTTGAGGGGAAAGCTGTAACTCTGTGAGATGATTTCACAGAACACAAAGAAGTTTCTCAGAAAGCTTCTTTCTCTTTGTTATCGGAGGATATTTCCTTTGGCCCTATAGTCTTCAAAGGGATCCGAAATATCTGTTCTCAGATTCCACAGAAATAAGGCTA
This sequence comes from Macaca mulatta, assembly GCF_049350105.2. NCBI lineage: Eukaryota > Metazoa > Chordata > Mammalia > Primates > Cercopithecidae > Macaca > Macaca mulatta. The sequence continues at coordinate 102,263,291 of NC_133406.1, read as the reverse complement.
GCAAAGAGATCCACGAAATACAGATGTAACTCTGTGAGATGAATTAACAGAACACTAAGCAGTTTCTCAGAAAGCTTCTTTCCAGATTTCATCTGAGGATATTTCCTTTTTCTCCATAGCCCTCTATGGGGTTCCAAATATCACTTTGCCAATTGCACAAGACTGTATTAGCGAAAGGCTTCTTCAGGGGAAAGCTGAAATTCTGTGAGATGATTTCACAGAACACAAAGAAGTTTCTCAGAAAGCATCTTTCTCTTTGTTATCGGAGGATATTTCCTTTGGCACTATAGTCTTCAAAGGGATCCGAAATATCTGTTCTCAGATTCCACAGAAATAAGGCTAGCAAAGAGATCCACGAAATACAGATGTAACTCTGTGAGATGAATTTACAGAACACTAAGCAGTTTCTCAGAAAGCTTCTTTCCAGATTTCATCTGAGGATATTTCCTTTTTCACCATAGCCCTCTATGGGCTTCCAAATATCACTTTGCCAATTCCAAAAGAACTGTCTTAGCGAAAGGCTTCTTGAGGGGAAAGCTGTAACTCTGTGAGATGATTTCACAGAACACAAAGAAGTTTCTCAGAAAGCTTCTTTCTCTTTGTTATCGGAGGATATTTCCTTTGGCCCTATAGTCTTCAAAGGGATCCGAAATATCTGTTCTCAGATTCCACAGAAATAAGGCTAGCAAAGAGATCCACGAAATACAGATGTAACTCTGTGAGATGAATTAACAGAACACTAAGCAGTTTCTCAGAAAGCTTCTTTCCAGATTTCATCTGAGGATATTTCATTTTTCACCATAGCTCTCTATGGGCTTCCAAATATCACTTTGCCAATTCCACAAGAACTGTCTTAGCGAAAGGCTTCTTGAGGGGAAAGCTGTAACTCTGTGAGATGATTTCACAGAACACAAAGAAGTTTCTCAGAAAGCTTCTTTCCCTTTGTTATCGGAGGATATTTCCTTTGGCCCTATAGTCTTCAAAGGGATCCGAAATCTCTGTTCTCAGATTCCACAGAAATAAGACTAGCAAAGAGATCCACGAAATACAGATGTAACTCTGTGAGTGGAAGTCACACATCACCGAGCAGTTTCTCAGAAAGCTTCTTTCCAGATTTCTTCTGAGGATATTTCCGTTTTCAACATAGCCCACTATGTGCTTCCAAATATCATTTTGCCAATTCCACAAGACTGTCTTAGCGAAAGGCTTCTTGAGGGGAAAGCTGTAACTCTGTGAGATGATTTCACAGAACACAAAGAAGTTTCTCAGAAAGCTTCTTTCTCTTTGTTATCGGAGGATATTTCCTTTGGCCCTATAGTCTTCAAAGGGATCCGAAATATCTGTTCTCAGATTCCACAGAAATAAGGCTAGCAAAGAGATCCACGAAATACAGATGTAACTCTGTGAGATGAATTAACAGAACACTAAGCAGTTTCTCAGAAAGCTTCCTTCCAGATTTCATCTGAGGATATTTCCTTTTTCACCATAGCCCTCTATGGGCTTCCAAATATCACTTTGCCAATTCCACAAGAACTGTCTTAGCGAAAGGCTTCTTGAAGGGAAAGCTGTAACTCTGTGAGATGATTTCACAGAACACAAAGAAGTTTCTGAGAAATCTTCTTTCTCTTTGTTATCGGAGGATATTTCCTTTGGCCCTATAGTCTTCAAAGGGATCCGAAATATCTGTTCTCAGATTCCACAGAAATAAGGCTAGCAAAGAGATCCACGAAATACCGATGTAACTCTGTGAGTGGAAGTCACATATCACAGAGCAGCTTCTCAGAAAGCTTCTTTCCAGATTTCATCTGAGGATATTTCCTTTTTCACCATAGCCCTCTATGGGCTTCCAAATATCACTTTGCCACTTCCACAAGAACTGTCTTAGCGAAAGGCTTCTTGAGGGGAAAGCTGTAACTCTGTGAGATGATTTCACAGAACACAAGGAACTTTCTCAGAAAGCTTCTTTCTCTTTGTTATCGGAGGATATTTCCTTTGGCCCTATAGTCTTCAAAGGGATCCGAAATATCTGTTCTCAGATTCCACAGAAAGAAGGCTAGCAAAGAGATCCACGAAATACACATGTAACTCTGTGAGTGGAAGTCACACATCACAGAGCAGTTTCTCAGAAAGCTTCTTTCCAGATTTCATCTGAGGATATTTCCTTTTTCACCAGAGCCCTCTATGGGCTTCCAAATATCACTTTGCCAATTCCACAAGAACTGTCTTAGCGAAAGGCTTCTTGAGGGGAAAGCTGTAACTCTGTGAGATGATTTCACAGAACACAAAGAAGTTTCTCAGAAAGCTTCTTTCCCTTTGTTATCGGAGGATATTTCCTTTGGCCCTATAGTCTTCAAAGGGATCCGAAATATCTGTTCTCAGATTCCACAGAAATAAGGCTAGCAAAGAGATCCACGAAATACAGATGTAACTCTGTTTGTGGAAGTCACATATCACAGAGCAGCTTCTCAGAAAGCTTCTTTCTAGATTTCATCTGAGAATATTTCCTTTTTCACCATAGCCCTCTACGGGCTTCCAAATATCACTTTGCCAATTCCACAAGAACTGTCTTAGCGAAAGGCTTCTTGAGGGGAAAGCTGTAACTCTGTGAGATGATTTCACAGAACACAAAGAAGTTTCTCAGAAAGCTTCTTTCTCTTTGTTATCGGAGGATATTTCCTTTGGCCCTATAGTCTTCAAAGGGATCCGAAATATCTGTTCTCAGATTCCACAGAAATAAGGCTAGCAAAGAGATCCACGAAATACAGATGTAACTCTGTGAGATGAATTAACAGAACACTAAGCAGTTTCTCAGAAAGCTTCTTTCCAGATTTCATCTGAGGATATTTCCTTTTTCTCCATAGCCCTCTATGGGGTTCCAAATATCACTTTGCCAATTGCACAAGACTGTCTTAGCGAAAGGCTTCTTCAGGGGAAAGCTGAAATTCTGTGAGATGATTTCACAGAACACAAAGAAGTTTCTCAGAAAGCTTCTTTCTCTTTGTTATCGGAGGATATTTCCTTTGGCACTATAGTCTTCAAAGGGATCCGAAATATCTGTTCTCAGATTCCACAGAAATAAGGCTAGCAAAGAGATCCACGAAATACAGATGTAACTCTGTGAGATGAATTAACAGAACACTAAGCAGTTTCTCAGAAAGCTTCTTTCCAGATTTCATCTGAGGATATTTCCTTTTTCACCATAGCCCTCTATGGGCTTCCAAATATCACTTTGCCAACTCCACAAGAACTGTCTTAGCGAAAGGCTTCTTGAGGGGAAAGCTGTAACTCTGTGAGATGATTTCACAGAACACAAAGAAGTTTCTCAGAAAGCTTCTTTCCCTTTGTTATCGGAGGATATTTCCTTTGGCCCTATAGTCTTCAAAGGGATCCGAAATATCTGTTCTCAGATTCCACAGAAATAAGGCTAGCAAAGATATCCACGAAATACAGATGTAACTCTGTGAGTGGAAGTCACACATCACCGAGCAGTTTCTCAGAAAGCTTCTTTCCAGATTTCTTCTCAGGATATTTCCGTTTTCAACATAGCCCACTATGTGCTTCCAAATATCACTTTGCCAATTCCACAAGACTGTCTTAGCGAAAGGCTTCTTGAGGGGAAAGCTGTAACTCTGTGAGATGATTTCACAGAACACAAAGAAGTTTCTCAGAAAGCTTCTTTCTCTTTGTTATCGGAGGATATTTCCTTTGGCCCTATAGTCTTCAAAGGGATCCGAAATATCTGTTCTCAGATTCCACAGAAATAAGGCTAGCAAAGAGATCCACGAAATACAGATGTAACTCTGTGAGATGAATTAACAGAACACTAAGCAGTTTCTCAGAAAGCTTCTTTCCAGATTTCATCTGATGATATTTCCTTTTTCACCATAGCCCTCTATGGGCTTCCAAATATCACTTTGCCAATTCCACAAGAACTGTCTTAGCGAAAGGCTTCTTGAGGGGAAAGCTGTAACTCTGTGAGATGATTTCACAGAACACAAAGAAGTTTCTCAGAAAGCTTCTTTCTCTTTGTTATCGGAGGATATTTCCTTTGGCCCTATAGTCTTCAAAGGGATCCGAAATATCTGTTCTCAGATTCCACAGAAATAAGGCTAGCAAAGAGATCCACGAAATACAGATGTAACTCTGTGAGATGAATTAACAGAACACTAAGCAGTTTCTCAGAAAGCTTCTTTCCAGATTTCATCTGAGGATATTTCCTTTTTCACCATAGCCCTCTTTGGGCTTCCAAATATCACTTTGCCAATTCCACAAGAACTGTCTTAGCGAAAGGCTTCTTGAGGGAAAAGCTGAAACTCTGTGAGATGATTTCACAGAACACAAAGAACTTTCTCAGAAAGCTTCTTTCTCTTTGTTATCGGAGGATATTTCCTTTGGCCCTATAGTCTTCAAAGGGATCCGAAATATCTGTTCTCAGATTCCACAGAAATAAGGCTAGCAAAGAGATCCACGAAATACAGATGTAACTCTGTGAGATGAATTAACAGAACACTAAGCAGTTTCTCAGAAAGCTTCTTTCCAGATTTCATCTGAGGATATTTCCTTTTTCACCATAGCCCTCTATGGGCTTCCAAATATCACTTTGCCAATTCCACAAGAACTGTCTTAGCGAAAGGCTTCTTGAGGGGAAAGCTGTAACTCTGTGAGATGATTTCACAGAACACAAAGAAGTTTCTCAGAAAGCTTCTTTCTCTTTGTTATCGGAGGATATTTCCTTTGGCCCTATAGTCTTCAAAGGGATCCGAAATATCTGTTCTCAGATTCCACAGAAATAAGGCTAGCAAAGAGATCCACGAAATACAGATGTAACTCTGTGAGATGAATTTACAGAACACTAAGCAGTTTCTCAGAAAGCTTCTTTCCAGATTTCATCTGAGGATATTTCCTTTTTCACCATAGCCCTCTATGGGCTTCCAAATATCACTTTGCCAATTCCACAAGAACTGTCTTAGCGAAAGGCTTCTTGAGGGGAAAGCTGTAACTCTGTGAGATGATTTCACAGAACACAAAGAACTTTCTCAGAAAGCTTCTTTCTCTTTGTTATCGGAGGATATTTCCTTTGGCCCTATAGTCTTCAAAGGGATCCGAAATATCTGTTCTCAGATTCCACAGAAATAAGGCTAGCAAAGAGATCCACGAAATACACATGTAACTCTGTGAGTGGAAGTCACACATCACAGAGCAGTTTCTCAGAAAGCTTCTTTCCAGATTTCATCTGAGGATATTTCCTTTTTCACCATAGCCCTCTATGGGCTTCCAAATATCACTTTGCCAATTCCACAAGAACTGTCTTAGCGAAAGGCTTCTTGAGGGGAAAGCTGTAACTCTGTGAGATGATTTCACAGAACACAAAGAAGTTTCTCAGAAAGCTTCTTTCTCTTTGTTATCGGAGGATATTTCCTTTGGCCCTATAGTCTTCAAAGGGATCCGAAATATCTGTTCTCAGATTCCACAGAAATAAGGCTAGCAAAGAGATCCACGAAATACAGATGTAACTCTGTGAGATGAATTAACAGAACACTAAGCAGTTTCTCAGAAAGCTTCTTTCCAGATTTCATCTGAGGATATTTCCTTTTTCAACATAGCCCTCTAAGGGCTTCCAAATATCACTTTGCCAATTCCACAAGAACTGTCTTAGCGAAAGGCTTCTTGAGGGGAAAGCTGTAACTCTGTGAGATGATTTCACAGAAAACAAAGAAGTTTCTCAGAAAGCTTCTTTCTCTTTGTTATCGGAGGATATTTCCTTTGGCCCTATAGTCTTCAAAGGGATCCGAAATATCTGTTCTCAGATTCCACAGAAATAAGGCTAGCAAAGCGATCCACGAAATACAGTTGTAACTCTGTGAGATGAATTTACAGAACACTAAGCAGTTTCTCAGAAAGCTTCTTTCCAGATTTCAACTGAGGATATTTCCTTTTTCACCATAGCCCTCTATGGGCTTCCAAATATCACTTTGCCAATTCCACAAGAACTGTCTTAGCGAAAGGCTTCTTGAGGGGAAAGCTGTAACTCTGTGAGATGATTTCACAGAACACAAAGAAGTTTCTCAGAAAGCTTCTTTCTCTTTGTTATCGGAGGATATTTCCTTTGGCCCTATAGTCTTCAAAGGGATCCGAAATATCTGTTCTCAGATTCCACAGAAATAAGGCTAGCAAAGAGATCCACGAAATACACATATAACTCTGTGAGTGGAAGTCACACATCACAGAGCAGTTTCTCAGAAAGCTTCTTTCCAGATTTCATCTGAGGATATTTCCTTTTTCACCTTAGCCCTCTAAGGGCTTCCAAATATCACTTTGCCAATTCCACAAGAACTGTCTTAGCGAAAGGCTTCTTGAGGGGAAAGCTGTAACTCTGTGAGATGATTTCACAGAACACAAAGAAGTTTCTCAGAAAGCTTCTTTCTCTTTGTTATCGGAGGATATTTCCTTTGGCCCTATAGTCTTCAAAGGGATCCGAAATATCTGTTCTCAGATTCCACAGAAATAAGGCTAGCAAAGAGATCCACGAAATACAGATGTAACTCTGTGAGATGAATTAACAGAACACTAAGCAGTTTCTCAGAAAGCTTCTTTCCAGATTTCATCTGAGGATATTTCCTTTTTCACCTTAGCCCTCTAAGGGCTTCCAAATATCACTTTGCCAATTCCACAAGAACTGTCTTAGCGAAAGGCTTCTTGAGGGGAAAGCTGTAACTCTGTGAGATGATTTCACAGAACACAAAGAAGTTTCTCAGAAAGCTTCTTTCTCTTTGTTATCGGAGGATATTTCCTTTGGCCCTATAGTCTTCAAAGGGATCCGAAATATCTGTTCTCAGATTCCACAGAAATAAGGCTAGCAAAGAGATCCACGAAATACAATTGTAACTCTGTGAGATGAATTTACGGAACACTAAACAGTTTCTCAGAAAGCTTCTTTCCAGATTTCATCTGAGGATATTTCCTTTTTCACCATAGCCCTCTATGGGCTTCCAAATATCACTTTGCCAATTCCACAAGAAGTGTCTTAGCGAAAGACTTCTTGAGGGGAAAGCTGTAACTCTGTGAGATGATTTCACAGAACACAAAGAAGTTTCTCAGAAAGCTTCTTTCTCTTTGTTATCGGAGGATATTTCCTTTGGCCCTATAGTCTTCAAAGGGATCCGAAATATCTGTTCTCAGATTCCACAGAAATAAGGCTAGCAAAGAGATCCACGAAATACAGATGTAACTCTGTGAGATGAATTTACAGAACACTAAGCAGTTTCTCAGAAAGCTTCTTTCCAGATTTCATCTGAGGATATTTACTTCTTCACCATAGCCCTCTATGGGCTTCCAAATATCACTTTGCCAATTCCACAAGAACTGTCTTAGCGAAAGGCTTCTTGAGGGGAAAGCTGTAACTGTGTGAGATGATTTCACAGAACACAAAGAACTTTCTCAGCAAGGTTCTTTCTCTTTGTTATCGGAGGATATTTCCTTTGGCCCTATAGTCTTCAAAGGGATCCGAAATATCTGTTCTCAGATTCCACAGAAATAAGGCTAGCAAAGAGATCCACGAAATACCGATGTAACTCTGTGAGATGAATTATCAGAACACTAAGCAGTTTCTCAGAAAGCTTCTTTCCAGATTTCATCTGAGGATATTTCCTTTTTCACCATAGCCCTCTAAGGGCTTCCAAATATCACTTTGTCAATTCCTCAAGAACTGTCTTAGCGAAAGGCTTCTTGAGGGGAAAGCTGTAACTCTGTGAGATGATTTCACAGAACACAAAGAAGTTTCTCAGAAAGCTTCTTTCTCTTTGTTATCGGAGTATATTTCCTTTGGCCCTATAGTCCTCAAAGGGATCCGAAATATCTGTTCTCAGATTCCACAGAAATAAGGCTAGCAAAGAGATCCACGAAATACAGATGTAACTCTGTGAGATGAATTTACAGAACACTAAGCAGTTTCTCAGAAAGCTTCTTTCCAGATTTCATCTGAGGATATTTACTTCTTCACCATAGCCCTCTATGGGCTTCCAAATATCACTTTGCCAATTCCACAAGAACTGTCTTAGCGAAAGGCTTCTTGAGGGGAAAGCTGTAACTGTGTGAGATGATTTCACAGAACACAAAGAACTTTCTCAGCAAGGTTCTTTCTCTTTGTTATCGGAGGATATTTCCTTTGGCCCTATAGTCTTCAAAGGGATCCGAAATATCTGTTCTCAGATTCCACAGAAATAAGGCTAGCAAAGAGATCCACGAAATACCGATGTAACTCTGTGAGATGAATTATCAGAACACTAAGCAGTTTCTCAGAAAGCTTCTTTCCAGATTTGATCTGAGGATATTTCCTTTTTCACCATAGCCCTCTATGGGCTTCCAAATATCACTTTGCCAATTCCACAAGAACTGTCTTAGCGAAAGGCTTCTTGAGGGGAAAGCTGTAACTCTGTGAGATGATTTCACAGAACACAAAGAAGTTTCTCAGAAAGCTTCTTTCTCTTTGTTATCGGAGGATATTTCCTTTGGCCCTATAGTCTTCAAAGGGATCCGAAATATCTGTTCTCAGATTCCACAGAAATAAGGCTAGCAAAGAGATCCACGAAATACAGATGTAACTCTGTGAGTGGAAGTCACATATCACAGAGCAGCTTCTCAGAAAGCTTCTTTCTAGATTTCATCTGAGAATATTTCCTTTTTCACCATAGCCCTCTACGGGCTTCCAAATATCACTTTGCCAATTCCACAAGAACTGTCTTAGCGAAAGGCTTCTTGAGGGGAAAGCTGTAACTCTGTGAGATGATTTCACAGAACACAAAGAACTTTCTCAGAAAGCTTCTTTCTCTTTGTTATCGGAGGATATTTCCTTTGGCCCTATAGTCTTCAAAGGGATCCGAAATATCTGTTCTCAGATTCCACAGAAATAAGGCTAGCAAAGAGATCCACGAAATACAGATGTAACTCTGTGAGATGAATTAACAGAACACTAAGCAGTTTCTCAGAAAGCTTCTTTCCAGATTTCATCTGAGGATATTTCCTTTTTCTCCATAGCCCTCTATGGGGTTCCAAATATCACTTTGCCAATTGCACAAGACTGTCTTAGCGAAAGTCTTCTTCAGGGGAAAGCTGTAATTCTGTGAGATGATTTCACAGAACACAAAGAAGTTTCTCAGAAAGCTTCTTTCTCTTTGTTATCGGAGGATATTTCCTTTGGCACTATAGTCTTCAAAGGGATCCGAAATATCTGTTCTCAGATTCCACAGAAATAAGGCTAGCAAAGAGATCCACGAAATACAGATGTAACTCTGTGAGATGAATTTACAGAACACTAAGCAGTTTCTCAGAAAGCTTCTTTCCAGATTTCATCTGAGGATATTTCCTTTTTCACCATAGCCCTCTATGGGTTTCCAAATATCACTTTGCCAATTCCACAAGAACTGTCTTAGCGAAAGGCTTCTTGAGGGGAAAGCTGTAACTCTGTGAGATGATTTCACAGAACACAAAGAAGTTTCTCAGAAAGCTTCTTTCTCTTTGTTATCGGAGGATATTTCCTTTGGCCCTATAGTCTTCAAAGGGATCCGAAATATCTGCTCTCAGATTCCACAGAAAGAAGGCTAGCAAAGAGATCCACGAAATACACATGTAACTCTGTGAGTGGAAGTCACACATCACAGAGCAGTTTCTCAGAAAGCTTCTTTCCAGATTTAATCTGAGGATATTTCCTTTTTCACCATAGCCCTCTATGGGCTTCCAAATATCACTTTGCCAATTCCACAAGAACTGTCTTAGCGAAAGGCTTCTTGAGGGGAAAGCTGTAACTCTGTGAGATGATTTCACAGAACACAAAGAAGTTTCTCAGAAAGCTTCTTTCTCTTTGTTATCGGAGGATATTTCCTTTGGCCCTATAGTCTTCAAAGGGATCCGAAATATCTGTTCTCAGATTCCACAGAAATAAGGCTAGCAAAGAGATCCACGAAATACAGATGTAACTCTGTGAGATGAATTAACAGAACACTAAGCAGTTTCTCAGAAAGCTTCTTTCCAGATTTCATCTGAGGATATTTCCTTTTTCACCATAGCCCTCTATGGGCTTCCAAATATCACTTTGCCAATTCCACAAGAACTGTCTTAGCGAAAGGCTTCTTGAGGGGAAAGCTGTAACTCTGTGAGATGATTTCACAGAACACAAAGAAGTTTCTGAGAAAGCTTCTTTCCCTTTGTTATCGGAGGATATTTCCTTTGGCCCTAAAGTCTTCAAAGGGATCCGAAATATCTGTTCTCAGATTTCACAAAATAAGGCTAGCAAAGAGATCCACGAAATACAGATGTAACTCTGTGAGTGGAAGTCACACATCACCGAGCAGTTTCTCAGAAAGCTTCTTTCCAGATTTCTTCTGAGGATATTTCCGTTTTCAACATAGCCCACTATGTGCTTCCAAATATCACTTTGCCAATTCCACAAGACTGTCTTAGCGAAAGGCTTCTTGAGGGGAAAGCTGTAACTCTGTGAGATGATTTCACAGAACACAAAGAAGTTTCTCAGAAAGCTTCTTTCCCTTTGTTATCGGAGGATATTTCCTTTGGCCCTATAGTCTTCAAAGGGATTCGAAATATCTGTTCTCAGATTCCACAAAAATAAGGCTAGCAAAGAGATCCACGAAATACAGATGTAACTCTGTGAGTGGAAGTCACACATCACAGAGCAGTTTCTCAGAAAGCTTCTTTCCAGATTTCTTCTGAGGATATTTCCGTTTTCACCATAGCCCTCTATGTGCTTCCAAATATCACTTTGCCAATTCCACAAGACTGTCTTAGCGAAAGGCTTCTTGATGGGAAAGCTGTAACTCTGTGAGATGATTTCACAGAACACGAAGAAGTTTCTCAGAAAGCTTCTTTCTCTTTGTTATCGGAGGATATTTCCTTTGGCACTATAGTCTTCAAAGGGATCCGAAATATCTGTTCTCAGATTCCACAGAAATAAGGCTAGCACAGAGATCCACGAAATACAGATGTAAGTCTGTGAGGTGAATTTACAGAACACTAAGCAGTTTCTCAGAAAGCTTCTTTCCAGATTTCATCTGAGGATATTTCCTTTTTCACCATAGCCCTCTATGGGCTTCCAAATATCACTTTGCCAATTCCACAAGAACTGTCTCAGCGAAAGGCTTCTTGAGGGGAAAGCTGTTACTCTGTGAGATGATTTCACAGAACACAAAGAAGTTTCTCAGAAAGCTTCTTTCTCTTTGTTATCGGAGGATATTTCCTTTGGCCCTATAGTCTTCAAAGGGATCCGAAATATCTGTTCTCAGATTCCACAGAAATAAGGTTAACAAAGAGATCCACGAAATACAGATGTAACTCTGTGAGATGAATTAACAGAACACTAAGCAGTTTCTCAGAAAGCTTCTTTCCAGATTTCATCTGAGGATATTTCCTTTTTCACCATAGCCCTCTATGGGCTTCCAAATATCACTTTGCCAATTCCACAAGAACTGTCTTAGCGAAAGGCTTCTTGAAGGGAAAGCTGTAACTCTGTGAGATGATTTCACAGAACACAAAGAAGTTTCTGAGAAAGCTTCTTTCTCTTTGTTATCGGAGGATATTTCCTTTGGCCCTATAGTCTTCAAAGGGATCCGAAATATCTGTTCTCAGATTCCACAGAAATAAGGCTAGCAAAGAGATCCACGAAATACCGATGTAACTCTGTGAGTGGAAGTCACATATCACAGAGCAGCTTCTCAGAAAGCTTCTTTCCAGATTTCATCTGAGGATATTTCCTTTTTCACCATAGCCCTCTATGGGCTTCCAAATATCACTTTGCCACTTCCACAAGAACTGTCTTAGCGAAAGGCTTCTTGAGGGGAAAGCTGTAACTCTGTGAGATGATTTCACAGAACACAAAGAACTTTCTCAGAAAGCTTCTTTCTCTTTGTTATCGGAGGATATTTCCTTTGGCCGTATAGTCTTCAAAGGGATCCGAAATATCTGTTCTCAGATTCCACAGAAAGAAGGCTAGCAAAGAGATCCACGAAATACACATGTAACTCTGTGAGATGAATTAACAGAACACTAAGCAGTTTCTCAGAAAGCTTCTTTCCAGATTTCATCTGAGGATATTTCCTTTTTCACCATAGCCCTCTATGGGCTTCCAAATATCACTTTGCCAATTCCACAAGAACTGTCTTAGCGAAAGGCTTCTTGAGGGGAAAGCTGTAACTCTGTGAGATGATTTCACAGAACACAAAGAAGTTTCTCAGAAAGCTTCTTTCTCTTTGTTATCGGAGGATATTTCCTTTGGCCCTATAGTCTTCAAAGGGATCAGAAATATCTGTTCTCAGATTCCACAGAAATAAGGCTAGCAAAGATATCCACGAAATACAGATGTAACTCTGTGAGATGAATTAACAGAACACTAAGCAGTTTCTCAGAAAGCTTCTTTCCAGATTTCATCTGAGGATATTTCCTTTTTCACCATAGCCCTCTATGGGCTTCCAAATATCACTTTGCCAATTCCACAAGAACTGTCTTAGCGAAAGGCTTCTTGAGGGGAAAGCTGTAACTCTGTGAGATGATTTCACAGAACACAAAGAAGTTTCTCAGAAAGCTTCTTTCCCTTTGTTATCGGAGGATATTTCCTTTGGCCCTATAGTCTTCAAAGGGATCCGAAATATCTGTTCTCAGATTCCACAGAAATAAGGCTAGCAAAGAGATCCACGAAATACAGATGTAACTCTGTGAGTGGAAGTCACACATCACCGAGCAGTTTCTCAGAAAGCTTCTTTCCAGATTTCTTCTGAGGATATTTCCGTTTTCAACATAGCCCACTATGTGCTTCCAAATATCACTTTGCCAATTCCACAAGACTGTCTTAGCGAAAGGCTTCTTGAGGGGAAAGCTGTAACTCTGTGAGATGATTTCACAGAACACAAAGAAGTTTCTCAGAAAGCTTCTTTCCCTTTGTTATCGGAGGATATTTCCTTTGGCCCTATAGTCTTCAAAGGGATTCGAAATATCTGTTCTCAGATTCCACAAAAATAAGGCTAGCAAAGAGATCCACGAAATACAGATGTAACTCTGTGAGTGGAAGTCACACATCACAGAGCAGTTTCTCAGAAAGCTTCTTTCCAGATTTCTTCTGAGGATATTTCCGTTTTCACCATAGCCCTCTATGTGCTTCCAAATATCACTTTGCCAATTCCACAAGACTGTCTTAGCGAAAGGCTTCTTGAGGGGAAAGCTGTAACTCTGTGAGATGATTTCACAGAACACGAAGAAGTTTCTCAGAAAGCTTCTTTCTCTTTGTTATCGGAGGATATTTCCTTTGGCACTATAGTCTTCAAAGGGATCCGAAATATCTGTTCTCAGATTCCACAGAAATAAGGCTAGCACAGAGATCCACGAAATACAGATGTAACTCTGTGAGGTGAATTTACAGAACACTAAGCAGTTTCTCAGAAAGCTTCTTTCCAGATTTCATCTGAGGATATTTCCTTTTTCACCATAGCCCTCTATGGGCTTCCAAATATCACTTTGCCAATTCCACAAGAACTGTCTTAGCGAAAGGCTTCTTGAGGGGAAAGCTGTTACTCTGTGAGATGATTTCACAGAACACAAAGAAGTTTCTCAGAAAGCTTCTTTCTCTTTGTTATCGGAGGATATTTCCTTTGGCCCTATAGTCTTCAAAGGGATCCGAAATATCTGTTCTCAGATTCCACAGAAATAAGGTTAACAAAGAGATCCACGAAATACAGATGTAACTCTGTGAGATGAATTAACAGAACACTAAGCAGTTTCTCAGAAAGCTTCTTTCCAGATTTCATCTGAGGATATTTCCTTTTTCACCATAGCCCTCTATGGGCTTCCAAATATCACTTTGCCAATTCCACAAGAACTGTCTTAGCGAAAGGCTTCTTGAAGGGAAACCTGTAACTCTGTGAGATGATTTCACAGAACACAAAGAAGTTTCTGAGAAAGCTTCCTTCTCTTTGTTATCGGAGGATATTTCCTTTGGCCCTATAGTCTTCAAAGGGATCCGAAATATCTGTTCTCAGATTCCACAGAAATAAGGCTAGCAAAGAGATCCACGAAATACCGATGTAACTCTGTGAGTGGAAGTCACATATCACAGAGCAGCTTCTCAGAAAGCTTCTTTCCAGATTTCATCTGAGGATATTTCCTTTTTCACCATAGCCCTCTATGGGCTTCCAAATATCACTTTGCCACTTCCACAAGAACTGTCTTAGCGAAAGGCTTCTTGAGGGGAAAGCTGTAACTCTGTGAGATGATTTCACAGAACACAAAGAACTTTCTCAGAAAGCTTCTTTCTCTTTGTTATCGGAGGATATTTCCTTTGGCCGTATAGTATTCAAAGGGATCCGAAATATCTGTTCTCAGATTCCACAGAAATAAGGCTAGCAAAGATATCCACGAAATACAGATGTAACTCTGTGAGATGAATTAACAGAACACTAAGCAGTTTCTCAGAAAGCTTCTTTCCAGATTTCATCTGTGGATATTTCCTTTTTCACCATAGCCCTCTATGGGCTTCCAAATATCACTTTGCCAATTCCACAAGAACTGTCTTAGCGAAAGGCTTCTTGAGGGGAAAGCTGTAACTCTGTGAGATGATTTCACAGAACACAAAGAAGTTTCTCAGAAAGCTTCTTTCCCTTTGTTATCGGAGGATATTTCCTTTGGCCCTATAGTCTTCAAAGGGATCCGAAATATCTGTTCTCAGATTCCACAGAAATAAGGCTAGCAAAGAGATCCACGAAATACAGATGTAACTCTGTGAGTGGAAGTCACATATCACAGAGCAGCTTCTCAGAAAGCTTCTTTCTAGATTTCATCTGAGAATATTTCCTTTTTCACCATAGCCCTCTACGGGCTTCCAAATATCACTTTGCCAATTCCACAAGAACTGTCTTAGCGAAAGGCTTCTTGAGGGGAAAGCTGTAACTCTGTGAGATGATTTCACAGAACACAAAGAAGTTTCTCAGAAAGCTTCTTTCTCTTTGTTATCGGAGGATATTTCCTTTGGCCCTATAGTCTTCAAAGAGATCCGAAATATCTGTTCTCAGATTCCACAGAAATAAGGCTAGCAAAGAGATCCACGAAATACAGATGTAACTCTGTGAGATGAATTTACAGAACACTAAGCAGTTTCTCAGAAAGCTTCTTTCCAGATTTCATCTGAGGATATTTCCTTTTTCACCATAGCCCTCTATGGGTTTCCAAATATCACTTTGCCAATTCCACAAGAACTGTCTTAGCGAAAGGCTTCTTGAGGGGAAAGCTGTAACTCTGTGAGATGATTTCACAGAACACAAAGAAGTTTCTCAGAAAGCTTCTTTCTCTTTGTTATCGGAGGATATTTCCTTTGGCCCTATAGTCTTCAAAGGGATCCGAAATATCTGCTCTCAGATTCCACAGAAAGAAGGCTAGCAAAGAGATCCACGAAATACACATGTAATTCTGTGAGTGGAAGTCACACATCACAGAGCAGTTTCTCAGAAAGCTTCTTTCCAGATTTCATCTGAGGATATTTCCTTTTTCACCATAGCCCTCTATGGGCTTCCAAATATCACTTTGCCAATTCCACAAGAACTGTCTTAGCGAAAGGCTTCTTGAGGGGAAAGCTGTAACTCTGTGAGATGATTTCACAGAACACAAAGAAGTTTCTCAGAAAGCTTCTTTCTCTTTGTTATCGGAGGATATTTCCTTTGGCCCTATAGTCTTCAAAGGGATCCGAAATATCTGTTCTCAGATTCCACAGAAATAAGGCTAGCAAAGAGATCCACGAAATACAGATGTAACTCTGTGAGATGAATTAACAGAACACTAAGCAGTTTCTCAGAAAGCTTCTTTCCAGATTTCATCTGAGGATATTTCCTTTTTCACCATAGCCCTCTATGGGCTTCCAAATATCACTTTGCCAATTCCACAAGAACTGTCTTAGCGAAAGGCTTCTTGAGGGGAAAGCTGTAACTCTGTGAGATGATTTCACAGAACACAAAGAAGTTTCTCAGAAAGCTTCTTTCCCTTTGTTATCGGAGGATATTTCCTTTGGCCCTATAGTCTTCAAAGGGATCCGAAATATCTGTTCTCAGATTCCACAGAAATAAGGCTAGCAAAGAGATCCACGAAATACAGATGAAATTCTGTGAGTGGAAGGCACACATCACCGAGCAGTTTCTCAGAAAGCTTCTTTCCAGATTTCTTCTGAGGATATTTCCGTTTTCAACATAGCCCACTATGTGCTTCCAAATATCACTTTGCCAATTCCACAAGACTGTCTTAGCGAAAGGCTTCTTGAGGGGAAAGCTGTAACTCTGTGAGATGATTTCACAGAACACAAAGAAGTTTCTCAGAAAGCTTCTTTCTCTTTGTTATCGGAGGATATTTCCTTTGGCCCTATAGTCTTCAAAGGGATCCGAAATATCTGTTCTCAGATTCCACAGAAATAAGGCTAGCAAAGAGATCCACGAAATACAGATGTAACTCTGTGAGATGAATTAACAGAACACTAAGCAGTTTCTCAGAAAGCTTCTTTCCAGATTTCATCTGAGGATATTTCCTTTTTCACCATAGCCCTCTATGGGGTTCCAAATATCACTTTGCCAATTCCACAAGAACTGTCTTAGCGAAAGGCTTCTTGAGGGGAAAGCTGTAACTCTGTGAGATGATTTCACAGAACACAAAGAAGTTTCTCAGAAAGCTTCTTTCCCTTTGTTATCGGAGGATATTTCCTTTGTCCCTATAGTCTTCAAAGGGATCCGAAATATCTGTTCTCAGATTCCACAGAAATAAGGCTAGCAAAGAGATCCACGAAATACCGATGTAACTCTGTGAGTAGAAGTCACATATCACAGAGCAGCTTCTCAGAAAGCTTCTTTCCAGATTTCATCTGAGAATATTTCCTTTTTCACCATAGCCCTCTATGGGCTTCCAAATATCACTTTGCCAATTCCACAAGAACTGTCTTAGCGAAAGGCTTCTTGAGGGGAAAGCTGTAACTCTGTGAGATGATTTCACAGAACACAAAGAAGTTTCTCAGAAAGCTTCTTTCTCTTTGTTATCGGAGGATATTTCCTTTGGCCCTATAGTCTTCAAAGGGATCCGAAATATCTGTTCTCAGATTCCACAGAAATAAGGCTAGCAAAGAGATCCACGAAATACACATGTAACTCTGTGAGATGAATTAACAGAACACTAAGCAGTTTCTCAGAAAGCTTCTTTCCAGATTTCATCTGAGGATATTTCCTTTTTCACCATAGCCCTCTATGGGCTTCCAAATATCACTTTGCCACTTCCACAAGAACTGTCTTAGCGAAAGGCTTCTTGAGGGGAAAGCTGTAACTCTGTGAGATGATTTCACAGAACACAAAGAACTTTCTTAGAAAGCTTCTTTCTCTTTGTTATCGGAGGATATTTCCTTTGGCCCTATAGTCTTCAAAGGGATCCGAAATATCTGTTCTCAGATTCCACAGAAAGAAGGCTAGCAAAGAGTTCCACGAAATACACATGTAACTCTGTGAGTGGAAGTCACACATCACAGAGCAGTTTCTCAGAAAGCTTCTTTCCAGATTTCATCTGAGGATATTTCCTTTTTCACCATAGCCCTCTATGGGCTTCCAAATATCACTTTGCCAATTCCACAAGAACTGTCTTAGCGAAAGGCTTCTTGAGGGGAAAGCTGTAACTCTGTGAGATGATTTCACAGAACACAAAGAAGTTTCTCAGAAAGCTTCTTTCTCTTTGTTATCGGAGGATATTTCCTTTGGCCCTATAGTCTTCAAAGGGATCCGAAATATCTGTTCTCAGATTCCACAGAAATAAGGCTAGCAAAGAGATCCACGAAATACAGATGTAACTCTGTGAGTGGAAGTCACATATCACAGAGCAGCTTCTCAGAAAGCTTCTTTCTAGATTTCATCTGAGAATATTTCCTTTTTCACCATAGCCCTCTACGGGCTTCCAAATATCACTTTGCCAATTCCACAAGAACTGTCTTAGCGAAAGGCTTCTTGAGGGGAAAGCTGTAACTCTGTGAGATGATTTCACAGAACACAAAGAAGTTTCTCAGAAAGCTTCTTTCTCTTTGTTATCAGAGGATATTTCCTTTGGCCCCATAGTCTTCAAAGGGATCCGAAATATCTGTTCTCAGATTCCACAGAAATAAGGCTAGCAAAGAGATCCACGAAATACAGATGTAACTCTGTGAGATGAATTAACAGAACACTAAGCAGTTTCTCAGAAAGCTTCTTTCCAGATTTCATCTGAGGATATTTCCTTTTTCTCCATAGCCCTCTATGGGGTTCCAAATATCACTTTGCCAATTGCACAAGACTGTCTTAGCGAAAGTCTTCTTCAGGGGAAAGCTGTAATTCTGTGAGATGATTTCACAGAACACAAAGAAGTTTCTCAGAAAGCTTCTTTCTCTTTGTTATCGGAGGATATTTCCTTTGGCACTATAGTCTTCAAAGGGATCCGAAATATCTGTTCTCAGATTCCACAGAAATAAGGCTAGCAAAGAGATCCACGAAATACAGATGTAACTCTGTGAGATGAATTTACAGAACACTAAGCAGTTTCTCAGAAAGCTTCTTTCCAGATTTCATCTGAGGATATTTCCTTTTTCACCATAGCCCTCTATGGGCTTCCAAATATCACTTTGCCAATTCCACAAGAACTGTCTTAGCGAAAGGCTTCTTGAGGGGAAAGCTGTAACTCTGTGAGATGATTTCACAGAACACAAAGAAGTTTCTCAGAAAGCTTCTTTCTCTTTGTTATCGGAGGATATTTCCTTTGGCCCTATAGTCTTCAAAGGGATCCGAAATATCTGCTCTCAGATTCCACAGAAAGAAGGCTAGCAAAGAGATCCACGAAATACACATGTAACTCTGTGAGTGGAAGTCACACATCACTGAGCAGTTTCTCAGAAAGCTTCTTTCCAGATTTAATCTCAGGATATTTCCTTTTTCACCATAGCCCTCTATGGGCTTCCAAATATCACTTTGCCAATTCCACAAGAACTGTCTTAGCGAAAGGCTTCTTGAGGGGAAAGCTGTAACTCTGTGAGATGATTTCACAGAACACAAAGAAGTTTCTCAGAAAGCTTCTTTCTCTTTGTTATCGGAGGATATTTCCTTTGGCCCTATAGTCTTCAAAGGGATCCGAAATATCTGTTCTCAGATTCCACAGAAATAAGGCTAGCAAAGAGATCCACGAAATACAGATGTAACTCTGTGAGATGAATTAACAGAACACTAAGCAGTTTCTCAGAAAGCTTCTTTCCAGATTTCATCTGAGGATATTTCCTTTTTCACCATAGCCCTCTATGGGCTTCCAAATATCACTTTGCCAATTCCACAAGAACTGTCTTAGCGAAAGGCTTCTTGAGGGGAAAGCTGTAACTCTGTGAGATGATTTCACAGAACACAAAGAAGTTTCTCAGAAAGCTTCTTTCCCTTTGTTATCGGAGGATATTTCCTTTGGCCCTAAAGTCTTCAAAGGGATCCGAAATATCTGTTCTCAGATTCCACAAAATAAGGCTAGCAAAGAGATCCACGAAATACAGATGTAACTCTGTGAGTGGAAGTCACACATCACCGAGCAGTTTCTCAGAAAGCTTCTTTCCAGATTTCTTCTGAGGATATTTCCGTTTTCAACATAGCCCACTATGTGCTTCCAAATATCACTTTGCCAATTCCACAAGACTGTCTTAGCGAAAGGCTTCTTGAGGGGAAAGCTGTAACTCTGTGAGATGATTTCACAGAACACAAAGAAGTTTCTCAGAAAGCTTCTTTCCCTTTGTTATCGGTGGATATTTCCTTTGGCCCTATAGTCTTCAAAGGGATTCGAAATATCTGTTCTCAGATTCCACAAAAATAAGGCTAGCAAAGAGATCCACGAAATACAGATGTAACTCTGTGAGTGGAAGTCACACATCACAGAGCAGTTTCTCAGAAAGCTTCTTTCGAGATTTCTTCCGAGGATATTTCCGTTTTCACCATAGCCCTCTAGGTGCTTCCAAATATCACTTTGCCAATTCCACAAGACTGTCTTAGCGAAAGGCTTCTTGAGGGGAAAGCTGTAACTCTGTGAGATGATTTCACAGAACACGAAGAAGTTTCTCAGAAAGCTTCTTTCTCTTTGTTATCGGAGGATATTTCCTTTGGCACTATAGTCTTCAAAGGGATCCGAAATATCTGTTCTCAGATTCCACAGAAATAAGGCTAGCACAGAGATACACGAAATACAGATGTAACTCTGTGAGGTGAATTTACAGAACACTAAGCAGTTTCTCAGAAAGCTTCTTTCCAGATTTCATCTGAGGATATTTCCTTTTTCACCCTAGCCCTCTATGGGCTTCCAAATATCACTTTGCCAATTCCACAAGAACTGTCTTAGCGAAAGGCTTCTTGAGGGGAAAGCTGTTACTCTGTGAGATGATTTCACAGAACACAAAGAAGTTTCTCAGAAAGCTTCTTTCTCTTTGTTATCGGAGGATATTTCCTTTGGCCCTATAGTCTTCAAAGGGATCAGAAATATCTGTTCTCAGATTCCACAGAAATAAGGCTAGCAAAGAGATCCACGAAATACAGATGTAACTCTGTGAGATGAATTAACAGAACACTAAGCAGTTTCTCAGAAAGCTTCTTTCCAGATTTCATCTGAGGATATTTCCTTTTTCACCATAGCCCTCTATGGGCTTCCAAATATCACTTTGCCAATTCCACAAGAACTGTCTTAGCGAAAGGCTTCTTGAGGGGAAAGCTGTAACTCTGTGAGATGATTTCACAGAACACAAAGAAGTTTCTCAGAAAGCTTCTTTCCCTTTGTTATCGGAGGATATTTCCTTTGGCCCTATAGTCTTCAAAGGGATCCGAAATATCTGTTCTCAGATTCCACAGAAATAAGGCTAGCAAAGAGATCCACGAAATACAGATGTAACTCTGTGAGTGGAAGTCACATATCACAGAACAGCTTCTCAGAAAGCTTCTTTCTAGATTTCATCTGACAATATTTCCTTTTTCACCATAGCCCTCTACGGGCTTCCAAATATCACTTTGCCAATTCCACAAGAACTGTCTTAGCGAAAGGCTTCTTGAGGGGAAAGCTGTAACTCTGTGAGATGATTTCACAGAACACAAAGAAGTTTCTCAGAAAGCTTCTTTCTCTTTGTTATCAGAGGATATTTCCTTTGGCCCCATAGTCTTCAAAGGGATCCGAAATATCTGTTCTCAGATTCCACAGAAATAAGGCTAGCAAAGAGATCCACGAAATACAGATGTAACTCTGTGAGATGAATTAACAGAACACTAAGCAGTTTCTCAGAAAGCTTCTTTCCAGATTTCATCTGAGGATATTTCCTTTTTCTCCATAGCCCTCTATGGGGTTCCAAATATCACTTTGCCAATTGCACAAGACTGTCTTAGCGAAAGTCTTCTTCAGGGGAAAGCTGTAATTCTGTGAGATGATTTCACAGAACACAAAGAAGTTTCTCAGAAAGCTTCTTTCTCTTTGTTATCGGAGGATATTTCCTTTGGCACTATAGTCTTCAAAGGGATCCGAAATATCTGTTCTCAGATTCCACAGAAATAAGGCTAGCAAAGAGATCCACGAAATACAGATGTAACTCTGTGAGATGAATTTACAGAACACTAAGCAGTTTCTCAGAAAGCTTCTTTCCAGATTTCATCTGAGGATATTTCCTTTTTCACCATAGCCCTCTATGGGCTTCCAAATATCACTTTGCCAATTCCACAAGAACTGTCTTAGCGAAAGGCTTCTTGAGGGGAAAGCTGTAACTCTGTGAGATGATTTCACAGAACACAAAGAAGTTTCTCAGAAAGCTTCTTTCTCTTTGTTATCGGAGGATATTTCCTTTGGCCCTATAGTCTTCAAAGGGATCCGAAATATCTGCTCTCAGATTCCACAGAAAGAAGGCTAGCAAAGAGATCCACGAAATACACATGTAACTCTGTGAGTGGAAGTCACACATCACTGAGCAGTTTCTCAGAAAGCTTCTTTCCAGATTTAATCTCAGGATATTTCCTTTTTCACCATAGCCCTCTATGGGCTTCCAAATATCACTTTGCCAATTCCACAAGAACTGTCTTAGCGAAAGGCTTCTTGAGGGGAAAGCTGTAACTCTGTGAGATGATTTCACAGAACACAAAGAAGTTTCTCAGAAAGCTTCTTTCTCTTTGTTATCGGAGGATATTTCCTTTGGCCCTATAGTCTTCAAAGGGATCCGAAATATCTGTTCTCAGATTCCACAGAAATAAGGCTAGCAAAGAGATCCACGAAATACAGATGTAACTCTGTGAGATGAATTAACAGAACACTAAGCAGTTTCTCAGAAAGCTTCTTTCCAGATTTCATCTGAGGATATTTCCTTTTTCACCATAGCCCTCTATGGGCTTCCAAATATCACTTTGCCAATTCCACAAGAACTGTCTTAGCGAAAGGCTTCTTGAGGGGAAAGCTGTAACTCTGTGAGATGATTTCACAGAACACAAAGAAGTTTCTCAGAAAGCTTCTTTCCCTTTGTTATCGGAGGATATTTCCTTTGGCCCTAAAGTCTTCAAAGGGATCCGAAATATCTGTTCTCAGATTCCACAAAATAAGGCTAGCAAAGAGATCCACGAAATACAGATGTAACTCTGTGAGTGGAAGTCACACATCACCGAGCAGTTTCTCAGAAAGCTTCTTTCCAGATTTCTTCTGAGGATATTTCCGTTTTCAACATAGCCCACTATGTGCTTCCAAATATCACTTTGCCAATTCCACAAGACTGTCTTAGCGAAAGGCTTCTTGAGGGGAAAGCTGTAACTCTGTGAGATGATTTCACAGAACACAAAGAAGTTTCTCAGAAAGCTTCTTTCCCTTTGTTATCGGTGGATATTTCCTTTGGCCCTATAGTCTTCAAAGGGATTCGAAATATCTGTTCTCAGATTCCACAAAAATAAGGCTAGCAAAGAGATCCACGAAATACAGATGTAACTCTGTGAGTGGAAGTCACACATCACAGAGCAGTTTCTCAGAAAGCTTCTTTCCAGATTTCTTCCGAGGATATTTCCGTTTTCACCATAGCCCTCTAGGTGCTTCCAAATATCACTTTGCCAATTCCACAAGACTGTCTTAGCGAAAGGCTTCTTGAGGGGAAAGCTGTAACTCTGTGAGATGATTTCACAGAACACGAAGAAGTTTCTCAGAAAGCTTCTTTCTCTTTGTTATCGGAGGATATTTCCTTTGGCACTATAGTCTTCAAAGGGATCCGAAATATCTGTTCTCAGATTCCACAGAAATAAGGCTAGCACAGAGATACACGAAATACAGATGTAACTCTGTGAGGTGAATTTACAGAACACTAAGCAGTTTCTCAGAAAGCTTCTTTCCAGATTTCATCTGAGGATATTTCCTTTTTCACCCTAGCCCTCTATGGGCTTCCAAATATCACTTTGCCAATTCCACAAGAACTGTCTTAGCGAAAGGCTTCTTGAGGGGAAAGCTGTTACTCTGTGAGATGATTTCACAGAACACAAAGAAGTTTCTCAGAAAGCTTCTTTCTCTTTGTTATCGGAGGATATTTCCTTTGGCCCTATAGTCTTCAAAGGGATCAGAAATATCTGTTCTCAGATTCCACAGAAATAAGGCTAGCAAAGAGATCCACGAAATACAGATGTAACTCTGTGAGATGAATTAACAGAACACTAAGCAGTTTCTCAGAAAGCTTCTTTCCAGATTTCATCTGAGGATATTTCCTTTTTCACCATAGCCCTCTATGGGCTTCCAAATATCACTTTGCCAATTCCACAAGAACTGTCTTAGCGAAAGGCTTCTTGAGGGGAAAGCTGTAACTCTGTGAGATGATTTCACAGAACACAAAGAAGTTTCTCAGAAAGCTTCTTTCCCTTTGTTATCGGAGGATATTTCCTTTGGCCCTATAGTCTTCAAAGGGATCCGAAATATCTGTTCTCAGATTCCACAGAAATAAGGCTAGCAAAGAGATCCACGAAATACAGATGTAACTCTGTGAGTGGAAGTCACATATCACAGAACAGCTTCTCAGAAAGCTTCTTTCTAGATTTCATCTGACAATATTTCCTTTTTCACCATAGCCCTCTACGGGCTTCCAAATATCACTTTGCCAATTCCACAAGAACTGTCTTAGCGAAAGGCTTCTTGAGGGGAAAGCTGTAACTCTGTGAGATGATTTCACAGAACACAAAGAAGTTTCTCAGAAAGCTTCTTTCTCTTTGTTATCGGAGGATATTTCCTTTGGCCCTATAGTCTTCAAAGGGATCCGAAATATCT
Source organism: Macaca mulatta (assembly GCF_049350105.2). NCBI lineage: Eukaryota > Metazoa > Chordata > Mammalia > Primates > Cercopithecidae > Macaca > Macaca mulatta. The sequence goes on along the minus strand of NC_133406.1, from coordinate 102,238,985 downwards.
GTTCTCAGATTCCACAGAAATAAGGCTAGCAAAGAGATCCACGAAATACAGATGTAACTCTGTGAGATGAATTAACAGAACACTAAGCAGTTTCTCAGAAAGCTTCTTTCCAGATTTCATCTGAGGATATTTCCTTTTTCTCCATAGCCCTCTATGGGGTTCCAAATATCACTTTGCCAATTGTACAACACTGTCTTAGCGAAAGGCTTCTTCAGGGGAAAGCTGAAATTCTGTGAGATGATTTCACAGAACACAAAGAAGTTTCTCAGAAAGCTTCTTTCTCTTTGTTATCGGAGGATATTTCCTTTGGCACTATAGTCTTCAAAGGGATCCGAAATATCTGTTCTCAGATTCCACAGAAATAAGGCTAGCAAAGAGATCCACGAAATACAGATGTAACTCTGTGAGATGAATTTACAGAACACTAAGCAGTTTCTCAGAAAGCTTCTTTCCAGATTTCATCTGAGGATATTTCCTTTTTCACCATAGCCCTCTATGGGCTTCCAAATATCACTTTGCCAATTCCACAAGAACTGTCTTAGCGAAAGGCTTCTTGAGGGGAAAGCTGTAACTCTGTGAGATGATTTCACAGAACACAAAGAAGTTTCTCAGAAAGCTTCTTTCTCTTTGTTATCGGAGGATATTTCCTTTGGCCCTATAGTCTTCAAAGGGATCCGAAATATCTGTTCTCAGATTCCACAGAAATAAGGCTAGCAAAGAGATCCACGAAATACAGATGTAACTCTGTGAGATGAATTAACAGAACACTAAGCAGTTTCTCAGAAAGCTTCTTTCCAGATTTCATCTGAGGATATTTCCTTTTTCACCATAGCCCTCTATGGGCTTCCAAATATCACTTTGCCAATTCCACAAGAACTGTCTTAGCGAAAGGCTTCTTGAGGGGAAAGCTGTAACTCTGTGAGATGATTTCACAGAACACAAAGAAGTTTCTCAGAAAGCTTCTTTCCCTTTGTTATCGGAGGATATTTCCTTTGGCCCTATAGTCTTCAAAGGGATCCGAAATATCTGTTCTCAGATTCCACAGAAATAAGGCTAGCAAAGAGATCCACGAAATACAGATGTAACTCTGTGAGTGGAAGTCACACATCACCGAGCAGTTTCTCAGAAAGCTTCTTTCCAGATTTCTTCTGAGGATATTTCCGTTTTCAACATAGCCCACTATGTGCTTCCAAATATCACTTTGCCAATTCCACAAGACTGTCTTAGCGAAAGGCTTCTTGAGGGGAAAGCTGTAACTCTGTGAGATGATTTCACAGAACACAAAGAAGTTTCTCAGAAAGCTTCTTTCTCTTTGTTATCGGAGGATATTTCCTTTGGCCCTATAGTCTTCAAAGGGATCCGAAATATCTGTTCTCAGATTCCACAGAAATAAGGCTAGCAAAGAGATCCACGAAATACAGATGTAACTCTGTGAGATGAATTAACAGAACACTAAGCAGTTTTTCAGAAAGCTTCTTTCCAGATTTCATCTGAGGATATTTCCTTTTTCACCATAGCCCTCTAAGGGCTTCCAAATATCACTTTGCCAATTCCACAAGAACTGTCTTAGCGAAAGGCTTCTTGAAGGGAAAGCTGTAACTCTGTGAGATGATTTCACAGAACACAAAGAAGTTTCTGAGAAAGCTTCTTTCTCTTTGTTATCGGAGGATATTTCCTTTGGCCCTATAGTCTTCAAAGGGATCCGAAATATCTGTTCTCAGATTCCACAGAAATAAGGCTAGCAAAGAGATCCACGAAATACAGATGTAACTCTGTGAGATGAATTAACAGAACACTAAGCAGTTTCTCAGAAAGCTTCTTTCCAGATTTCATCTGAGGATATTTCCTTTTTCTCCATAGCCCTCTATGGGGTTCCAAATATCACTTTGCCAATTGCACAAGACTGTCTTAGCGAAAGGCTTCTTCAGGGGAAAGCTGAAATTCTGTGAGATGATTTCACAGAACACAAAGAAGTTTCTCAGAAAGCTTCTTTCTCTTTGTTATCGGAGGATATTTCCTTTGGCACTATAGTCTTCAAAGGGATCCGAAATATCTGTTCTCAGATTCCACAGAAATAAGGCTAGCAAAGAGATCCACGAAATACAGATGTAACTCTGTGAGATGAATTTACAGAACACTAAGCAGTTTCTCAGAAAGCTTCTTTCCAGATTTCATCTGAGGATATTTCCTTTTTCACCATAGCCCTCTATGGGCTTCCAAATATCACTTTGCCAATTCCACAAGAACTGTCTTAGCGAAAGGCTTCTTGAGGGGAAAGCTGTAACTCTGTGAGATGATTTCACAGAAAACAAAGAAGTTTCTCAGAAAGCTTCTTTCTCTTTGTTATCGGAGGATATTTCCTTTGTCCCTATAGTCTTCAAAGGGATCCGAAATATCTGTTCTCAGATTCCACAGAAATAAGGCTAGCAAAGAGATCCACGAAATACAGATGTAACTCTGTGAGATGAATTAACAGAACACTAAGCAGTTTCTCAGAAAGCTTCTTTCCAGATTTCATCTGAGGATATTTCCTTTTTCACCATAGCCCTCTATGGGCTTCCAAATATCACTTTGCCAATTCCACAAGAACTGTCTTAGCGAAAGGCTTCTTGAGGGGAAAGCTGTAACTCTGTGAGATGATTTCACAGAACACAAAGAAGTTTCTCAGAAAGCTTCTTTCCCTTTTTTATCGGAGGATATTTCCTTTGGCCCTATAGTCTTCAAAGGGATCCGAAATATCTGTTCTCAGATTCCACAGAAATAAGGCTAGCAAAGATATCCACGAAATACAGATGTAACTCTGTGAGTGGAAGTCACACATCACCGAGCAGTTTCTCAGAAAGCTTCTTTCCAGATTTCTTCTGAGGATATTTCCGTTTTCAACATAGCCCACTATGTACTTCCAAATATCACTTTGCCAATTCCACAAGACTGTCTTAGCGAAAGGCTTCTTGAGGGGAAAGCTGTAACTCTGTGAGATGATTTCACAGAACACAAAGAAGTTTCTCAGAAAGCTTCTTTCTCTTTGTTATCGGAGGATATTTCCTTTGGCCCTATAGTCTTCAAAGGGATCCGAAATATCTGTTCTCAGATTCCACAGAAATAAGGCTAGCAAAGAGATCCACGAAATACAGATGTAACTCTGTGAGATGAATTAACAGAACACTAAGCAGTTTCTCAGAAAGCTTCTTTCCAGATTTCATCTGATGATATTTCCTTTTTCACCATAGCCCTCTATGGGCTTCCAAATATCACTTTGCCAATTCCACAAGAACTGTCTTAGCGAAAGGCTTCTTGAGGGGAAAGCTGTAACTCTGTGAGATGATTTCACAGAACACAAAGAAGTTTCTCAGAAAGCTTCTTTCTCTTTGTTATCGGAGGATATTTCCTTTGGCCCTATAGTCTTCAAAGGGATCCGAAATATCTGTTCTGAGATTCCACAGAAATAAGGCTAGCAAAGAGATCCACGAAATACAGATGTAACTCTGTGAGATGAATTAACAGAACACTAAGCAGTTTCTCAGAAAGCTTCTTTCCAGATTTCATCTGAGGATATTTCCTTTTTCACCATAGCCCTCTTTGGGCTTCCAAATATCACTTTGCCAATTCCACAAGAACTGTCTTAGCGAAAGGCTTCTTGAGGGGAAAGCTGAAACTCTGTGAGATGATTTCACAGAACACAAAGATCTTTCTCAGAAAGCTTCTTTCTCTTTGTTATCGGAGGATATTTCCTTTGGCCCTATAGTCTTCAAAGGGATCCGAAATATCTGTTCTCAGATTCCACAGAAATAAGGCTAGCAAAGAGATCCACGAAATACAGATGTAACTCTGTGAGATGAATTAACAGAACACTAAGCAGTTTCTCAGAAAGCTTCTTTCCAGATTTCATCTGAGGATATTTCCTTTTTCACCATAGCCCTCTATGGGCTTCCAAATATCACTTTGCCAATTCCACAAGAACTGTCTTAGCGAAAGGCTTCTTGAGGGGAAAGCTGTAACTCTGTGAGATGATTTCACAGAACACAAAGAAGTTTCTCAGAAAGCTTCTTTCTCTTTGTTATCGGAGGATATTTCCTTTGGCCCTATAGTCTTCAAAGGGATCCGAAATATCTGTTCTCAGATTCCACAGAAATAAGGCTAGCAAAGAGATCCACGAAATACAGATGTAACTCTGTGAGATGAATTTACAGAACACTAAGCAGTTTCTCAGAAAGCTTCTTTCCAGATTTCATCTGAGGATATTTCCTTTTTCACCATAGCCCTCTGTGGGCTTCCAAATATCACTTTGCCAATTCCACAAGAACTGTCTTAGCGAAAGGCTTCTTGAGGGGAAAGCTGTAACTCTGTGAGATGATTTCACAGAACACAAAGAACTTTCTCAGAAAGCTTCTTTCTCTTTGTTATCGGAGGATATTTCCTTTGGCCCTATAGTCTTCAAAGGGATCCGAAATATCTGTTCTCAGATTCCACAGAAATAAGGCTAGCAAAGAGATCCACGAAATACACATGTAACTCTGTGAGTGGAAGTCACACATCACAGAGCAGTTTCTCAGAAAGCTTCTTTCCAGATTTCATCTGAGGATATTTCCTTTTTCACCATAGCCCTCTATGGGCTTCCAAATATCACTTTGCCAATTCCACAAGAACTGTCTTAGCGAAAGGCTTCTTGAGGGGAAAGCTGTAACTCTGTGAGATGATTTCACAGAACACAAAGAAGTTTCTCAGAAAGCTTCTTTCTCTTTGTTATCGGAGGATATTTCCTTTGGCCCTATAGTCTTCCAAGGGATCCGAAATATCTGTTCTCAGATTCCACAGAAATAAGGCTAGCAAAGAGATCCACGAAATACAGATGTAACTCTGTGAGATGAATTAACAAAACACTAAGCAGTTTCTCAGAAACCTTCTTTCCAGATTTCATCTGAGGATATTTCCTTTTTCAATATAGCCCTCTAAGGGCTTCCAAATATCACTTTGCCAATTCCACAAGAACTGTCTTAGCGAAAGGCTTCTTGAGGGGAAAGCTGTAACTCTGTGAGATGATTTCACAGAAAACAAAGAAGTTTCTCAGAAAGCTTCTTTCTCTTTGTTATCGGAGGATATTTCCTTTGGCCCTATAGTCTTCAAAGGGATCCGAAATATCTGTTCTCAGATTCCACAGAAATAAGGCTAGCAAAGCGATCCACGAAATACAGTTGTAACTCTGTGAGATGAATTTACAGAACACTAAGCAGGTTCTCAGAAAGCTTCTTTCCAGATTTCAACTGAGGATATTTCCTTTTTCACCATAGCCCTCTAAGGGCTTCCAAATATCACTTTGCCAATTCCACAAGAACTGTCTTAGCGAAAGGCTTCTTGAGGGGAAAGCTGTAACTCTGTGAGATGATTTCACAGAACACAAAGAAGTTTCTCAGAAAGCTTCTTTCTCTTTGTTATCGGAGGATATTTCCTTTGGCCCTATAGTCTTCAAAGGGATCCGAAATATCTGTTCTCAGATTCCACAGAAATAAGGCTAGCAAAGAGATCCACGAAATACACATATAACTCTGTGAGTGGAAGTCACACATCACAGAGCAGTTTCTCAGAAAGCTTCTTTCCAGATTTCATCTGAGGATATTTCCTTTTTCACCATAGCCCTCTATGGGCTTCCAAATATCACTTTGCCAATTCCACAAGAACTGTCTTAGCGAAAGGCTTCTTGAGGGGAAAGCTGTAACTCTGTGAGATGATTTCACAGAACACAAAGAAGTTTCTCAGAAAGCTTCTTTCTCTTTGTTATCGGAGGATATTTCCTTTGGCCCTATAGTCTTCAAAGGGATCCGAAATATCTGTTCTCAGATTCCACAGAAATAAGGCTAGCAAAGAGATCCACGAAATACAGATGTAACTCTGTGAGATGAATTAACAGAACACTAAGCAGTTTCTCAGAAAGCTTCTTTCCAGATTTCATCTGAGGATATTTCCTTTTTCACCTTAGCCCTCTAAGGGCTTCCAAATATCACTTTGCCAATTCCACAAGAACTGTCTTAGCGAAAGGCTTCTTGAGGGGAAAGCTGTAACTCTGTGAGATGATTTCACAGAACACAAAGAAGTTTCTCAGAAAGCTTCTTTCTCTTTGTTATCGGAGGATATTTCCTTTGTCCCTATAGTCTTCAAAGGGATCCGAAATATCTGTTCTCAGATTCCACAGAAATAAGGCTAGCAAAGAGATCCACGAAATACACTTGTAACTCTGTGAGATGAATTTACAGACCACTAAGCAGTTTCTCAGAAAGCTTCTTTCCAGATTTCATCTGAGGATATTTCCTTTTTCACCATAGCCCTCTATGGGCTTCCAAATATCACTTTGCCAATTCCACAAGAAGTGTCTTAGCGAAAGACTTCTTGAGGGGAATGCTGTAACTCTGTGAGATGATTTCACAGAACACAAAGAAGTTTCTCAGAAAGCTTCTTTCTCTTTGTTATCGGAGGATATTTCCTTTGGCCCTATAGTCTTCAAAGGGATCCGAAATATCTGTTCTCAGATTCCACAGAAATAAGGCTAGCAAAGAGATCCACGAAATACAGATGTAACTCTGTGAGATGAATTTACAGAACACTAAGCAGTTTCTCAGAAAGCTTCTTTCCAGATTTCATCTGAGGATATTTACTTCTTCACCATAGCCCTCTATGGGCTTCCAAATATCACTTTGCCAATTCCACAAGAACTGTCTTAGCGAAAGGCTTCTTGAGGGGAAAGCTGTAACTGTGTGAGATGATTTCACAGAACACAAAGAACTTTCTCAGCAAGGTTCTTTCTCTTTGTTATCGGAGGATATTTCCTTTGGCCCTATAGTCTTCAAAGGGATCCGAAATATCTGTTCTCAGATTCCACAGAAATAAGGCTAGCAAAGAGATCCACGAAATACCGATGTAACTCTGTGAGATGAATTATCAGAACACTAAGCAGTTTCTCAGAAAGCTTCTTTCCAGATTTCATCTGAGGATATTTCCTTTTTCACCATAGCCCTCTAAGGGCTTCCAATTATCACTTTGTCAATTCCTCAAGAACTGTCTTAGCGAAAGGCTTCTTGAGGGGAAAGCTGTAACTCTGTGAGATGATTTCACAGAACACAAAGAAGTTTCTCAGAAAGCTTCTTTCTCTTTGTTATCGGAGTATATTTCCTTTGGCCCTATAGTCCTCAAAGGGATCCGAAATATCTGTTCTCAGATTCCACAGAAATAAGGCTAGCAAAGAGATCCACGAAATACAGATGTAACTCTGTGAGATGAATTTACAGAACACTAAGCAGTTTCTCAGAAAGCTTCTTTCCAGATTTCATCTGAGGATATTTACTTCTTCACCATAGCCCTCTATGGGCTTCCAAATATCACTTTGCCAATTCCACAAGAACTGTCTTAGCGAAAGGCTTCTTGAGGGGAAAGCTGTAACTGTGTGAGATGATTTCACAGAACACAAAGAACTTTCTCAGCAAGGTTCTTTCTCTTTGTTATCGGAGGATATTTCCTTTGGTCCTATAGTCTTCAAAGGGATCCGAAATATCTGTTCTCAGATTCCACAGAAGTAAGGCTAGCAAAGAGATCCACGAAATACACATGTAACTCTGTGAGATGAATTATCAGAACACTAAGCAGTTTCTCAGAAAGCTTCTTTCCAGATTTCATCTGAGGATATTTCCTTTTTCACCATAGCCCTCTAAGGGCTTCCAAATATCACTTTGTCAATTCCTCAAGAACTGTCGTAGCGAAAGGCTTCTTGAGGGGAAAGCTGTAACTCTGTGAGATGATTTCACAGAACACAAAGAAGTTTCTCAGAAAGCTTCTTTCTCTTTGTTATCGGAGTATATTTCCTTTGGCCCTATAGTCCTCAAAGGGATCCGAAATATCTGTTCTCAGATTCCACAGAAATAAGGCTAGCAAAGAGATCCACGAAATACAGATGTAACTCTGTGAGATGAATTAACAGAACACTAAGCAGTTTCTCAGAAAGCTTCTTTCCAGATTTCATCTGAGGATATTTCCTTTTTCACCATAGCCCTCTATGGGCTTCCAAATATCACTTTGCCAATTCCACAAGAACTGTCTTAGCGAAAGGCTTCTTGAGGGGAAAGCTGTAACTCTGTGAGATGATTTCACAGAACACAAAGAAGTTTCTCAGAAAGCTTCTTTCTCTTTGTTATCGGAGGATATTTCCTTTGGCCCTATAGTCTTCAAAGGGATCCGAAATATCTGTTCTCAGATTCCACAGAAATAAGGCTAGCAAAGAGATCCACGAAATACAGATGTAACTCTGTGAGTGGAAGTCACATATCACAGAGCAGCTTCTCAGAAAGCTTCTTTCTAGATTTCATCTGAGAATATTTCCTTTTTCACCATAGCCCTCTACGGGCTTCCAAATATCACTTTGCCAATTCCACAAGAACTGTCTTAGCGAAAGGCTTCTTGAGGGGAAAGCTGTAACTCTGTGAGATGATTTCACAGAACACAAAGAAGTTTCTCAGAAAGCTTCTTTCTCTTTGTTATCGGAGGATATTTCCTTTGGCCCTATAGTCTTCAAAGGGATCCGAAATATCTGTTCTCAGATTCCACAGAAATAAGGCTAGCAAAGAGATCCACGAAATACAGATGTAACTCTGTGAGATGAATTAACAGAACACTAAGCAGTTTCTCAGAAAGCTTCTTTCCAGATTTCATCTGAGGATATTTCCTTTTTCTCCATAGCCCTCTATGGGGTTCCAAATATCACTTTGCCAATTGCACAAGACTGTCTTAGCGAAAGTCTTCTTCACGGGAAAGCTGTAATTCTGTGAGATGATTTCACAGAACACAAAGAAGTTTCTCAGAAAGCTTCTTTCTCTTTGTTATCGGAGGATATTTCCTTTGGCACTATAGTCTTCAAAGGGATCCGAAATATCTGTTCTCAGATTCCACAGAAATAAGGCTAGCAAAGAGATCCACGAAATACAGATGTAACTCTGTGAGATGAATTTACAGAACACTAAGCAGTTTCTCAGAAAGCTTCTTTCCAGATTTCATCTGAGGATATTTCCTTTTTCACCATAGCCCTCTATGGGCTTCCAAATATCACTTTGCCAATTCCACAAGAACTGTCTTAGCGAAAGGCTTCTTGAGGGGAAAGCTGTAACTCTGTGAGATGATTTCACAGAACACAAAGAAGTTTCTCAGAAAGCTTCTTTCTCTTTGTTATCGGAGGATATTTCCTTTGGCCCTATAGTCTTCAAAGGGATCCGAAATATCTGCTCTCAGATTCCACAGAAAGAAGGCTAGCAAAGAGATCCACGAAATACACATGTAACTCTGTGAGTGGAAGTCACACATCACAGAGCAGTTTCTCAGAAAGCTTCTTTCCAGATTTAATCTGAGGATATTTCCTTTTTCACCATAGCCCTCTATGGGCTTCCAAATATCACTTTGCCAATTCCACAAGAACTGTCTTAGCGAAAGGCTTCTTGAGGGGAAAGCTGTAACTCTGTGAGATGATTTCACAGAACACAAAGAAGTTTCTCAGAAAGCTTCTTTCTCTTTGTTATCGGAGGATATTTCCTTTGGCCCTATAGTCTTCAAAGGGATCCGAAATCTCTGTTCTCAGATTCCACAGAAATAAGGCTAGCAAAGAGATCCACGAAATACAGATGTAACTCTGTGAGATGAATTAACAGAACACTAAGCAGTTTCTCAGAAAGCTTCTTTCCAGATTTCATCTGAGGATATTTCCTTTTTCACCATAGCCCTCTATGGGCTTCCAAATATCACTTTGCCAATTCCACAAGAACTGTCTTAGCGAAAGGCTTCTTGAGGGGAAAGCTGTAACTCTGTGAGATGATTTCACAGAACACAAAGAAGTTTCTCAGAAAGCTTCTTTCCCTTTGTTATCGGAGGATATTTCCTTTGGCCCTAAAGTCTTCAAAGGGATCCGAAATATCTGTTCTCAGATTCCACAAAATAAGGCTAGCAAAGAGATCCACGAAATACAGATGTAACTCTGTGAGTGGAAGTCACACATCACCGAGCAGTTTCTCAGAAAGCTTCTTTCCAGATTTCTTCTGAGGATATTTCCGTTTTCAACATAGCCCACTATGTGCTTCCAAATATCACTTTGCCAATTCCACAAGACTGTCTTAGCGAAAGGCTTCTTGAGGGGAAAGCTGTAACTCTGTGAGATGATTTCACAGAACACAAAGAAGTTTCTCAGAAAGCTTCTTTCCCTTTGTTATCGGAGGATATTTCCTTTGGCCCTATAGTCTTCAAAGTGATTCGAAATATCTGTTCTCAGATTCCACAAAAATAAGGCTAGCAAAGAGATCCACGAAATACAGATGTAACTCTGTGAGTGGAAGTCACACATCACAGAGCAGTTTCTCAGAAAGCTTCTTTCCAGATTTCTTCTGAGGATATTTCCGTTTTCACCATAGCCCTCTATGTGCTTCCAAATATCACTTTGCCAATTCCACAAGACTGTCTTAGCGAAAGGCTTCTTGAGGGGAAAGCTGTAACTCTGTGAGATGATTTCACAGAACACGAAGAAGTTTCTCAGAAAGCTTCTTTCTCTTTGTTATCGGAGGATATTTCCTTTGGCACTATAGTCTTCAAAGGGATCCGAAATATCTGTTCTCAGATTCCACAGAAATAAGGCTAGCACAGAGATCCACGAAATACAGATGTAACTCTGTGAGGTGAATTTACAGAACACTAAGCAGTTTCTCAGAAAGCTTCTTTCCAGATTTCATCTGAGGATATTTCCTTTTTCACCATAGCCCTCTATGGGCTTCCAAATATCACTTTGCCAATTCCACAAGAACTGTCTTAGCGAAAGGCTTCTTGAGGGGAAAGCTGTTACTCTGTGAGATGATTTCACAGAACACAAAGAAGTTTCTCAGAAAGCTTCTTTCTCTTTGTTATCGGAGGATATTTCCTTTGGCCCTATAGTCTTCAAAGGGATCCGAAATATCTGTTCTCAGATTCCACAGAAATAAGGTTAACAAAGAGATCCACGAAATACAGATGTAACTCTGTGAGATGAATTAACAGAACACTAAGCAGTTTCTCAGAAAGCTTCTTTCCAGATTTCATCTGAGGATATTTACTTTTTCACCATAGCCCTCTATGGGCTTCCAAATATCACTTTGCCAATTCCACAAGAACTGTCTTAGCGAAAGGCTTCTTGAAGGGAAAGCTGTAACTCTGTGAGATGATTTCACAGAACACAAAGAAGTTTCTGAGAAAGTTTCTTTCTCTTTGTTATCGGAGGATATTTCCTTTGGCCCTATAGTCTTCAAAGGGATCCGAAATATCTGTTCTCAGATTCCACAGAAATAAGGCTAGCAAAGAGATCCACGAAATTCCGATGTAACTCTGTGAGTGGAAGTCACATATCACAGAGCAGCTTCTCAGAAAGCTTCTTTCCAGATTTCATCTGAGGATATTTCCTTTTTCACCATAGCCCTCTATGGGCTTCCAAATATCACATTGCCACTTCCACAAGAACTGTCTTAGCGAAAGGCTTCTTGAGGGGAAAGCTGTAACGCTGTGAGATGATTTCACAGAACACAAAGAACTTTCTCAGAAAGCTTCTTTTTCTTTGTTATCGGAGGATATTTCCTTTGGCCGTATAGTCTTCAAAGGGATCCGAAATATCTGTTCTCAGATTCCACAGAAAGAAGGCTAGCAAAGAGATCCACGAAATACACATGTAACTCTGTGAGATGAATTAACAGAACACTAAGCAATTTCTCAGAAAGCTTCTTTCCAGATTTCATCTGAGGATATTTCCTTTTTCACCATAGCCCTCTATGGGCTTCCAAATATCACTTTGCCAATTCCACAAGAACTGTCTTAGCGAAAGGCTTCTTGAGGGGAAAGCTGTAACTCTGTGAGATGATTTCACAGAACACAAAGAAGTTTCTCAGAAAGCTTCTTTCTCTTTGTTATCGGAGGATATTTCCTTTGGCCCTATAGTCTTCAAAGGGATCAGAAATATCTGTTCTCAGATTCCACAGAAATAAGGCTAGCAAAGATATCCACGAAATACAGATGTAACTCTGTGAGATGAATTAACAGAACACTAAGCAGTTTCTCAGAAAGCTTCTTTCCAGATTTCATCTGAGGATATTTCCTTTTTCAACATAGCCCTCTAAGGGCTTCCAAATATCACTTTGCCAATTCCACAAGAACTGTCTTAGCGAAAGGCTTCTTGAGGGGAAAGCTGTAACTCTGTGAGATGATTTCACAGAAAACAAAGACGTTTCTCAGAAAGCTTCTTTCTCTTTGTTATCGGAGGATATTTCCTTTGGCCCTATAGTCTTCAAAGGGATCCGAAATATCTGTTCTCAGATTCCACAGAAATAAGGCTAGCAAAGCGATCCACGAAATACAGTTGTAACTCTGTGAGATGAATTTACAGAACACTAAGCAGTTTCTCAGAAAGCTTCTTTCCAGATTTCAACTGAGGATATTTCCTTTTTCACCATAGCCCTCTATGGGCTTCCAAATATCACTTTGCCAATTCCACAAGAACTGTCTTAGCGAAAGGCTTCTTGAGGGGAAAGCTGTAACTCTGTGAGATGATTTCACAGAACACAAAGAAGTTTCTCAGAAAGCTTCTTTCTCTTTGTTATCGGAGGATAATTCCTTTGGCCCTATAGTCTTCAAAGGGATCCGAAATATCTGTTCTCAGATTCCACAGAAATAAGGCTAGCAAAGAGATCCACGAAATACACATATAACTCTGTGAGTGGAAGTCACACATCACAGAGCAGTTTCTCAGAAAGCTTCTTTCCAGATTTCATCTGAGGATATTTCCTTTTTCACCATAGCCCTCTATGGGCTTCCAAATATCACTTTGCCAATTCCACAAGAACTGTCTTAGCGAAAGGCTTCTTGAGGGGAAAGCTGTAACTCTGTGAGATGATTTCACAGAACACAAAGAAGTTTCTCAGAAAGCTTCTTTCTCTTTGTTATCGGAGGATATTTCCTGTGGCCCTATAGTCTTCAAAGGGATCCGAAATATCTGTTCTCAGATTCCACAGAAATAAGGCTAGCAAAGAGATCCACGAAATACAGATGTAACTCTGTGAGATGAATTAACAGAACACTAAGCAGTTTCTCAGAAAGCTTCTTTCCAGATTTCATCTGAGGATATTTCCTTTTTCACCTTAGCCCTCTAAGGGCTTCCAAATATCACTTTGCCAATTCCACAAGAACTGTCTTAGCGAAAGGCTTCTTGAGGGGAAAGCTGTAACTCTGTGAGATGATTTCACAGAACACAAAGAAGATTCTCAGAAAGCTTCTTTCTCTTTGTTATCGGAGGATATTTCCTTTGGCACTATAGTCTTCAAAGGGATCCGAAATATCTGTTCTCAGATTCCACAGAAATAAGGCTAGCAAAGAGATCCACGAAATACAGTTGTAACTCTGTGAGATGAATTTACAGAACACTAAGCAGTTTCTCAGAAAGCTTCTTTCCAGATTTCATCTGAGGATATTTCCTTTTTCACCATAGCCCTCTATGGGCTTCCAAATATCACTTTGCCAATTCCACAAGAAGTGTCTTAGCGAAAGACTTCTTGAGGGGAAAGCTGTAACTCTGTGAGATGATTTCACAGAACACAAAGAAGTTTCTCAGAAAGCTTCTTTCTCTTTGTTATCGGAGGATATTTCCTTTGGCCCTATAGTCTTCAAAGGGATCCGAAATATCTGTTCTCAGATTCCACAGAAATAAGGCTAGCAAAGAGATCCACGAAATACAGATGTAACTCTGTGAGATGAATTTACAGAACACTAAGCAGTTTCTCAGAAAGCTTCTTTCCAGATTTCATCTGAGGATATTTACTTCTTCACCATAGCCCTCTATGGGCTTCCAAATATCACTTTGCCAATTCCACAAGAACTGTCTTAGCGAAAGGCTTCTTGAGGGGAAAGCTGTAACTGTGTGAGATGATTTCACAGAACACAAAGAACTTTCTCAGCAAGGTTCTTTCTCTTTGTTATCGGAGGATATTTCCTTTGGCCCTATAGTCTTCAAAGGGATCCGAAATATCTGTTCTCAGATTCCACAGAAATAAGGCTAGCAAAGAGATCCACGAAATACCGATGTAACTCTGTGAGATGAATTATCAGAACACTAAGCAGTTTCTCAGAAAGCTTCTTTCCAGATTTCATCTGAGGATATTTCCTTTTTCACCATAGCCCTCTAAGGGCTTCCAAATATCACTTTGTCAATTCCTCAAGAACTGTCGTAGCGAAAGGCTTCTGGAGGGGAAAGCTGTAACTCTGTGAGATGATTTCACAGAACACAAAGAAGTTTCTCAGAAAGCTTCTTTCTCTTTGTTATCGGAGTATATTTCCTTTGGCCCTATAGTCCTCAAAGGGATCCGAAATATCTGTTCTCAGATTCCACAGAAATAAGGCTAGCAAAGAGATCCACGAAATACAGATGTAACTCTGTGAGATGAATTAACAGAACACTAAGCAGTTTCTCAGAAAGCTTCTTTCCAGATTTCATCTGAGGATATTTCCTTTTTCACCATAGCCCTCTATGGGCTTCCAAATATCACTTTGCCAATTCCACAAGAACTGTCTTAGCGAAAGGCTTCTTGAGGGGAAAGCTGTAACTCTGTGAGATGATTTCACAGAACACAAAGAAGTTTCTCAGAAAGCTTCTTTCTCTTTGTTATCGGAGGATATTTCCTTTGGCCCTATAGTCTTCAAAGGGATCCGAAATATCTGTTCTCAGATTCCACAGAAATAAGGCTAGCAAAGAGATCCACGAAATACAGATGTAACTCTGTGAGTGGAAGTCACATATCACAGAGCAGCTTCTCAGAAAGCTTCTTTCTAGATTTCATCTGAGAATATTTCCTTTTTCACCATAGCCCTCTACGGGCTTCCAAATATCACTTTGCCAATTCCACAAGAACTGTCTTAGCGAAAGGCTTCTTGAGGGGAAAGCTGTAACTCTGTGAGATGATTTCACAGAACACAAAGAAGTTTCTCAGAAAGCTTCTTTCTCTTTGTTATCGGAGGATATTTCCTTTGGCCCTATAGTCTTCAAAGGGATCCGAAATATCTGTTCTCAGATTCCACAGAAATAAGGCTAGCAAAGAGATCCACGAAATACAGATGTAACTCTGTGAGATGAATTAACAGAACACTAAGCAGTTTCTCAGAAAGCTTCTTTCCAGATTTCATCTGAGGATATTTCCTTTTTCTCCATAGCCCTCTATGGGGTTCCAAATATCACTTTGCCAATTGCACAAGACTGTCTTAGCGAAAGTCTTCTTCACGGGAAAGCTGTAATTCTGTGAGATGATTTCACAGAACACAAAGAAGTTTCTCAGAAAGCTTCTTTCTCTTTGTTATCGGAGGATATTTCCTTTGGCACTATAGTCTTCAAAGGGATCCGAAATATCTGTTCTCAGATTCCACAGAAATAAGGCTAGCAAAGAGATCCACGAAATACAGATGTAACTCTGTGAGATGAATTTACAGAACACTAAGCAGTTTCTCAGAAAGCTTCTTTCCAGATTTCATCTGAGGATATTTCCTTTTTCACCATAGCCCTCTATGGGCTTCCAAATATCACTTTGCCAATTCCACAAGAACTGTCTTAGCGAAAGGCTTCTTGAGGGGAAAGCTGTAACTCTGTGAGATGATTTCACAGAACACAAAGAAGTTTCTCAGAAAGCTTCTTTCTCTTTGTTATCGGAGGATATTTCCTTTGGCCCTATAGTCTTCAAAGGGATCCGAAATATCTGCTCTCAGATTCCACAGAAAGAAGGCTAGCAAAGAGATCCACGAAATACACATGTAACTCTGTGAGTGGAAGTCACACATCACAGAGCAGTTTCTCAGAAAGCTTCTTTCCAGATTTAATCTGAGGATATTTCCTTTTTCACCATAGCCCTCTATGGGCTTCCAAATATCACTTTGCCAATTCCACAAGAACTGTCTTAGCGAAAGGCTTCTTGAGGGGAAAGCTGTAACTCTGTGAGATGATTTCACAGAACACAAAGAAGTTTCTCAGAAAGCTTCTTTCTCTTTGTTATCGGAGGATATTTCCTTTGGCCCTATAGTCTTCAAAGGGATCCGAAATATCTGTTCTCAGATTCCACAGAAATAAGGCTAGCAAAGAGATCCACGAAATACAGATGTAACTCTGTGAGATGAATTAACAGAACACTAAGCAGTTTCTCAGAAAGCTTCTTTCCAGATTTCATCTGAGGATATTTCCTTTATCACCATAGCCCTCTATGGGCTTCCAAATATCACTTTGCCAATTCCACAAGAACTGTCTTAGCGAAAGGCTTCTTGAGGGGAAAGCTGTAACTCTGTGAGATGATTTCACAGAACACAAAGAAGTTTCTCAGAAAGCTTCTTTCCCTTTGTTATCGGAGGATATTTCCTTTGGCCCTAAAGTCTTCAAAGGGATCCGAAATATCTGTTCTCAGATTCCACAAAATAAGGCTAGCAAAGAGATCCACGAAATACAGATGTAACTCTGTGAGTGGAAGTCACACATCACCGAGCAGTTTCTCAGAAAGCTTCTTTCCAGATTTCTTCTGAGGATATTTCCGTTTTCAACATAGCCCACTATGTGCTTCCAAATATCACTTTGCCAATTCCACAAGACTGTCTTAGCGAAAGGTTTCTTGAGGGGAAAGCTGTAACTCTGTGAGATGATTTCACAGAACACAAAGAAGTTTCTCAGAAAGCTTCTTTCCCTTTGTTATCGGAGGATATTTCCTTTGGCCCTATAGTCTTCAAAGGGATTCGAAATATCTGTTCTCAGATTCCACAAAAATAAGGCTAGCAAAGAGATCCACGAAATACAGATGTAACTCTGTGAGGTGAATTTACAGAACACTAAGCAGTTTCTCAGAAAGCTTCTTTCCAGATTTCATCTGAGGATATTTCCTTTTTCACCATAGCCCTCTATGGGCTTCCAAATATCACTTTGCCAATTCCACAAGAACTGTCTTAGCGAAAGGCTTCTTGAGGGGAAAGCTGTTTCTCTGTGAGATGATTTCACAGAACACAAAGAAGTTTCTCAGAAAGCTTCTTTCTCTTTGTTATCGGAGGATATTTCCTTTGGCCCTATAGTCTTCAAAGGGATCCGAAATATCTGTTCTCAGATTCCACAGAAATAAGGTTAACAAAGAGATCCACGAAATACAGATGTAACTCTGTGAGATGAATTAACAGAACACTAAGCAGTTTCTCAGAAAGCTTCTTTCCAGATTTCATCTGAGGATATTTCCTTTTTCACCATAGCCCTCTATGGGCTTCCAAATATCACTTTGCCAATTCCACAAGAACTGTCTTAGCGAAAGGCTTCTTGAAGGGAAAGCTGTAACTCTGTGAGATGATTTCACAGAACACAAAGAAGTTTCTGAGAAAGCTTCTTTCTCTTTGTTATCGGAGGATATTTCCTTTGGCCCTATAGTCTTCAAAGGGATCCGAAATATCTGTTCTCAGATTCCACAGAAATAAGGCTAGCAAAGAGATCCACGAAATACCGATGTAACTCTGTGAGTGGAAGTCACATATCACAGAGCAGCTTCTCAGAAAGCTTCTTTCCAGATTTCATCTGAGGATATTTCCTTTTTCACCATAGCCCTCTATGGGCTTCCAAATATCACTTTGCCACTTCCACAAGAACTGTCTTAGCGAAAGGCTTCTTGAGGGGAAAGCTGTAACTCTGTGAGATGATTTCACAGAACACAAAGAACTTTCTCAGAAAGCTTCTTTCTCTTTGTTATCGGAGGATATTTCCTTTGGCCGTATAGTCTTCAAAGGGATCCGAAATATCTGTTCTCAGATTCCACAGAAAGAAGGCTAGCAAAGAGATCCACGAAATACACATGTAACTCTGTGAGATGAATTAACAGAACACTAAGCAGTTTCTCAGAAAGCTTCTTTCCAGATTTCATCTGAGGATATTTCCTTTTTCACCATAGCCCTCTATGGGCTTCCAAATATCACTTTGCCAATTCCACAAGAACTGTCTTAGCGAAAGGCTTCTTGAGGGGAAAGCTGTAACTCTGTGAGATGATTTCACAGAACACAAAGAAGTTTCTCAGAAAGCTTCTTTCTCTTTGTTATCGGAGGATATTTCCTTTGGCCCTATAGTCTTCAAAGGGATCAGAAATATCTGTTCTCAGATTCCACAGAAATAAGGCTAGCAAAGATATCCACGAAATACAGATGTAACTCTGTGAGATGAATTAACAGAACACTAAGCAGTTTCTCAGAAAGCTTCTTTCCAGATTTCATCTGAGGATATTTCCTTTTTCACCATAGCCCTCTATGGGCTTCCAAATATCACTTTGCCAATTCCACAAGAACTGTCTTAGCGAAAGGCTTCTTGAGGGGAAAGCTGTAACTCTGTGAGATGATTTCACAGAACACAAAGAAGTTTCTCAGAAAGCTTCTTTCCCTTTGTTATAGGAGGATATTTCCTTTGGCCCTATAGTCTTCAAAGGGATCCGAAATATCTGTTCTCAGATTCCACAGAAATAAGGCTAGCAAAGAGATCCACGAAATACCGATGTAACTCTGTGAGTGGAAGTCACATATCACAGAGCAGCTTCTCAGAAAGCTTCTTTCTAGATTTCATCTGACAATATTTCCTTTTTCACCATAGCCCTCTACGGGCTTCCAAATATCACTTTGCCAATTCCACAAGAACTGTCTTAGCGAAAGGCTTCTTGAGGGGAAAGCTGTAACTCTGTGAGATGATTTCACAGAACACAAAGAAGTTTCTCAGAAAGCTTCTTTCTCTTTGTTATCGGAGGATATTTCCTTTGGCCCTATAGTCTTCAAAGGGATCCGAAATATCTGTTCTCAGATTCCACAGAAATAAGGCTAGCAAACAGATCCACGAAATACAGATGTAACTCTGTGAGATGAATTAACAGAACACTAAGCAGTTTCTCAGAAAGCTTCTTTCCAGATTTCATCTGAGGATATTTCCTTTTTCTCCATAGCCCTCTATGGGGTTCCAAATATCACTTTGCCAATTGCACAAGACTGTCTTAGCGAAAGGCTTCTTCAGGGGAAAGCTGAAATTCTGTGAGATGATTTCACAGAACACAAAGAAGTTTCTCAGAAAGCTTCTTTCTCTTTGTTATCGGAGGATATTTCCTTTGGCACTATAGTCTTCAAAGGGATCCGAAATATCTGTTCTCAGATTCCACAGAAATTAGGCTAGCAAAGAGATCCACGAAATACAGATGTAACTCTGTGAGATGAATTTACAGAACACTAAGCAGTTTCTCAGAAAGCTTCTTTCCAGATTTCATCTGAGGATATTTCCTTTTTCACCATAGCCCTCTATGGGCTTCCAAATATCACTTTGCCAATTCCACAAGAACTGTCTTAGCGAAAGGCTTCTTGAGGGGAAAGCTGTAACTCTGTGAGATGATTTCACAGAACACAAAGAAGTTTCTCAGAAAGCTTCTTTCTCTTTGTTATCGGAGGATATTTCCTTTGGCCCTATAGTCTTCAAAGGGATCCGAAATATCTGTTCTCAGATTCCACAGAAATAAGGCTAGCAAAGAGATCCACGAAATACAGATGTAACTCTGTGAGATGAATTAACAGAACACTAAGCAGTTTCTCAGAAAGCTTCTTTCCAGATTTCATCTGAGGATATTTCCTTTTTCACCATAGCCCTCTATGGGCTTCCAAATATCACTTTGCCAATTCCACAAGAACTGTCTTAGCGAAAGGCTTCTTGAGGGGAAAGCTGTAACTCTGTGAGATGATTTCACAGAACACAAAGAAGTTTCTCAGAAAGCTTCTTTCCCTTTGTTATCGGAGGATATTTCCTTTGGCCCTATAGTCTTCAAAGGGATCCGAAATATCTGTTCTCAGATTCCACAGAAATAAGGCTAGCAAAGAGATCCACGAAATACACATGTAACTCTGTGAGTGGAAGTCACATATCACAGAGCAGCTTCTCAGAAAGCTTCTTTCTAGATTTCATCTGACAATATTTCCTTTTTCACCATAGTCCTCTACGGGCTTCCAAATATCACTTTGCCAATTCCACAAGAACTGTCTTAGCGAAAGGCTTCTTGAGGGGAAAGCTGTAACTCTGTGAGATGATTTCACAGAACACAAAGAAGTTTCTCAGAAAGCTTCTTTCTCTTTGTTATCGGAGGATATTTCCTTTGGCCCTATAGTCTTCAAAGGGATCCGAAATATCTGTTCTCAGATTCCACAGAAATAAGGCTAGCAAAGAGATCCACGAAATACAGATGTAACTCTGTGAGATGAATTAACAGAACACTAAGCAGTTTCTCAGAAAGCTTTTTTCCAGATATCATCTGAGGATATTTCCTTTTTCTCCATAGCCCTCTATGGGGTTCCAAATATCACTTTGCCAATTGCACAAGACTGTCTTAGCGAAAGGCTTCTTCAGGGGAAAGCTGAAATTCTGTGAGATGATTTCACAGAACACAAAGAAGTTTCTCAGAAAGCTTCTTTCTCTTTGTTATCGGAGGATATTTCCTTTGGCACTATAGACTTCAAAGGGATCCGAAATATCTGTTCTCAGATTCCACAGAAATAAGGCTAGCAAAGAGATCCACGAAATACAGATGTAACTCTGTGAGATGAATTTACAGAACACTAAGCAGTTTCTCAGAAAGCTTCTTTACAGATTTCATCTGAGGATATTTCCTTTTTCACCATAGCCCTCTATGGGCTTCCAAATATCACTTTGCCAATTCCACAAGAACTGTCTTAGCGAAAGGCTTCTTGAGGGGAAAGCTGTAACTCTGTGAGATGATTTCACAGAACACAAAGAAGTTTCTCAGAAAGCTTCTTTCCCTTTGTTATCGGAGGATATTTCCTTTGGCCCTATAGTCTTCAAAGGGATCCGAAATATCTGTTCTCAGATTCCACAGAAATAAGGCTAGCAAAGAGATCCACGAAATACAGATGTAACTCTGTGAGTGGAAGTCACACATCACCGAGCAGTTTCTCAGAAAGCTTCTTTCCAGATTTCTTCTGAGGATATTTCCGTTTTCAACATAGCCCACTATGTGCTTCCAAATATCACTTTGCCAATTCCACAAGACTGTCTTAGCGAAAGGCTTTTTGAGGGGAAAGCTGTAACTCTGTGAGATGATTTCACAGAACACAAAGAAGTTTCTCAGAAAGCTTCTTTCTCTTTGTTATCGGAGGATATTTCCTTTGGCCCTATAGTCTTCAAAGGGATCCGAAATATCTGTTCTCAGATTCCACAGAAATAAGGCTAGCAAAGAGATCCACGAAATACAGATGTAACTCTGTGAGATGAATTAACAGAACACTAAGCAGTTTCTCAGAAAGCTTCTTTCCAGATTTCATCTGAGGATATTTCCTTTTTCACCATAGCCCTCTATGGGCTTCCAAATATCACTTTGCCAATTCCACAAGAACTGTCTTAGCGAAAGGCTTCTTGAAGGGAAAGCTGTAACTCTGTGAGATGATTTCACAGAACACAAAGAAGTTTCTGAGAAAGCTTCTTTCTCTTTGTTATCGGAGGATATTTCCTTTGGCCCTATAGTCTTCAAAGGGATCCGAAATATCTGTTCTCAGATTCCACAGAAATAAGGCTAGCAAAGAGATCCACGAAATACCGATGTAACTCTGTGAGTGGAAGTCACATATCACAGAGCAGCTTCTCAGAAAGCTTCTTTCCAGATTTCATCTGAGGATATTTCCTTTTTCACCATAGCCCTCTATGGGCTTCCAAATATCACTTTGCCACTTCCACAAGAACTGTCTTAGCGAAAGGCTTCTTGAGGGGAAAGCTGTAACTCTGTGAGATGATTTCACAGAACACAAGGAACTTTCTCAGAAAGCTTCTTTCTCTTTGTTATCGGAGGATATTTCCTTTGGCCCTATAGTCTTCAAAGGGATCCGAAATATCTGTTCTCAGATTCCACAGAAAGAAGGCTAGCAAAGAGATCCACGAAATACACATGTAACTCTCTGAGTGGAAGTCACACATCACAGAGCAGTTTCTCAGAAAGCTTCTTTCCAGATTTCATCTGAGGATATTTCCTTTTTCACCAGAGCCCTCTATGGGCTTCCAAATATCACTTTGCCAATTCCACAAGAACTGTCTTAGCGAAAGGCTTCTTGAGGGGAAAGCTGTAACTCTGTGAGATGATTTCACAGAACACAAAGAAGTTTCTCAGAAAGCTTCTTTCTCTTTGTTATCGGAGGATATTTCCTTTGGCCCTATAGTCTTCAAAGGGATCCGAAATATCTGTTCTCAGATTCCACAGAAATAAGGCTAGCAAAGAGATCCACGAAATACAGATGTAACTCTGTGAGATGAATTAAAAGAACACTAAGCAGTTTCTCAGAAAGCTTCTTTCCAGATTTCATCTGAGGATATTTCCTTTTTCACCATAGCCCTCTATGGGCTTCCAAATATCACTTTGCCAATTCCACAAGAACTGTCTTAGCGAAAGGCTTCTTGAGGGGAAAGCTGTAACTCTGTGAGATGATTTCACAGAACACAAAGAAGTTTCTCAGAAAGCTTCTTTCCCTTTGTTATCGGAGGATATTTCCTTTGGCCCTATAGTCTTCAAAGGGATCCGAAATATCTGTTCTCAGATTCCACAGAAATAAGGCTAGCAAAGAGATCCACGAAATACAGATGTAACTCTGTTTGTGGAAGTCACATATCACAGAGCAGCTTCTCAGAAAGCTTCTTTCTAGATTTCATCTGAGGATATTTCCTTTTTCACCATAGCCCTCTATGGGCTTCCAAATATCACTTTGCCAATTCCACAAGAACTGTCTTAGCGAAAGGCTTCTTGAGGGGAAAGCTGTAACTCTGTGAGATGATTTCACAGAACACAAAGAAGTTTCTCAGAAAGCTTCTTTCTCTTTGTTATCGGAGGATATTTCCTTTGGCCCTATAGTCTTCAAAGGGATCCGAAATATCTGTTCTCAGATTCCACAGAAATAAGGCTAGCAAAGAGATCCACGAAATACAGATGTAACTCTGTGAGATGAATTAACAGAACACTAAGCAGTTTCTGAGAAAGCTTCTTTCCAGATTTCATCTGAGGATATTTCCTTTTTCAACATAGCCCTCTAAGGGCTTCCAAATATCACTTTGCCAATTCCACAAGAACTGTCTTAGCGAAAGGCTTCTTGAGGGGAAAGCTGTAACTCTGTGAGATGATTTCACAGAAAACAAAGAAGTTTCTCAGAAAGCTTCTTTCTCTTTGTTATCGGAGGATATTTCCTTTGGCCCTATAGTCTTCAAAGGGATCCGAAATATCTGTTCTCAGATTCCACAGAAATAAGGCTAGCAAAGCGATCCACGAAATACAGTTGTAACTCTGTGAGATGAATTTACAGAACACTAAGCAGTTTCTCAGAAAGCTTCTTTCCAGATTTCAACTGAGGATATTTCCTTTTTCACCATAGCCCTCTATGGGCTTCCAAATATCACTTTGCCAATTCCACAAGAACTGTCTTAGCGAAAGGCTTCTTGAGGGGAAAGCTGTAACTCTGTGAGATGATTTCACAGAACACAAAGAAGTTTCTCAGAAAGCTTCTTTCTCTTTGTTATCGGAGGATATTTCCTTTGGCCCTATAGTCTTCAAAGGGATCCGAAATATCTGTTCTCAGATTCCACAGAAATAAGGCTAGCAAAGAGATCCACGAAATACAGATGTAACTCTGTGAGATGAATTAACAGAACACTAAGCAGTTTCTCAGAAAGCTTCTTTCCAGATTTCATCTGAGGATATTTCCTTTTTCACCATAGCCCTCTATGGGCTTCCAAATATCACTTTGCCAATTCCACAAGAACTGTCTTAGCGAAAGGCTTCTTGAGGGGAAAGCTGTAACTCTGTGAGATGATTTCACAGAACACAAAGAAGTTTCTCAGAAAGCTTCTTTCCCTTTGTTATCGGAGGATATTTCCTTTGGCCCTATAGTCTTCAAAGGGATCCGAAATATCTGTTCTCAGATTCCACAGAAATAAGGCTAGCAAAGAGATCCACGAAATACACATGTAACTCTGTGAGTGGAAGTCACATATCACAGAGCAGCTTCTCAGAAAGCTTCTTTCTAGATTTCATCTGAAAATATTTCCTTTTTCACCATAGCCCTCTACGGGCTTCCAAATATCACTTTGCCAATTCCACAAGAACTGTCTTAGCGAAAGGCTTCTTGAGGGGAAAGCTGTAACTCTGTGAGATGATTTCACAGAACACAAAGAAGTTTCTCAGAAAGCTTCTTTCTCTTTGTTATCGGAGGATATTTCCTTTGGCCCTATAGTCTTCAAAGGGATCCGAAATATCTGTTCTCAGATTCCACAGAAATAAGGCTAGCAAAGAGATCCACGAAATACAGATGTAACTCTGTGAGATGAATTAACAGAACACTAAGCAGTTTCTCAGAAAGCTTCTTTCCAGATATCATCTGAGGATATTTCCTTTTTCTCCATAGCCCTCTATGGGGTTCCAAATATCACTTTGCCAATTGCACAAGACTGTCTTAGCGAAAGGCTTCTTCAGGGGAAAGCTGAAATTCTGTGAGATGATTTCACAGAACACAAAGAAGTTTCTCAGAAAGCTTCTTTCTCTTTGTTATCGGAGGATATTTCCTTTGGCACTATAGACTTCAAAGGGATCCGAAATATCTGTTCTCAGATTCCACAGAAATAAGGCTAGCAAAGAGATCCACGAAATACAGATGTAACTCTGTGAGATGAATTTACAGAACACTAAGCAGTTTCTCAGAAAGCTTCTTTACAGATTTCATCTGAGGATATTTCCTTTTTCACCATAGCCCTCTATGGGCTTCCAAATATCACTTTGCCAATTCCACAAGAACTGTCTTAGCGAAAGGCTTCTTGAGGGGAAAGCTGTAACTCTGTGAGATGATTTCACAGAACACAAAGAAGTTTCTCAGAAAGCTTCTTTCCCTTTGTTATCGGAGGATATTTCCTTTGGCCCTATAGTCTTCAAAGGGATCCGAAATATCTGTTCTCAGATTCCACAGAAATAAGGCTAGCAAAGAGATCCACGAAATACAGATGTAACTCTGTGAGTGGAAGTCACACATCACCGAGCAGTTTCTCAGAAAGCTTCTTTCCAGATTTCTTCTGAGGATATTTCCGTTTTCAACATAGCCCACTATGTGCTTCCAAATATCACTTTGCCAATTCCACAAGACTGTCTTAGCGAAAGGCTTTTTGAGGGGAAAGCTGTAACTCTGTGAGATGATTTCACAGAACACAAAGAAGTTTCTCAGAAAGCTTCTTTCTCTTTGTTATCGGAGGATATTTCCTTTGGCCCTATAGTCTTCAAAGGGATCCGAAATATCTGTTCTCAGATTCCACAGAAATAAGGCTAGCAAAGAGATCCACGAAATACAGATGTAACTCTGTGAGATGAATTAACAGAACACTAAGCAGTTTCTCAGAAAGCTTCTTTCCAGATTTCATCTGAGGATATTTCCTTTTTCACCATAGCCCTCTATGGGCTTCCAAATATCACTTTGCCAATTCCACAAGAACTGTCTTAGCGAAAGGCTTCTTGAAGGGAAAGCTGTAACTCTGTGAGATGATTTCACAGAACACAAAGAAGTTTCTGAGAAAGCTTCTTTCTCTTTGTTATCGGAGGATATTTCCTTTGGCCCTATAGTCTTCAAAGGGATCCGAAATATCTGTTCTCAGATTCCACAGAAATAAGGCTAGCAAAGAGATCCACGAAATACCGATGTAACTCTGTGAGTGGAAGTCACATATCACAGAGCAGCTTCTCAGAAAGCTTCTTTCCAGATTTCATCTGAGGATATTTCCTTTTTCACCATAGCCCTCTATGGGCTTCCAAATATCACTTTGCCACTTCCACAAGAACTGTCTTAGCGAAAGGCTTCTTGAGGGGAAAGCTGTAACTCTGTGAGATGATTTCACAGAACACAAGGAACTTTCTCAGAAAGCTTCTTTCTCTTTGTTATCGGAGGATATTTCCTTTGGCCCTATAGTCTTCAAAGGGATCCGAAATATCTGTTCTCAGATTCCACAGAAAGAAGGCTAGCAAAGAGATCCACGAAATACACATGTAACTCTCTGAGTGGAAGTCACACATCACAGAGCAGTTTCTCAGAAAGCTTCTTTCCAGATTTCATCTGAGGATATTTCCTTTTTCACCAGAGCCCTCTATGGGCTTCCAAATATCACTTTGCCAATTCCACAAGAACTGTCTTAGCGAAAGGCTTCTTGAGGGGAAAGCTGTAACTCTGTGAGATGATTTCACAGAACACAAAGAAGTTTCTCAGAAAGCTTCTTTCTCTTTGTTATCGGAGGATATTTCCTTTGGCCCTATAGTCTTCAAAGGGATCCGAAATATCTGTTCTCAGATTCCACAGAAATAAGGCTAGCAAAGAGATCCACGAAATACAGATGTAACTCTGTGAGATGAATTAAAAGAACACTAAGCAGTTTCTCAGAAAGCTTCTTTCCAGATTTCATCTGAGGATATTTCCTTTTTCACCATAGCCCTCTATGGGCTTCCAAATATCACTTTGCCAATTCCACAAGAACTGTCTTAGCGAAAGGCTTCTTGAGGGGAAAGCTGTAACTCTGTGAGATGATTTCACAGAACACAAAGAAGTTTCTCAGAAAGCTTCTTTCCCTTTGTTATCGGAGGATATTTCCTTTGGCCCTATAGTCTTCAAAGGGATCCGAAATATCTGTTCTCAGATTCCACAGAAATAAGGCTAGCAAAGAGATCCACGAAATACAGATGTAACTCTGTTTGTGGAAGTCACATATCACAGAGCAGCTTCTCAGAAAGCTTCTTTCTAGATTTCATCTGAGGATATTTCCTTTTTCACCATAGCCCTCTATGGGCTTCCAAATATCACTTTGCCAATTCCACAAGAACTGTCTTAGCGAAAGGCTTCTTGAGGGGAAAGCTGTAACTCTGTGAGATGATTTCACAGAACACAAAGAAGTTTCTCAGAAAGCTTCTTTCTCTTTGTTATCGGAGGATATTTCCTTTGGCCCTATAGTCTTCAAAGGGATCCGAAATATCTGTTCTCAGATTCCACAGAAATAAGGCTAGCAAAGAGATCCACGAAATACAGATGTAACTCTGTGAGATGAATTAACAGAACACTAAGCAGTTTCTGAGAAAGCTTCTTTCCAGATTTCATCTGAGGATATTTCCTTTTTCAACATAGCCCTCTAAGGGCTTCCAAATATCACTTTGCCAATTCCACAAGAACTGTCTTAGCGAAAGGCTTCTTGAGGGGAAAGCTGTAACTCTGTGAGATGATTTCACAGAAAACAAAGAAGTTTCTCAGAAAGCTTCTTTCTCTTTGTTATCGGAGGATATTTCCTTTGGCCCTATAGTCTTCAAAGGGATCCGAAATATCTGTTCTCAGATTCCACAGAAATAAGGCTAGCAAAGCGATCCACGAAATACAGTTGTAACTCTGTGAGATGAATTTACAGAACACTAAGCAGTTTCTCAGAAAGCTTCTTTCCAGATTTCAACTGAGGATATTTCCTTTTTCACCATAGCCCTCTATGGGCTTCCAAATATCACTTTGCCAATTCCACAAGAACTGTCTTAGCGAAAGGCTTCTTGAGGGGAAAGCTGTAACTCTGTGAGATGATTTCACAGAACACAAAGAAGTTTCTCAGAAAGCTTCTTTCTCTTTGTTATCGGAGGATATTTCCTTTGGCCCTATAGTCTTCAAAGGGATCCGAAATATCTGTTCTCAGATTCCACAGAAATAAGGCTAGCAAAGAGATCCACGAAATACAGATGTAACTCTGTGAGATGAATTAACAGAACACTAAGCAGTTTCTCAGAAAGCTTCTTTCCAGATTTCATCTGAGGATATTTCCTTTTTCACCATAGCCCTCTATGGGCTTCCAAATATCACTTTGCCAATTCCACAAGAACTGTCTTAGCGAAAGGCTTCTTGAGGGGAAAGCTGTAACTCTGTGAGATGATTTCACAGAACACAAAGAAGTTTCTCAGAAAGCTTCTTTCCCTTTGTTATCGGAGGATATTTCCTTTGGCCCTATAGTCTTCAAAGGGATCCGAAATATCTGTTCTCAGATTCCACAGAAATAAGGCTAGCAAAGAGATCCACGAAATACACATGTAACTCTGTGAGTGGAAGTCACATATCACAGAGCAGCTTCTCAGAAAGCTTCTTTCTAGATTTCATCTGAAAATATTTCCTTTTTCACCATAGCCCTCTACGGGCTTCCAAATATCACTTTGCCAATTCCACAAGAACTGTCTTAGCGAAAGGCTTCTTGAGGGGAAAGCTGTAACTCTGTGAGATGATTTCACAGAACACAAAGAAGTTTCTCAGAAAGCTTCTTTCTCTTTGTTATCGGAGGATATTTCCTTTGGCCCTATAGTCTTCAAAGGGATCCGAAATATCTGTTCTCAGATTCCACAGAAATAAGGCTAGCAAAGAGATCCACGAAATACAGATGTAACTCTGTGAGATGAATTAACAGAACACTAAGCAGTTTCTCAGAAAGCTTCTTTCCAGATATCATCTGAGGATATTTCCTTTTTCTCCATAGCCCTCTATGGGGTTCCAAATATCACTTTGCCAATTGCACAAGACTGTCTTAGCGAAAGGCTTCTTCAGGGGAAAGCTGAAATTCTGTGAGATGATTTCACAGAACACAAAGAAGTTTCTCAGAAAGCTTCTTTCTCTTTGTTATCGGAGGATATTTCCTTTGGCACTATAGTCTTCAAAGGGATCCGAAATATCTGTTCTCAGATTCCACAGAAATAAGGCTAGCAAAGAGATCCACGAAATACAGATGTAACTCTGTGAGATGAATTTACAGAACACTAAGCAGTTTCTCAGAAAGCTTCTTTACAGATTTCATCTGAGGATATTTCCTTTTTCACCATAGCCCTCTATGGGCTTTCAAATATCACTTTGCCAATTCCACAAGAACTGTCTTAGCGAAAGGCTTCTTGAGGGGAAAGCTGTAACTCTGTGAGATGATTTCACAGAACACAAAGAAGTTTCTCAGAAAGCTTCTTTCTCTTTGTTATCGGAGGATATTTCCTTTGGCCCTATAGTCTTCAAAGGGATCCGAAATATCTGTTCTCAGATTCCACAGAAATAAGGCTAGCAAAGAGATCCACGAAATACAGATGTAACTCTGTGAGATGAATTTACAGAACACTAAGCAGTTTCTCAGAAAGCTTCTTTCCAGATTTCATCTGAGGATATTTCCTTTTTCACCATAGCCCTCTATGGGCTTCCAAATATCACTTTGCCAATTCCACAAGAACTGTCTTAGCGAAAGGCTTCTTGAGGGGAAAGCTGTAACTCTGTGAGATGATTTCACAGAACACAAAGAAGTTTCTCAGAAAGCTTCTTTCCCTTTGTTATCGGAGGATATTTCCTTTGGCCCTATAGTCTTCAAAGGGATCCGAAATATCTGTTCTCAGATTCCACAGAAATAAGGCTAGCAAAGAGATCCACGAAATACAGATGTAACTCTGTGAGTGGAAGTCACACATCACCGAGCAGTTTCTCAGAAAGCTTCTTTCCAGATTACTTCTGAGGATATTTCCGTTTTCAACATAGCCCACTATGTGCTTCCAAATATCACTTTGCCAATTCCACAAGACTGTCTTAGCGAAAGGCTTTTTGAGGGGAAAGCTGTAACTCTGTGAGATGATTTCACAGAACACAAAGAAGTTTCTCAGAAAGCTTCTTTCTCTTTGTTATCGGAGGATATTTCCTTTGGCCCTATAGTCTTCAAAGGGATCCGAAATATCTGTTCTCAGATTCCACAGAAATAAGGCTAGCAAAGAGATCCACGAAATACAGATGTAACTCTGTGAGATGAATTAACAGAACACTAAGCAGTTTCTCAGAAAGCTTCTTTCCAGATTTCATCTGAGGATATTTCCTTTTTCACCATAGCCCTCTATGGGCTTCCAAATATCACTTTGCCAATTCCACAAGAACTGTCTTAGCGAAAGGCTTCTTGAAGGGAAAGCTGTAACTCTGTGAGATGATTTCACAGAACACAAAGAAGTTTCTGAGAAAGCTTCTTTCTCTTTGTTATCGGAGGATATTTCCTTTGGCCCTATAGTCTTCAAAGGGATCCGAAATATCTGTTCTCAGATTCCACAGAAATAAGGCTAGCAAAGAGATCCACGAAATACCGATGTAACTCTGTGAGTGGAAGTCACATATCACAGAGCAGCTTCTCAGAAAGCTTCTTTCCAGATTTCATCTGAGGATATTTCCTTTTTCACCATAGCCCTCTATGGGCTTCCAAATATCACTTTGCCACTTCCACAAGAACTGTCTTAGCGAAAGGCTTCTTGAGGGGAAAGCTGTAACTCTGTGAGATGATTTCACAGAACACAAGGAACTTTCTCAGAAAGCTTCTTTCTCTTTGTTATCGGAGGATATTTCCTTTGGCCCTATAGTCTTCAAAGGGATCCGAAATATCTGTTCTCAGATTCCACAGAAAGAAGGCTAGCAAAGAGATCCACGAAATACACATGTAACTCTGTGAGTGGAAGTCACACATCACAGAGCAGTTTCTCAGAAAGCTTCTTTCCAGATTTCATCTGAGGATATTTCCTTTTTCACCAGAGCCCTCTATGGGCTTCCAAATATCACTTTGCCAATTCCACAAGAACTGTCTTAGCGAAAGGCTTCTTGAGGGGAAAGCTGTAACTCTGTGAGATGATTTCACAGAACACAAAGAAGTTTCTCAGAAAGCTTCTTTCTCTTTGTTATCGGAGGATATTTCCTTTGGCCCTATAGTCTTCAAAGGGATCCGAAATATCTGTTCTCAGATTCCACAGAAATAAGGCTAGCAAAGAGATCCACGAAATACAGATGTAACTCTGTGAGATGAATTAAAAGAACACTAAGCAGTTTCTCAGAAAGCTTCTTTCCAGATTTCATCTGAGGATATTTCCTTTTTCACCATAGCCCTCTATGGGCTTCCAAATATCACTTTGCCAATTCCACAAGAACTGTCTTAGCGAAAGGCTTCTTGAGGGGAAAGCTGTAACTCTGTGAGATGATTTCACAGAACACAAAGAAGTTTCTCAGAAAGCTTCTTTCCCTTTGTTATCGGAGGATATTTCCTTTGGCCCTATAGTCTTCAAAGGGATCCGAAATATCTGTTCTCAGATTCCACAGAAATAAGGCTAGCAAAGAGATCCACGAAATACAGATGTAACTCTGTTTGTGGAAGTCACATATCACAGAGCAGCTTCTCAGAAAGCTTCTTTCTAGATTTCATCTGAGGATATTTCCTTTTTCACCATAGCCCTCTATGGGCTTCCAAATATCACTTTGCCAATTCCACAAGAACTGTCTTAGCGAAAGGCTTCTTGAGGGGAAAGCTGTAACTCTGTGAGATGATTTCACAGAACACAAAGAAGTTTCTCAGAAAGCTTCTTTCTCTTTGTTATCGGAGGATATTTCCTTTGGCCCTATAGTCTTCAAAGGGATCCGAAATATCTGTTCTCAGATTCCACAGAAATAAGGCTAGCAAAGAGATCCACGAAATACAGATGTAACTCTGTGAGATGAATTAACAGAACACTAAGCAGTTTCTGAGAAAGCTTCTTTCCAGATTTCATCTGAGGATATTTCCTTTTTCAACATAGCCCTCTAAGGGCTTCCAAATATCACTTTGCCAATTCCACAAGAACTGTCTTAGCGAAAGGCTTCTTGAGGGGAAAGCTGTAACTCTGTGAGATGATTTCACAGAAAACAAAGAAGTTTCTCAGAAAGCTTCTTTCTCTTTGTTATCGGAGGATATTTCCTTTGGCCCTATAGTCTTCAAAGGGATCCGAAATATCTGTTCTCAGATTCCACAGAAATAAGGCTAGCAAAGCGATCCACGAAATACAGTTGTAACTCTGTGAGATGAATTTACAGAACACTAAGCAGTTTCTCAGAAAGCTTCTTTCCAGATTTCAACTGAGGATATTTCCTTTTTCACCATAGCCCTCTATGGGCTTCCAAATATCACTTTGCCAATTCCACAAGAACTGTCTTAGCGAAAGGCTTCTTGAGGGGAAAGCTGTAACTCTGTGAGATGATTTCACAGAACACAAAGAAGTTTCTCAGAAAGCTTCTTTCTCTTTGTTATCGGAGGATATTTCCTTTGGCCCTATAGTCTTCAAAGGGATCCGAAATATCTGTTCTCAGATTCCACAGAAATAAGGCTAGCAAAGAGATCCACGAAATACACATATAACTCTGTGAGTGGAAGTCACACATCACAGAGCACTTTCTCAGAAAGCTTCTTTCCAGATTTCATCTGAGGATATTTCCTTTTTCACCATAGACCTCTAAGGGCTTCCAAATATCACTTTGCCAATTCCACAAGAACTGTCTTAGCGAAAGGCTTCTTGAGGGGAAAGCTGTAACTCTGTGAGATGATTTCACAGAACACAAAGAAGTTTCTCAGAAAGCTTCTTTCTCTTTGTTATCGGAGGATATTTCCTTTGGCCCTATAGTCTTCAAAGGGATCCGAAATATCTGTTCTCAGATTCCACAGAAATAAGGCTAGCAAAGAGATCCACGAAATACAGTTGTATCTCTGTGAGATGAATTTACAGAACACTAAGCAGTTTCTCAGAAAGCTTCTTTCCAGATTTCATCTGAGGATATTTACTTCTTCACCATAGCCCTCTATGGGCTTCCAAATATCACTTTGCCAATTCCACAAGAACTGTCTTAGCGAAAGGCTTCTTGAGGGGAAAGCTGTAACTGTGTGAGATGATTTCACAGAACACAAAGAACTTTCTCAGCAAGGTTCTTTCTCTTTGTTATCGGAGGATATTTCCTTTGGCCCTAGAGTCTTCAATGGGATCCGAAATATCTGTTCTCAGATTCCACAGAAATAAGGCTAGCAAAGAGATCCACGAAATACCGATGTAACTCTGTGAGATGAATTATCAGAACACTAAGCAGTTTCTCAGAAAGCTTCTTTCCAGATTTCATCTGAGGATATTTCCTTTTTCACCATAGCCCTCTAAGGGCTTCCAAATATCACTTTGTCAATTCCTCAAGAACTGTCGTAGCGAAAGGCTTCTTGAGGGGAAAGCTGTAACTCTGTGAGATGATTTCACAGAACACAAAGAAGTTTCTCAGAAAGCTTCTTTCTCTTTGTTATCGGAGTATATTTCCTTTGGCCCTATAGTCCTCAAAGGGATCCGAAATATCTGTTCTCAGATTCCACAGAAATAAGGCTAGCAAAGAGATCCACGAAATACAGATGTAACTCTGTGAGATGAATTTACAGAACACTAAGCAGTTTCTCAGAAAGCTTCTTTCCAGATTTCATCTGAGGATATTTACTTCTTCACCATAGCCCTCTATGGGCTTCCAAATATCACTTTGCCAATTCCACAAGAACTGTCTTAGCGAAAGGCTTCTTGAGGGGAAAGCTGTAACTGTGTGAGATGATTTCACAGAACACAAAGAACTTTCTCAGCAAGGTTCTTTCTCTTTGTTATCGGAGGATATTTCCTTTGGCCCTATAGTCTTCAAAGGGATCCGAAATATCTGTTCTCAGATTCCACAGAAATAAGGCTAGCAAAGAGATCCACGAAATACCGATGTAACTCTGTGAGATGAATTATCAGAACACTAAGCAGTTTCTCAGAAAGCTTCTTTCCAGATTTCATCTGAGGATATTTCCTTTTTCACCATAGCCCTCTAAGGGCTTCCAAATATCACTTTGTCAATTCCTCAAGAACTGTCGTAGCGAAAGGCTTCTTGAGGGGAAAGCTGTAACTCTGTGAGATGATTTCACAGAACACAAAGAAGTTTCTCAGAAAGCTTCTTTCTCTTTGTTATCGGAGTATATTTCCTTTGGCCCTATAGTCCTCAAAGGGATCCGAAATATCTGTTCTCAGATTCCACAGAAATAAGGCTAGCAAAGAGATCCACGAAATACAGATGTAACTCTGTGAGATGAATTAACAGAACACTAAGCAGTTTCTCAGAAAGCTTCTTTCCAGATTTCATCTGAGGATATTTCCTTTTTCACCATTGCCCTCTATGGGCTTCCAAATATCACTTTGCCAATTCCACAAGAACTGTCTTAGCGAAAGGCTTCTTGAGGGGAAAGCTGTAACTCTGTGAGGTGATTTCACAGAACACAAAGAAGTTTCTGAGAAAGCTTCTTTCTCTTTGTTATCGGAGGATATTTCCTTTGGCCCTATAGTCTTCAAAGGGATCCGAAATATCTGTTCTCAGATTCCACAGAAATAAGGCTAGCAAAGAGATCCACGAAATACAGATGTAACTCTGTGAGTGGAAGTCATATATCACAGAGCAGCTTCTCAGAAATCTTCTTTCCAGATTTCATCTGAGGATATTTCCTTTTTCACCATAGCCCTCTATGGGTTTCCAAATATCACTTTGCCAATTCCACAAGAACTGTCTTAGCGAAAGGCTTCTTGAGGGGAAAGCTGTAACTCTGTGAGATGATTTCACAGAACACAAAGAAGTTTCTCAGAAAGCTTCTTTCTCTTTGTTATCGGAGGATATTTCCTTTGGCCCTATAGTCTTCAAAGGGATCCGAAATATCTGTTCTCAGATTCCACAGAAATAAGGCTAGCAAAGAGATCCACGAAATACAGTTGTAACTCTGTGAGATGAATTTACAGAACACTAAGCAGTTTCTCAGAAAGCTTCTTTCCAGATTTCATCTGAGGATATTTCCTTTTTCACCATAGCCCTCTATGGGCTTCCAAATATCACTTTGCCAATTCCACAAGAACTGTCTTAGCGAAAGGCTTCTTGAGGGGAAAGCTGTAACTCTGTGAGATGATTTCACAGAACACAAAGAAGTTTCTCAGAAAGCTTCTTTCTCTTTGTTATCGGAGGATATTTCCTTTGGCCCTATAGTCTTCAAAGGGATCCGAAATATCTGTTCTCAGATTCCACAGAAATAAGGCTAGCAAAGAGATCCACGAAATACAGATGTAACTCTGTGAGATGAATTAACAGAACACTAAGCAGTTTCTCAGAAAGCTTCTTTCCAGATTTCATCTGAGGATATTTCCTTTTTCACCATAGCCCTCTATGGGCTTCCAAATATCACTTTGCCAATTCCACAAGAACTGTCTTAGCGAAAGGCTTCTTGAGGGGAAAGCTGTAACTCTGTGAGATGATTTCACAGAACACAAAGAAGTTTCTCAGAAAGCTTCTTTCTCTTTGTTATCGGAGGATATTTCCTGTGGCCCTATAGTCTTCAAAGGGATCCGAAATATCTGTTCTCAGATTCCACAGAAATAAGGCTAGCAAAGAGATCCACGAAATACAGTTGTAACTCTGTGAGATGAATTTACAGAACACTAAGCAGTTTCTCAGAAAGCTTCTTTCCAGATTTCATCTGAGGATATTTCCTTTTTCACCTTAGCCCTCTATGGGCTTCCAAATATCACTTTGCCAATTCCACAAGAACTGTCTTAGCGAAAGGCTTCTTGAGGGGAAAGCTGTAACTCTGTGAGATGATTTCACAGAACACAAAGAAGTTTCTCAGAAAGCTTCTTTCTCTTTGTTATCGGAGGATATTTCCTTTGGCCCTATAGTCTTCAAAGGGATCCGAAATATCTGTTCTCAGATTCCACAGAAATAAGGCTAGCAAAGAGATCCACGAAATACAGATGTAACTCTGTGAGATGAATTAACAGAACACTAAGCAGTTTCTCAGAAAGCTTCTTTCCAGATTTCATCTGAGGATATTTCCTTTTTCACCCTAGCCCTCTATGGGCTTCCAAATATCACTTTGCCAATTCCACAAGAACTGTCTTAGCGGAAGGCTTCTTGAGGGGAAAGCTGTAACTGTGTGAGATGATTTCACAGAACACAAAGAAGTTTCTCAGAAAGCTTCTTTCTCTTTCTTATCGGAGGATATTTCCTTTGGCCCTATAGTCTTCAAAGGGATCCGAAATATCTGTTCTCAGATTCCACAGAAATAAGGCTAGCAAAGAGATCCACGAAATACACATATAACTCTGTGAGTGGAAGTCACACATCACAGAGCAGTTTCTCAGAAAGCTTCTTTCCAGATTTCATCTGAGGATATTTCCTTTTTCACCATAGCCCTCTATGGGCTTCCAAATATCACTTTGCCAATTCCACAAGAACTGTCTTAGCGAAAGGCTTCTTGAGGGGAAAGCTGTAACTCTGTGAGATGATTTCACAGAACACAAAGAAGTTTCTCAGAAAGCTTCTTTCTCTTTGTTATCGGAGGATATTTCCTGTGGCCCTATAGTCTTCAAAGGGATCCGAAATATCTGTTCTCAGATTCCACAGAAATAAGGCTAGCAAAGAGATCCACGAAATACAGATGTAACTCTGTGAGATGAATTAACAGAACACTAAGCAGTTTCTCAGAAAGCTTCTTTCCAGATTTCATCTGAGGATATTTCCTTTTTCACATTAGCCCTCTAAGGGCTTCCAAATATCACTTTGCCAATTCCACAAGAACTGTCTTAGCGAAAGGCTTCTTGAGGGGAAAGCTGTAACTCTGTGAGATGATTTCACAGAACACAAAGAAGTTTCTCAGAAAGCTTCTTTCTCTTTGTTATCGGAGGATATTTCCTTTGGCCCTATAGTCTTCAAAGGGATCCGAAATATCTGTTCTCAGATTCCACAGAAATAAGGCTAGCAAAGAGATCCACGAAATACACATATAACTCTGTGAGTGGAAGTCACACATCACAGAGCACTTTCTCAGAAAGCTTCTTTCCAGATTTCATCTGAGGATATTTCCTTTTTCACCATAGCCCTCTATGGGCTTCCAAATATCACTTTGCCAATTCCACAAGAACTGTCTTAGCGAAAGGCTTCTTGAGGGGAAAGCTGTAACTCTGTGAGATGATTTCACAGAACACAAAGAAGTTTCTCAGAAAGCTTCTTTCTCTTTGTTATCGGAGGATATTTCCTTTGGCCCTATAGTCTTCAAAGGGATCCGAAATATCTGTTCTCAGATTCCACAGAAATAAGGCTAGCAAAGAGATCCACGAAATACAGATGTAACTCTGTGAGATGAATTAACAGAACACTAAGCAGTTTCTCAGAAAGCTTCTTTCCAGATTTCATCTGAGGATATTTCCTTTTTCACCTTAGCCCTCTAAGGGCTTCCAAATATCACTTTGCCAATTCCACAAGAAGTGTCTTAGCGAAAGGCTTCTTGAGGGGAAAGCTGTAACTCTGTGAGATGATTTCACAGAACACAAAGAAGTTTCTCAGAAAGCTTCTTTCTCTTTGTTATCGGAGGATATTTCCTTTGGCCCTATAGTCTTCAAAGGGATCCGAAATATCTGTTCTCAGATTCCACAGAAATAAGGCTAGCAAAGAGATCCACGAAATACAGTTGTAACTCTGTGAGATGAATTTACAGAACACTAAGCAGTTTCTCAGAAAGCTTCTTTCCAGATTTCATCTGAGGATATTTCCTTTTTCACCATAACCCTCTATGGGCTTCCAAATATCACTTTGCCTATTCCACAAGAAGTGTCTTAGCGAAAGACTTCTTGAGGGGAAAGCTGTAACTCTGTGAGATGATTTCACAGAACACAAAGAAGTTTCTCAGAAAGCTTCTTTCTCTTTGTTATCGGAGGATATTTCCTTTGGCCCTATAGTCTTCAAAGGGATCCGAAATATCTGTTCTCAGATTCCACAGAAATAAGGCTAGCAAAGAGATCCACGAAATACAGATGTAACTCTGTGAGATGAATTTACAGAACACTAAGCAGTTTCTCAGAAAGCTTCTTTCCAGATTTCATCTGAGGATTTTTACTTCTTCACCATAGCCCTCTATGGGCTTCCAAATATCACTTTGCCAATTCCACAAGAACTGTCTTAGCGAAAGGCTTCTTGAGGGGAAAGCTGTAACTGTGTGAGATGATTTCACAGAACACAAAGAACTTTCTCAGCAAGGTTCTTTCTCTTTGTTATCGGAGGATATTTCCTTTGGCCCTATAGTCTTCAAAGGGATCCGAAATATCTGTTCTCAGATTCCACAGAAATAAGGCTAGCAAAGAGATCCACGAAATACCGATGTAACTCTGTGAGATGAATTATCAGAACACTAAGCAGTTTCTCAGAAAGCTTCTTTCCAGATTTCATCTGAGGATATTTCCTTTTTCACCATAGCCCTCTAAGGGCTTCCAAATATCACTTTGTCAATTCCTCAAGAACTGTCGTAGCGAAAGGCTTCTTGAGGGGAAAGCTGTAACTCTGTGAGATGATTTCACAGAACACAAAGAAGTTTCTCAGAAAGCTTCTTTCTCTTTGTTATCGGAGTATATTTCCTTTGGCCCTATAGTCCTCAAAGGGATCCGAAATATCTGTTCTCAGATTCCACAGAAATAAGGCTAGCAAAGAGATCCACGAAATACAGATGTAACTCTGTGAGATGAATTAACAGAACACTAAGCAGTTTCTCAGAAAGCTTCTTTCCAGATTTCATCTGAGGATATTTCCTTTTTCACCGTAGCCCTCTATGGGCTTCCAAATATCACTTTGCCAATTCCACAAGAACTGTCTTAGCGAAAGGCTTCTTGAGGGGAAAGCTGTAACTCTGTGAGGTGATTTCACAGAACACAAAGAAGTTTATGAGAAAGCTTCTTTCTCTTTGTTATCGGAGGATATTTCCTTTGGCCCTATAGTCTTCCAAGGGATCCGAAATATCTGTTCTCAGATTCCACAGAAATAAGGCTAGCAAAGAGATCCACGAAATACAGATGTAACTCTGTGAGTGGAAGTCACATATCACAGAGCAGCTTCTCAGAAATCTTCTTTCCAGATTTCATCTGAGGATATTTCCTTTTTCACCATAGCCCTCTATGGGCTTCCAAATATCACTTTGCTAATTCCACAAGAACTGTCTTAGCGAAAGGCTTCTTGAGGGGAAAGCTGTAACTGTGTGAGATGATTTCACAGAACACAAAGAAGTTTCTCAGAAAGCTTCTTTCTCTTTGTTATCGGAGGATATTTCCTTTGGCCCTATAGTCTTCAAAGGGATCCGAAATATCTGTTCTCAGATTCCACAGAAATAAGGCTAGCAAAGAGATCCACGAAATACAGTTGAAACTCTGTGAGATGAATTTACAGAACACTAAGCAGTTTCTCAGAAAGCTTCTTTCCAGATTTCATCTGAGGATATTTCCTTTTTCACCATAGCCCTCTATGGGCTTCCAAATATCACTTTGCCAATTCCACAAGAAGTGTCTTAGCGAAAGGCTTCTTGAGGGGAAAGCTGTAACTCTGTGAGATGATTTCACAGAACACAAAGAAGTTTCTCAGAAAGCTTCTTTCTCTTTGTTATCGGAGGATATTTCCTTTGGCCCTATAGTCTTCAAAGGGATCCGAAATATCTGTTCTCAGATTCCACAGAAATAAGGCTAGCAAAGAGATCCACGAAATACACATATAACTCTGTGAGTGGAAGTCACACATCACAGAGCAGTTTCTCAGAAAGCTTCTTTCCAGATTTCATCTGAGGATATTTCCTTTTTCACCATAGCCCTCTATGGGCTTCCAAATATCACTTTGCCAATTCCACAAGAACTGTCTTAGCGAAAGGCTTCTTGAGGGGAAAGCTGTAACTCTGTGAGATGATTTCACAGAACACAAAGAAGTTTCTCAGAAAGCTTCTTTCTCTTTGTTATCGGAGGATATTTCCTGTGGCCCTATAGTCTTCAAAGGGATCCGAAATATCTGTTCTCAGATTCCACAGAAATAAGGCTAGCAAAGAGATCCACGAAATACAGATGTAACTCTGTGAGATGAATTAACAGA
The DNA here is from genome assembly GCF_049350105.2 of Macaca mulatta. Taxonomy (NCBI): domain Eukaryota; kingdom Metazoa; phylum Chordata; class Mammalia; order Primates; family Cercopithecidae; genus Macaca; species Macaca mulatta. The sequence continues at coordinate 102,199,136 of NC_133406.1, read as the reverse complement.
ACACTAAGCAGTTTCTCAGAAAGCTTCTTTCCAGATTTCATCTGAGGATATTTCCTTTTTCACATTAGCCCTCTAAGGGCTTCCAAATATCACTTTGCCAATTCCACAAGAACTGTCTTAGCGAAAGGCTTCTTGAGGGGAAAGCTGTAACTCTGTGAGATGATTTCACAGAACACAAAGAAGTTTCTCAGAAAGCTTCTTTCTCTTTGTTATCGGAGGATATTTCCTTTGGCCCTATAGTCTTCAAAGGGATCCGAAATATCTGTTCTCAGATTCCACAGAAATAAGGCTAGCAAAGAGATCCACGAAATACACATATAACTCTGTGAGTGGAAGTCACACATCACAGAGCAGTTTCTCAGAAAGCTTCTTTCCAGATTTCATCTGAGGATATTTCCTTTTTCACCATAGCCCTCTATGGGCTTCCAAATATCACTTTGCCAATTCCACAAGAACTGTCTTAGCGAAAGGCTTCTTGAGGGGAAAGCTGTAACTCTGTGAGATGATTTCACAGAACACAAAGAAGTTTCTCAGAAAGCTTCTTTCTCTTTCTTATCGGAGGATATTTCCTTTGGCCCTATAGTCTTCAAAGGGATCCGAAATATCTGTTCTCAGATACCACAGAAATAAGGCTAGCAAAGAGATCCACGAAATACAGATGTAACTCTGTGAGATGAATTAACAGAACACTAAGCAGTTTCTCAGAAAGCTTCTTTCCAGATTTCATCTGAGGATATTTCCTTTTTCACCTTAGCCCTCTAAGGGCTTCCAAATATCACTTTGCCAATTCCACAAGAAGTGTCTTAGCGAAAGGCTTCTTGAGGGGAAAGCTGTAACTCTGTGAGATGATTTCACAGAACACAAAGAAGTTTCTCAGAAAGCTTCTTTCTCTTTGTTATCGGAGGATATTTCCTTTGGCCCTATAGTCTTCAAAGGGATCCGAAATATCTGTTCTCAGATTCCACAGAAATAAGGCTAGCAAAGAGATCCACGAAATACAGTTGTAACTCTGTGAGATGAATTTACAGAACACTAAGCAGTTTCTCAGAAAGCTTCTTTCCAGATTTCATCTGAGGATATTTCCTTTTTCACCATAACCCTCTATGGGCTTCCAAATATCACTTTGACAATTCCACAAGAAGTGTCTTAGCGAAAGACTTCTTGAGGGGAAAGCTGTAACTCTGTGAGATGATTTCACAGAACACAAAGAAGTTTCTCAGAAAGCTTCTTTCTCTTTGTTATCGGAGGATATTTCCTTTGGCCCTATAGTCTTCAAAGGGATCCGAAATATCTGTTCTCAGATTCCACAGAAATAAGGCTAGCAAAGAGATCCACGAAATACACATATAACTCTGTGAGTGGAAGTCACACATCACAGAGCAGTTTCTCAGAAAGCTTCTTTCCAGATTTCATCTGAGGATATTTCCTTTTTCACCATAGCCCTCTATGGGCTTCCAAATATCACTTTGCCAATTCCACAAGAACTGTCTTAGCGAAAGGCTTCTTGAGGGGAAAGCTGTAACTCTGTGAGATGATTTCACAGAACACAAAGAAGTTTCTCAGAAAGCTTCTTTCTCTTTGTTATCGGAGGATATTTCCTGTGGCCCTATAGTCTTCAAAGGGATCCGAAATATCTGTTCTCAGATTCCACAGAAATAAGGCTAGCAAAGAGATCCACGAAATACAGATGTAACTCTGTGAGATGAATTAACAGAACACTAAGCAGTTTCTCAGAAAGCTTCTTTCCAGATTTCATCTGAGGATATATCCTTTTTCACCATAGCCCTCTATGGGCTTCCAAATATCACTTTGCCAATTCCACAAGAACTGTCTTAGCGAAAGGCTTCTTGAGGGGAAAGCTGTAACTCTGTGAGATGATTTCACAGAACACAAAGAAGTTTCTCAGAAAGCTTCTTTCTCTTTGTTATCGGAGGATATTTCCTTTGGCCCTATAGTCTTCAAAGGGATCCGAAATATCTGTTCTCAGATTCCACAGAAATAAGGCTAGCAAAGAGATCCACGAAATACAGATGTAACTCTGTGAGATGAATTAACAGAACACTAAGCAGTTTCTCAGAAAGCTTCTTTCCAGATTTCATCTGAGGATATTTCCTTTTTCACCGTAGCCCTCTATGGGCTTCCAAATATCACTTTGCCAATTCCACAAGAACTGTCTTAGCGAAAGGCTTCTTGAGGGGAAAGCTGTAACTCTGTGAGGTGATTTCACAGAACACAAAGAAGTTTCTGAGAAAGCTTCTTTCTCTTTGTTATCGGAGGATATTTCCTTTGGCCCTATAGTCTTCCAAGGGATCCGAAATATCTGTTCTCAGATTCCACAGAAATAAGGCTAGCAAAGAGATCCACGAAATACAGATGTAACTCTGTGAGTGGAAGTCACATATCACAGAGCAGCTTCTCAGAAATCTTCTTTCCAGATTTCATCTGAGGATATTTCCTTTTTCACCATAGCCCTCTATGGGCTTCCAAATATCACTTTGCTAATTCCACAAGAACTCTCTTAGCGAAAGGCTTCTTGAGGGGAAAGCTGTAACTGTGTGAGATGATTTCACAGAACACAAAGAAGTTTCTCAGAAAGCTTCTTTCTCTTTGTTATCGGAGGATATTTCCTTTGGCCCTATAGTCTTCAAAGGGATCCGAAATATCTGTTCTCAGATTCCACAGAAATAAGGCTAGCAAAGAGATCCACGAAATACAGTTGAAACTCTGTGAGATGAATTTACAGAACACTAAGCAGTTTCTCAGAAAGCTTCTTTCCAGATTTCATCTGAGGATATTTCCTTTTTCACCATAGCCCTCTATGGGCTTCCAAATATCACTTTGCCAATTCCACAAGAACTGTCTTAGCGAAAGGCTTCTTGAGGGGAAAGCTGTAACTCTGTGAGATGATTTCACAGAACACAAAGAAGTTTCTCAGAAAGCTTCTTTCTCTTTGTTATCGGAGGATATTTCCTTTGGCCCTATAGTCTTCAAAGGGATCCGAAATATCTGTTCTCAGATTCCACAGAAATAAGGCTAGCAAAGAGATCCACGAAATACAGATGTAACTCTGTGAGATGAATTAACAGAACACTAAGCAGTTTCTCAGAAAGCTTCTGTCCAGATTTCATCTGAGGATATTTCCTTTTTCACCCTAGCCCTCTATGGGCTTCCAAATATCACTTTGCCAATTCCACAAGAACTGTCTTAGCGGAAGGCTTCTTGAGGGGAAAGCTGTAACTCTGTGAGATGATTTCACAGAACACAAAGAAGTTTCTCAGAAAGCTTCTTTCTCTTTGTTATCGGAGGATATTTCCTTTGGCCCTATAGTCTTCAAAGGGATCCGAAATATCTGTTCTCAGATTCCACAGAAATAAGGCTAGCAAAGAGATCCACGAAATACACATATAACTCTGTGAGTGGAAGTCACACATCACAGAGCAGTTTCTCAGAAAGCTTCTTTCCAGATTTCATCTGAGGATATTTCCTTTTTCACCATAGCCCTCTATGGGCTTCCAAATATCACTTTGCCAATTCCACAAGAACTGTCTTAGCGAAAGGCTTCTTGAGGGGAAAGCTGTAACTCTGTGAGATGATTTCACAGAACACAAAGAAGTTTCTCAGAAAGCTTCTTTCTCTTTGTTATCGGAGGATATTTCCTGTGGCCCTATAGTCTTCAAAGGGATCCGAAATATCTGTTCTCAGATTCCACAGAAATAAGGCTAGCAAAGAGATCCACGAAATACAGATGTAACTCTGTGAGATGAATTAACAGAACACTAAGCAGTTTCTCAGAAAGCTTCTTTCCAGATTCCATCTGAGGATATTTCCTTTTTCACCTTAGCCCTCTAAGGGCTTCCAAATATCACTTTGCCAATTCCACAAGAACTGTCTTAGCGAAAGGCTTCTTGAGGGGAAAGCTGTAACTCTGTGAGATGATTTCACAGAACACAAAGAAGTTTCTCAGAAAGCTTCTTTCTCTTTGTTATCGGAGGATATTTCCTTTGGCCCTATAGTCTTCAAAGGGATCCGAAATATCTGTTCTCAGATTCCACAGAAATAAGGCTAGCAAAGAGATCCACGAAATACACATATAACTCTGTGAGTGGAAGTCACACATCACAGAGCAGTTTCTCAGAAAGCTTCTTTCCAGATTTCATCTGAGGATATTTCCTTTTTCACCATAGCCCTCTATGGGCTTCCAAATATCACTTTGCCAATTCCACAAGAACTGTCTTAGCGAAAGGCTTCTTGAGGGGAAAGCTGTAACTCTGTGAGATGATTTCACAGAACACAAAGAAGTTTCTCAGAAAGCTTCTTTCTCTTTGTTATCGGAGGATATTTCCTGTGGCCCTATAGTCTTCAAAGGGATCCGAAATATCTGTTCTCAGATTCCACAGAAATAAGGCTAGCAAAGAGATCCACGAAATACAGATGTAACTCTGTGAGATGAATTAACAGAACACTAAGCAGTTTCTCAGAAAGCTTCTTTCCAGATTTCATCTGAGGATATATCCTTTTTCACCATAGCCCTCTATGGGCTTCCAAATATCACTTTGCCAATTCCACAAGAACTGTCTTAGCGAAAGGCTTCTTGAGGGGAAAGCTGTAACTCTGTGAGATGATTTCACAGAACACAAAGAAGTTTCTCAGAAAGCTTCTTTCTCTTTGTTATCGGAGGATATTTCCTTTGGCCCTATAGTCTTCAAAGGGATCCGAAATATCTGTTCTCAGATTCCACAGAAATAAGGCTAGCAAAGAGATCCACGAAATACACATATAACTCTGTGAGTGGAAGTCACACATCACAGAGCAGTTTCTCAGAAAGCTTCTTTCCAGATTTCATCTGAGGATTTTTACTTCTTCACCATAGCCCTCTATGGGCTTCCAAATATCACTTTGCCAATTCCACAAGAACTGTCTTAGCGAAAGGCTTCTTGAGGGGAAAGCTGTAACTGTGTGAGATGATTTCACAGAACACAAAGAACTTTCTCAGCAAGGTTCTTTCTCTTTGTTATCGGAGGATATTTCCTTTGGCCCTATAGTCTTCAAAGGGATCCGAAATATCTGTTCTCAGATTCCACAGAAATAAGGCTAGCAAAGAGATCCACGAAATACCGATGTAACTCTGTGAGATGAATTATCAGAACACTAAGCAGTTTCTCAGAAAGCTTCTTTCCAGATTTCATCTGAGGATATTTCCTTTTTCACCATAGCCCTCTAAGGGCTTCCAAATATCACTTTGTCAATTCCTCAAGAACTGTCGTAGCGAAAGGCTTCTTGAGGGGAAAGCTGTAACTCTGTGAGATGATTTCACAGAACACAAAGAAGTTTCTCAGAAAGCTTCTTTCTCTTTGTTATCGGAGTATATTTCCTTTGGCCCTATAGTCCTCAAAGGGATCCGAAATATCTGTTCTCAGATTCCACAGAAATAAGGCTAGCAAAGAGATCCACGAAATACAGATGTAACTCTGTGAGATGAATTAACAGAACACTAAGCAGTTTCTCAGAAAGCTTCTTTCCAGATTTCATCTGAGGATATTTCCTTTTTCACCGTAGCCCTCTATGGGCTTCCAAATATCACTTTGCCAATTCCACAAGAACTGTCTTAGCGAAAGGCTTCTTGAGGGGAAAGCTGTAACTCTGTGAGGTGATTTCACAGAACACAAAGAAGTTTCTGAGAAAGCTTCTTTCTCTTTGTTATCGGAGGATATTTCCTTTGGCCCTATAGTCTTCCAAGGGATCCGAAATATCTGTTCTCAGATTCCACAGAAATAAGGCTAGCAAAGAGATCCACGAAATACAGATGTAACTCTGTGAGTGGAAGTCACATATCACAGAGCAGCTTCTCAGAAATCTTCTTTCCAGATTTCATCTGAGGATATTTCCTTTTTCACCATAGCCCTCTATGGGCTTCCAAATATCACTTTGCTAATTCCACAAGAACTCTCTTAGCGAAAGGCTTCTTGAGGGGAAAGCTGTAACTGTGTGAGATGATTTCACAGAACACAAAGAAGTTTCTCAGAAAGCTTCTTTCTCTTTGTTATCGGAGGATATTTCCTTTGGCCCTATAGTCTTCAAAGGGATCCGAAATATCTGTTCTCAGATTCCACAGAAATAAGGCTAGCAAAGAGATCCACGAAATACAGTTGAAACTCTGTGAGATGAATTTACAGAACACTAAGCAGTTTCTCAGAAAGCTTCTTTCCAGATTTCATCTGAGGATATTTCCTTTTTCACCATAGCCCTCTATGGGCTTCCAAATATCACTTTGCCAATTCCACAAGAACTGTCTTAGCGAAAGGCTTCTTGAGGGGAAAGCTGTAACTCTGTGAGATGATTTCACAGAACACAAAGAAGTTTCTCAGAAAGCTTCTTTCTCTTTGTTATCGGAGGATATTTCCTTTGGCCCTATAGTCTTCAAAGGGATCCGAAATATCTGTTCTCAGATTCCACAGAAATAAGGCTAGCAAAGAGATCCACGAAATACAGATGTAACTCTGTGAGATGAATTAACAGAACACTAAGCAGTTTCTCAGAAAGCTTCTGTCCAGATTTCATCTGAGGATATTTCCTTTTTCACCCTAGCCCTCTATGGGCTTCCAAATATCACTTTGCCAATTCCACAAGAACTGTCTTAGCGGAAGGCTTCTTGAGGGGAAAGCTGTAACTCTGTGAGATGATTTCACAGAACACAAAGAAGTTTCTCAGAAAGCTTCTTTCTCTTTGTTATCGGAGGATATTTCCTTTGGCCCTATAGTCTTCAAAGGGATCCGAAATATCTGTTCTCAGATTCCACAGAAATAAGGCTAGCAAAGAGATCCACGAAATACACATATAACTCTGTGAGTGGAAGTCACACATCACAGAGCAGTTTCTCAGAAAGCTTCTTTCCAGATTTCATCTGAGGATATTTCCTTTTTCACCATAGCCCTCTATGGGCTTCCAAATATCACTTTGCCAATTCCACAAGAACTGTCTTAGCGAAAGGCTTCTTGAGGGGAAAGCTGTAACTCTGTGAGATGATTTCACAGAACACAAAGAAGTTTCTCAGAAAGCTTCTTTCTCTTTGTTATCGGAGGATATTTCCTGTGGCCCTATAGTCTTCAAAGGGATCCGAAATATCTGTTCTCAGATTCCACAGAAATAAGGCTAGCAAAGAGATCCACGAAATACAGATGTAACTCTGTGAGATGAATTAACAGAACACTAAGCAGTTTCTCAGAAAGCTTCTTTCCAGATTCCATCTGAGGATATTTCCTTTTTCACCTTAGCCCTCTAAGGGCTTCCAAATATCACTTTGCCAATTCCACAAGAACTGTCTTAGCGAAAGGCTTCTTGAGGGGAAAGCTGTAACTCTGTGAGATGATTTCACAGAACACAAAGAAGTTTCTCAGAAAGCTTCTTTCTCTTTGTTATCGGAGGATATTTCCTTTGGCCCTATAGTCTTCAAAGGGATCCGAAATATCTGTTCTCAGATTCCACAGAAATAAGGCTAGCAAAGAGATCCACGAAATACACATATAACTCTGTGAGTGGAAGTCACACATCACAGAGCAGTTTCTCAGAAAGCTTCTTTCCAGATTTCATCTGAGGATATTTCCTTTTTCACCATAGCCCTCTATGGGCTTCCAAATATCACTTTGCCAATTCCACAAGAACTGTCTTAGCGAAAGGCTTCTTGAGGGGAAAGCTGTAACTCTGTGAGATGATTTCACAGAACACAAAGAAGTTTCTCAGAAAGCTTCTTTCTCTTTGTTATCGGAGGATATTTCCTGTGGCCCTATAGTCTTCAAAGGGATCCGAAATATCTGTTCTCAGATTCCACAGAAATAAGGCTAGCAAAGAGATCCACGAAATACAGATGTAACTCTGTGAGATGAATTAACAGAACACTAAGCAGTTTCTCAGAAAGCTTCTTTCCAGATTTCATCTGAGGATATATCCTTTTTCACCATAGCCCTCTATGGGCTTCCAAATATCACTTTGCCAATTCCACAAGAACTGTCTTAGCGAAAGGCTTCTTGAGGGGAAAGCTGTAACTCTGTGAGATGATTTCACAGAACACAAAGAAGTTTCTCAGAAAGCTTCTTTCTCTTTGTTATCGGAGGATATTTCCTTTGGCCCTATAGTCTTCAAAGGGATCCGAAATATCTGTTCTCAGATTCCACAGAAATAAGGCTAGCAAAGAGATCCACGAAATACACATATAACTCTGTGAGTGGAAGTCACACATCACAGAGCAGTTTCTCAGAAAGCTTCTTTCCAGATTTCATCTGAGGATATTTCCTTTTTCACCATAGCCCTCTATGGGCTTCCAAATATCACTTTGCCAATTCCACAAGAACTGTCTTAGCGAAAGGCTTCTTGAGGGGAAAGCTGTAACTCTGTGAGATGATTTCACAGAACACAAAGAAGTTTCTCAGAAAGCTTCTTTCTCTTTGTTATCGGAGGATATTTCCTGTGGCCCTATAGTCTTCAAAGGGATCCGAAATATCTGTTCTCAGATTCCACAGAAATAAGGCTAGCAAAGAGATCCACGAAATACAGATGTAACTCTGTGAGATGAATTAACAGAACACTAAGCAGTTTCTCAGAAAGCTTCTTTCCAGATTTCATCTGAGGATATTTCCTTTTTCACCTTAGCCCTCTAAGGGCTTCCAAATATCACTTTGCCAATTCCACAAGAACTGTCTTAGCGAAAGGCTTCTTGAGGGGAAAGCTGTAACTCTGTGAGATGATTTCACAGAACACAAAGAAGTTTCTCAGAAAGCTTCTTTCTCATTGTTATCGGAGGATATTTCCTTTGGCCCTATAGTCTTCAAAGGGATCCGAAATATCTGTTCTCAGATTCCACAGAAATAAGGCTAGCAAAGAGATCCACGAAATACAGTTGTAACTCTGTGAGATGAATTAACAGAACACTAAGCAGTTTCTCAGAAAGCTTCTTTCCAGATTTCATCTGAGGATATTTCCTTTTTCACCATAGCCCTCTATGGGCTTCCAAATATCACTTTGCCAATTCCACAAGAACTGTCTTAGCGAAAGGCTTCTTGAGGGGAAAGCTGTAACTCTGTGAGATGATTTCACAGAACACAAAGAAGTTTCTCAGAAAGCTTCTTTCTCTTTGTTATCGGAGGATATTTCCTTTGGCCCTATAGTCTTCAAAGGGATCCGAAATATCTGTTCTCAGATTCCACAGAAATAAGGCTAGCAAAGAGATCCACGAAATACAGTTGTAACTCTGTGAGATGAATTTACAGAACACTAAGCAGTTTCTCAGAAAGCTTCTTTCCAGATTTCATCTGAGGATATTTCCTTTTTCACCATAGCCCTCTTTGGGCTTCCAAATATCACTTTGCCAATTCCACAAGAACTGTCTTAGCGAAAGGCTTCTTGAGGGGAAAGCTGTAACTCTGTGAGATGATTTCACAGAACACAAAGAAGTTTCTCAGAAAGCTTCTTTCTCTTTGTTATCGGAGGATATTTCCTTTGGCCCTATAGTCTTCAAAGGGATCCGAAATATCTGTTCTCAGATTCCACAGAAATAAGGCTAGCAAAGAGATCCACGAAATACAGATGTAACTCTGTGAGATGAATTAACAGAACACTAAGCAGTTTCTCAGAAAGCTTCCTTCCAGATTTCATCTGAGGATATTTCCTTTTTCACCCTAGCCCTCTATGGGCTTCCAAATATCACTTTGCCAATTCCACAAGAACTGTCTTAGCGGAAGGCTTCTTGAGGGGAAAGCTGTAACTCTGTGAGATGATTTCACAGAACACAAAGAAGTTTCTCAGAAAGCTTCTTTCTCTTTGTTATCGGAGGATATTTCCTTTGGCCCTATAGTCTTCAAAGGGATCCGAAATATCTGTTCTCAGATTCCACAGAAATAAGGCTAGCAAAGAGATCCACGAAATACACATATAACTCTGTGAGTGGAAGTCACACATCACAGAGCAGTTTCTCAGAAAGCTTCTTTCCAGATTTCATCTGAGGATATTTCCTTTTTCACCATAGCCCTCTATGGGCTTCCAAATATCACTTTGCGAATTCCACAAGAAGTGTCTTAGCGAAAGGCTTCTTGAGGGGAAAGCTGTAACTCTGTGAGATGATTTCACAGAACACAAAGAAGTTTCTCAGAAAGCTTCTTTCTCTTTGTTATCGGAGGATATTTCCTGTGGCCCTATAGTCTTCAAAGGGATCCGAAATATCTGTTCTCAGATTCCACAGAAATAAGGCTAGCAAAGAGATCCACGAAATACAGATGTAACTTTGTGAGATGAATTAACAGAACACTAAGCAGTTTCTCAGAAAGCTTCTTTCCAGATTTCATCTGAGGATATTTCCTTTTTCACCTTAGCCCTCTAAGGGCTTCCAAATATCACTTTGCCAATTCCACAAGAACTGTCTTAGCGAAAGGCTTCTTGAGGGGAAAGCTGTAACTGTGTGAGATGATTTCACAGAACACAAAGAAGTTTCTCAGAAAGCTTCTTTCTCTTTGTTATCGGAGGATATTTCCTTTGGCCCTATAGTCTTCAAAGGGATCCGAAATATCTGTTCTCAGATTCCACAGAAATAAGGCTAGCAAAGAGATCCACGAAATACACATATAACTCTGTGAGTGGAAGTCACACATCACAGAGCAGTTTCTCAGAAAGCTTCTTTCCAGATTTCATCTGAGGATATTTCCTTTTTCACCATAGCCCTCTATGGGTTTCCAAATATCACTTTGCCAATTCCACAAGAACTGTCTTAGCGAAAGGCTTCTTGAGGGGAAAGCTGTAACTCTGTGAGATGATTTCACAGAACACAAAGAAGTTTCTCAGAAAGCTTCTTTCTCTTTGTTATCGGAGGATATTTCCTTTGGCCCTATAGTCTTCAAAGGGATCCGAAATATCTGTTCTCAGATTCCACAGAAATAAGGCTAGCAAAGAGATCCACGAAATACAGTTGTAACTCTGTGAGATGAATTTACAGAACACTAAGCAGTTTCTCAGAAAGCTTCTTTCCAGATTTCATCTGAGGATATTTCCTTTTTCACCATAGCCCTCTATGGGCTTCCAAATATCACTTTGCCAATTCCACAAGAACTGTCTTAGCGAAAGGCTTCTTGAGGGGAAAGCTGTAACTCTGTGAGATGATTTCACAGAACACAAAGAAGTTTCTCAGAAAGCTTCTTTCTCTTTGTTATCGGAGGATATTTCCTTTGGCCCTATAGTCTTCAAAGGGATCCGAAATATCTGTTCTCAGATTCCACAGAAATAAGGCTAGCAAAGAGATCCACGAAATACAGATGTAACTCTGTGAGATGAATTAACAGAACACTAAGCAGTTTCTCAGAAAGCTTCTTTCCAGATTTCATCTGAGGATATTTCCTTTTTCACCCTAGCCCTCTATGGGCTTCCAAATATCACTTTGCCAATTCCACAAGAACTGTCTTAGCGGAAGGCTTCTTGAGCGGAAAGCTGTAACTCTGTGAGATGATTTCACAGAACACAAAGAAGTTTCTCAGAAAGCTTCTTTCTCTTTGTTATCGGAGGATATTTCCTTTGGCCCTATAGTCTTCAAAGGGATCCGAAATATCTGTTCTCAGATTCCACAGAAATAAGGCTAGCAAAGAGATCCACGAAATACACATATAACTCTGTGAGTGGAAGTCACACATCACAGAGCAGTTTCTCAGAAAGCTTCTTTCCAGATTTCATCTGAGGATATTTCCTTTTTCACCATAGCCCTCTATGGGCTTCCAAATATCACTTTGCCAATTCCACAAGAACTGTCTTAGCGAAAGGCTTTTTGAGGGGAAAGCTGTAACTCTGTGAGATGATTTCACAGAACACAAAGAAGTTTCTCAGAAAGCTTCTTTCTCTTTGTTATCGGAGGATATTTCCTGTGGCCCTATAGTCTTCAAAGGGATCCGAAATATCTGTTCTCAGATTCCACAGAAATAAGGCTAGCAAAGAGATCCACGAAATACAGATGTAACTCTGTGAGATGAATTAACAGAACACTAAGCAGTTTCTCAGAAAGCTTCTTTCCAGATTTCATCTGAGGATATTTCCTTTTTCACCTTAGCCCTCTAAGGGCTTCCAAATATCACTTTGCCAATTCCACAAGAACTGTCTTAGCGAAAGGTTTCTTGAGGGGAAAGCTGTAACTCTGGGAGATGATTTCACGGAACACAAAGAAGTTTCTCAGAAAGCTTCTTTCTCTTTGTTATCGGAGGATATTTCCTTTGGCCCTATAGTCTTCAAAGGGATCCGAAATATCTGTTCTCAGATTCCACAGAAATAAGGCTAGCAAAGAGATCCACGAAATACACATATAACTCTGTGAGTGGAAGTCACACATCACAGAGCAGTTTCTCAGAAAGCTTCTTTCCAGATTTCATCTGAGGATATTTCCTTTTTCACCATAGCCCTCTATGGGCTTCCAAGTATCACTTTGCCAATTCCACAGGAACTGTCTTAGCGAAAGGCTTCTTGAGGGGAAAGCTGTAACTCTGTGAGATGATTTCACAGAACACAAAGAAGTTTCTCAGAAAGCTTCTTTCTCTTTGTTATCGGAGGATATTTCCTTTGGCCCTATAGTCTTCAAAGGGATCCGAAATATCTGTTCTCAGATTCCACAGAAATAAGGCTAGCAAAGAGATCCACGAAATACAGTTGTAACTCTGTGAGATGAATTTACAGAACACTAAGCAGTTTCTCAGAAAGCTTCTTTCCAGATTTCATCTGAGGATATTTCCTTTTTCACCATAGCCCTCTATGGGCTTCCAAATATCACTTTGCCAATTCCACAAGAACTGTCTTAGCGAAAGGCTTCTTGAGGGGAAAGCTGTAACTCTGTGAGATGATTTCACAGAACACAAAGAAGTTTCTCAGAAAGCTTCTTTCTCTTTGTTATCGGAGGATATTTCCTTTGGCCCTATAGTCTTCAAAGGGATCCGAAATATCTGTTCTCAGATTCCACAGAAATAAGGCTAGCAAAGAGATCCACGAAATACAGATGTAACTCTGTGAGATGAATTAACAGAACACTAAGCAGTTTCTCAGAAAGCTTCTTTCCAGATTTCATCTGAGGATATTTCCTTTTTCACCATAGCCCTCTATGGGCTTCCAAATATCACTTTGCCAATTCCACAAGAACTGTCTTAGCGGAAGGCTTCTTGAGGGGAAAGCTGTAACTCTGTGAGATGATTTCACAGAACACAAAGAAGTTTCTCAGAAAGCTTCTTTCTCTTTGTTATCGGAGGATATTTCCTTTGGCCCTATAGTCTTCAAAGGGATCCGAAATATCTGTTCTCAGATTCCACAGAAATAAGGCTAGCAAAGAGATCCACGAAATACACATATAACTCCGTGAGTGGAAGTCACACATCACAGAGCAGTTTCTCAGAAAGCTTCTTTCCAGATTTCATCTGAGGATATTTCCTTTTTCACCATAGCCCTCTATGGGCTTCCAAATATCACTTTGCCAATTCCACAAGAACTGTCTTAGCGAAAGGCTTCTTGAGGGGAAAGCTGTAACTCTGTGAGATGATTTCACAGAACACAAAGAAGTTTCTCAGAAAGCTTCTTTCTCTTTGTTATCGGAGGATATTTCCTGTGGCCCTATAGTCTTCAAAGGGATCCGAAATATCTGTTCTCAGATTCCACAGAAATAAGGCTAGCAAAGAGATCCACGAAATACAGATGTAACTCTGTGAGATGAATTAACAGAACACTAAGCAGTTTCTCAGAAAGCTTCTTTCCAGATTTCATCTGAGGATATTTCCTTTTTCACATTAGCCCTCTAAGGGCTTCCAAATATCACTTTGCCAATTCCACAAGAACTGTCTTAGCGAAAGGCTTCTTGAGGGGAAAGCTGTAACTCTGTGAGATGATTTCACAGAACACAAAGAAGTTTCTCAGAAAGCTTCTTTCTCTTTGTTATCGGAGGATATTTCCTTTGGCCCTATAGTCTTCAAAGGGATCCGAAATATCTGTTCTCAGATTCCACAGAAATAAGGCTAGCAAAGAGATCCACGAAATACACATATAACTCTGTGAGTGGAAGTCACACATCACAGAGCACTTTCTCAGAAAGCTTCTTTCCAGATTTCATCTGAGGATATTTCCTTTTTCACCATAGCCCTCTATGGGCTTCCAAATATCACTTTGCCAATTCCACAAGAACTGTCTTAGCGAAAGGCTTCTTGAGGGGAAAGCTGTAACTCTGTGAGATGATTTCACAGAACACAAAGAAGTTTCTCAGAAAGCTTCTTTCTCTTTGTTATCGGAGGATATTTCCTTTGGCCCTATAGTCTTCAAAGGGATCCGAAATATCTGTTCTCAGATTCCACAGAAATAAGGCTAGCAAAGAGATCCACGAAATACAGATGTAACTCTGTGAGATGAATTAACAGAACACTAAGCAGTTTCTCAGAAAGCTTCTTTCCAGATTTCATCTGAGGATATTTCCTTTTTCACCTTAGCCCTCTAAGGGCTTCCAAATATCACTTTGCCAATTCCACAAGAAGTGTCTTAGCGAAAGGCTTCTTGAGGGGAAAGCTGTAACTCTGTGAGATGATTTCACAGAACACAAAGAAGTTTCTCAGAAAGCTTCTTTCTCTTTGTTATCGGAGGATATTTCCTTTGGCCCTATAGTCTTCAAAGGGATCCGAAATATCTTTTCTCAGATTCCACAGAAATAAGGCTAGCAAAGAGATCCACGAAATACAGTTGTAACTCTGTGAGATGAATTTACAGAACACTAAGCAGTTTCTCAGAAAGCTTCTTTCCAGATTTCATCTGAGGATATTTCCTTTTTCACCATAACCCTCTATGGGCTTCCAAATATCACTTTGCCAATTCCACAAGAAGTGTCTTAGCGAAAGACTTCTTGAGGGGAAAGCTGTAACTCTGTGAGATGATTTCACAGAACACAAAGAAGTTTCTCAGAAAGCTTCTTTCTCTTTGTTATCGGAGGATATTTCCTTTGGCCCTATAGTCTTCAAAGGGATCCGAAATATCTGTTCTCAGATTCCACAGAAATAAGGCTAGCAAAGAGATCCACGAAATACAGTTGAAACTCTGTGAGATGAATTTACAGAACACTAAGCAGTTTCTCAGAAAGCTTCTTTCCAGATTTCATCTGAGGATATTTCCTTTTTCACCATAGCCCTCTATGGGCTTCCAAATATCACTTTGCCAATTCCACAAGAACTGTCTTAGCGAAAGGCTTCTTGAGGGGAAAGCTGTAACTCTGTGAGATGATTTCACAGAACACAAAGAAGTTTCTCAGAAAGCTTCTTTCTCTTTGTTATCGGAGGATATTTCCTTTGGCCCTATAGTCTTCAAAGGGATCCGAAATATCTGTTCTCAGATTCCACAGAAATAAGGCTAGCAAAGAGATCCACGAAATACAGATGTAACTCTGTGAGATGAATTAACAGAACACTAAGCAGTTTCTCAGAAAGCTTCTTTCCAGATTTCATCTGAGGATATTTCCTTTTTCACCCTAGCCCTCTATGGGCTTCCAAATATCACTTTGCCAATTCCACAAGAACTGTCTTAGCGGAAGGCTTCTTGAGGGGAAAGCTGTAACTCTGTGAGATGATTTCAGAGAACACAAAGAAGTTTCTCAGAAAGCTTCTTTCTCTTTGTTATCGGAGGATATTTCCTTTGGCCCTATAGTCTTCAAAGGGATCCGAAATATCTGTTCTCAGATTCCACAGAAATAAGGCTAGCAAAGAGATCCACGAAATACACATATAACTCTGTGAGTGGAAGTCACACATCACAGAGCAGTTTCTCAGAAAGCTTCTTTCCAGATTTCATCTGAGGATATTTCCTTTTTCACCGTAGCCCTCTATGGGCTTCCAAATATCACTTTGCCAATTCCACAAGAACTGTCTTAGCGAAAGGCTTCTTGAGGGGAAAGCTGTAACTCTGTGAGATGATTTCACAGAACACAAAGAAGTTTCTCAGAAAGCTTCTTTCTCTTTGTTATCGGAGGATATTTCCTGTGGCCCTATAGTCTTCAAAGGGATCCGAAATATCTGTTCTCAGATTCCACAGAAATAAGGCTAGCAAAGAGATCCACGAAATACAGATGTAACTCTGTGAGATGAATTAACAGAACACTAAGCAGTTTCTCAGAAAGCTTCTTTCCAGATTTCATCTGAGGATATTTCCTTTTTCACCTTAGCCCTCTAAGGGCTTCCAAATATCACTTTGCCAATTCCACAAGAACTGTCTTAGCGAAAGGCTTCTTGAGGGGAAAGCTGTAACTCTGTGAGATGATTTCACAGAACACAAAGAAGTTTCTCAGAAAGCTTCTTTCTCTTTGTTATCGGAGGATATTTCCTTTGGCCCTATAGTCTTCAAAGGGATCCGAAATATCTGTTCTCAGATTCCACAGAAATAAGGCTAGCAAAGAGATCCACGAAATACACATATAACTCTGTGAGTGGAAGTCACACATCACAGAGCAGTTTCTCAGAAAGCTTCTTTCCAGATTTCATCTGAGGATATTTCCTTTTTCACCATAGCCCTCTATGGGCTTCCAAATATCACTTTGCCAATTCCACAAGAACTGTCTTAGCGAAAGGCTTCTTGAGGGGAAAGCTGTAACTCTGTGAGATGATTTCACAGAACACAAAGAAGTTTCTCAGAAAGCTTCTTTCTCTTTGTTATCGGAGGATATTTCCTTTGGCCCTATAGTCTTCAAAGGGATCCGAAATATCTGTTCTCAGATTCCACAGAAATAAGGCTAGCAAAGAGATCCACGAAATACAGATGTAACTCTGTGAGATGAATTAACAGAACACTAAGCAGTTTCTCAGAAAGCTTCTTTCCAGATTTCATCTGAGGATATATCCTTTTTCACCATAGCCCTCTATGGGCTTCCAAATATCACTTTGCCAATTCCACAAGAACTGTCTTAGCGAAAGGCTTCTTGAGGGGAAAGCTGTAACTCTGTGAGATGATTTCACAGAACACAAAGAAGTTTCTCAGAAAGCTTCTTTCTCTTTGTTATCGGAGGATATTTCCTTTGGCCCTATAGTCTTCAAAGGGATCCGAAATATCTGTTCTCAGATTCCACAGAAATAAGGCTAGCAAAGAGATCCACGAAATACACATATAACTCTGTGAGTGGAAGTCACACATCACAGAGCAGTTTCTCAGAAAGCTTCTTTCCAGATTTCATCTGAGGATATTTCCTTTTTCACCATAGCCCTCTATGGGCTTCCAAATATCACTTTGCCAATTCCACAAGAACTGTCTTAGCGAAAGGCTTCTTGAGGGGAAAGCTGTAACTCTGTGAGATGATTTCACAGAACACAAAGAAGTTTCTCAGAAAGCTTCTTTCTCTTTGTTATCGGAGGATATTTCCTGTGGCCCTATAGTCTTCAAAGGGATCCGAAATATCTGTTCTCAGATTCCACAGAAATAAGGCTAGAAAAGAGATCCACGAAATACTGATGTAACTCTGTGAGATGAATTAACAGAACACTAAGCAGTTTCTCAGAAAGCTTCTTTCCAGATTTCATCTGAGGATATTTCCTTTTTCACCTTAGCCCTCTAAGGGCTTCCAAATATCACTTTGCCAATTCCACAAGAACTGTCTTAGCGAAAGGCTTCTTGAGGGGAAAGCTGTAACTCTGTGAGATGATTTCACAGAACACAAAGAAGTTTCTCAGAAAGCTTCTTTCTCATTGTTATCGGAGGATATTTCCTTTGGCCCTATAGTCTTCAAAGGGATCCGAAATATCTGTTCTCAGATTCCACAGAAATAAGGCTAGCAAAGAGATCCACGAAATACAGTTGTAACTCTGTGAGATGAATTTACAGAACACTAAGCAGTTTCTCAGAAAGCTTCTTTCCAGATTTCATCTGAGGATATTTCCTTTTTCACCATAGCCCTCTATGGGCTTCCAAATATCACTTTGCCAATTCCACAAGAACTGTCTTAGCGAAAGGCTTCTTGAGGGGAAAGCTGTAACTCTGTGAGATGATTTCACAGAACACAAAGAAGTTTCTCAGAAAGCTTCTTTCTCTTTGTTATCGGAGGATATTTCCTTTGGCCCTATAGTCTTCAAAGGGATCCGAAATATCTGTTCTCAGATTCCACAGAAATAAGGCTAGCAAAGAGATCCACGAAATACAGTTGTAACTCTGTGAGATGAATTTACAGAACACTAAGCAGTTTCTCAGAAAGCTTCTTTCCAGATTTCATCTGAGGATATTTCCTTTTTCACCATAGCCCTCTTTGGGCTTCCAAATATCACTTTGCCAATTCCACAAGAACTGTCTTTGCGAAAGGCTTCTTGAGGGGAAAGCTGTAACTCTGTGAGATGATTTCACAGAACACAAAGAAGTTTCTCAGAAAGCTTCTTTCTCTTGGTTATCGGAGGATATTTCCTTTGGCCCTATAGTCTTCAAAGGGATCCGAAATATCTGTTCTCAGATTCCACAGAAATAAGGCTAGCAAAGAGATCCACGAAATACAGATGTAACTCTGTGAGATGAATTAACAGAACACTAAGCAGTTTCTCAGAAAGCTTCCTTCCAGATTTCATCTGAGGATATTTCCTTTTTCACCCTAGCCCTCTATGGGCTTCCAAATATCACTTTGCCAATTCCACAAGAACTGTCTTAGCGGAAGGCTTCTTGAGGGGAAAGCTGTAACTCTGTGAGATGATTTCAGAGAACACAAAGAAGTTTCTCAGAAAGCTTCTTTCTCTTTGTTATCGGAGGATATTTCCTTTGGCCCTATAGTCTTCAAAGGGATCCGAAATATCTGTTCTCAGATTCCACAGAAATAAGGCTAGCAAAGAGATCCAGGAAATACACATATAACTCTGTGAGTGGAAGTCACACATCACAGAGCAGTTTCTCAGAAAGCTTCTTTCCAGATTTCATCTGAGGATATTTCCTTTTTCACCATAGCCCTCTATGGGCTTCCAAATATCACTTTGCGAATTCCACAAGAACTGTCTTAGCGAAAGGCTTCTTGAGGGGAAAGCTGTAACTCTGTGAGATGATTTCACAGAACACAAAGAAGTTTCTCAGAAAGCTTCTTTCTCTTTGTTATCGGAGGATATTTCCTGTGGCCCTATAGTCTTCAAAGGGATCCGAAATATCTGTTCTCAGATTCCACAGAAATAAGGCTAGCAAAGAGATCCACGAAATACAGATGTAACTTTGTGAGATGAATTAACAGAACACTAAGCAGTTTCTCAGAAAGCTTCTTTCCAGATTTCATCTGAGGATATTTCCTTTTTCACCTTAGCACTCTAAGGGCTTCCAAATATCACTTTGCCAATTCCACAAGAACTGTCTTAGCGAAAGGCTTCTTGAGGGGAAAGCTGTAACTGTGTGAGATGATTTCACAGAACACAAAGAAGTTTCTCAGAAACCTTCTTTCTCTTTGTTATCGGAGGATATTTCCTTTGGCCCTATAGTCTTCAAAGGGATCCGAAATATCTGTTCTCAGATTCCACAGAAATAAGGCTAGCAATGAGATCCACGAAATACAGTTGTAACTCTGTGAGATGAATTTACAGAACACTAAGCAGTTTCTCAGAAAGCTTCTTTCCAGATTTCATCTGAGGATATTTCCTTTTTCACCATAGCCCTCTATGGGCTTCCAAATATCACTTTGCCAATTCCACAAGAAGTGTCTTAGCGAAAGACTTCTTGAGGGGAAAGCTGTAACTCTTGAGATGATTTCACAGAACACAAAGAAATTTCTCAGAAAGCTTCTTTCTCTTTGTTATCGGAGGATATTTCCTTTGGCCCTATAGTCTTCAAAGGGATCCGAAATATCTGTTCTCAGATTCCACAGAAATAAGGCTAGCAAAGAGATCCACGAAATACAGATGTAACACTGTGAGATGAATTTACAGAACACTAAGCAGTTTCTCAGAAAGCTTCTTTCCAGATTTCATCTGAGGATATTTACTTCTTCACCATAGCCCTCTATGGGCTTCCAAATATCACTTTGCCAATTCCACAAGAACTGTCTTATCGAAAGGCTTCTTGAGGGGAAAGCTGTAACAGTGTGAGATGATTTCACAGAACACAAAGAACTTTCTCAGCAAGGTTCTTTCTCTTTGTTATCGGAGGATATTTCCTTTGGCCCTATAGTCTTCAAAGGGATCCGAAATATCTGTTCTCAGATTCCACAGAAATAAGGCTAGCAAAGAGATCCACGAAATAACGATGTAACTCTGTGAGATGAATTATCAGAACACTAAGCAGTTTCTCAGAAAGCTTCTTTCCAGATTTCATCTGAGGATATTTCCTTTTTCACCATAGCCCTCTAAGGGCTTCCAAATATCAGTTTGTCAATTCCTCAAGAACTGTCGTAGCGAAAGGCTTCTTGAGGGGAAAGCTGTAACTGTGTGAGATGATTTCACAGAACACAAAGAAGTTTCTCAGAAAGCTTCTTTCTCTTTGTTATCGGAGGATATTTCCTTTGGCCCTATAGTCCTCAAAGGGATCCGAAATATCTGTTCTCAGATTCCACAGAAATAAGGCTAGCAAAGAGATCCACGAAATACAGATGTAACTCTGTGAGATGAATTAACAGAACACTAAGCAGTTTCTCAGAAAGCTTCTTTCCAGATTTCATCTGAGGATATTTCCTTTTTCACCATAGCCCTCTATGGGCTTCCAAATATCACTTTGCCAATTCCACAAGAACTGTCTTAGCGAAAGGCTTCTTGAGGGGAAAGCTGTAACTCTGTGAGGTGATTTCACAGAACACAAAGAAGTTTCTGAGAAAGCTTCTTTCTCTTTGTTATCGGAGGATATTTCCTTTGGCCCTATAGTCTTCAAAGGGATCCGAAATATCTGTTCTCAGATTCCACAGAAATAAGGCTAGCAAAGAGATCCACGAAATACAGATGTAACTCTGTGAGTGGAAGTCACATATCACAGAGCAGCTTCTCAGAAAGCTTCTTTCCAGATTTCATCTGAGGATATTTCCTTTTTCACCATAGCCCTCTATGGGCTTCCAAATATCACTTTGCCAATTCCACAAGAACTGTCTTAGCGAAAGGCTTCTTGAGGGGAAAGCTGTAACTCTGTGAGATGATTTCACAGAACACAAAGAAGTTTCTCAGAAAGCTTCTTTCTCTTTGTTATCGGAGGATATTTCCTTTGGCCCTATAGTCTTCAAAGGGATCCGAAATATCTGTTCTCAGATTCCACAGAAATAAGGCTAGCAAAGAGATCCACGAAATACAGATGTAACTCTGTGAGATGAATTAACAGAACACTAAGCAGTTTCTCAGAAAGCTTCTTTCCAGATTTCATCTGAGGATATTTCCTTTTTCACCATAGCCCTCTATGGGCTTCCAAATATCACTTTGCCACTTCCACAAGAACTGTCTTAGCGAAAGGCTTCTTGAGGGGAAAGCTGTAACTCTGTGAGATGATTTCACAGAACACAAAGAACTTTCTCAGAAAGCTTCTTTCTCTTTGTTATCGGAGGATATTTCCTTTGGCCCTATAGTCTTCAAAGGGATCCGAAATATCTGTTCTCAGATTCCACAGAAAGAAGGCTAGCAAAGAGATCCACGAAATACACATGTAACTCTGTGAGTGGAAGTCACACATCACAGAGCAGTTTCTAAGAAAGCTTCTTTCCAGATTTCATCTGAGGATATTTCCTTTTTCACCATAGCCCTCTATGGGCTTCCAAATATCACTTTGCCAATTCCACAAGAACTGTCTTAGCGAAAGGCTTCTTGAGGGGAAAGCTGTAACTCTGTGAGATGATTTCACAGAACACAAAGAAGTTTCTCAGAAAGCTTCTTTCTCTTTGTTATCGGAGGATATTTCCTTTGGCCCTATAGTCTTCAAAGGGATCCGAAATATCTGTTCTCAGATTCCACAGAAATAAGGCTAGCAAAGAGATCCACGAAATACAGATGTAACTCTGTGAGTGGAAGTCACATATCACAGAGCAGCTTCTCAGAAAGCTTCTTTCTTGATTTCCTCTGAGAATATTTCCTTTTTCACCATAGCCCTCTACGGGCTTCCAAATATCACTTTGCCAATTCCACAAGAACTGTCTTAGCGAAAGGCTTCTTGAGGGGAAAGCTGTAACTCTGTGAGATGATTTCACAGAACACAAAGAAGTTTCTCAGAAAGCTTCTTTCTCTTTGTTATCGGAGGATATTTCCTTTGGCCCTATAGTCTTCAAAGGGATCCGAAATATCTGTTCTCAGATTCCACAGAAATAAGGCTAGAAAAGAGATCCACGAAATACAGATGTAACTCTGTGAGATGAATTAACAGAACACTAAGCAGTTTCTCAGAAAGCTTCTTTCCAGATTTCATCTGAGGATATTTCCTGTTTCTCAATAGCCCTCTATGGGGTTCCAAATATCACTTTGCCAATTGCACAAGACTGTCTTAGCGAAAGGCTTCTTCAGGGGAAAGCTGTAATTCTGTGAGATGATTTCACAGAACACAAAGAAGTTTCTCTGAAAGCTTCTTTCTCTTTGTTATCGGAGGATATTTCCTTTGGCCCTATAGTCTTCAAAGGGATCCGAAATATCTGTTCTCAGATTCCACAGAAATAAGGCTAGCAAAGAGATCCACGAAATACAGATGTAACTCTGTGAGTGGAAGTCACACATCACAGAGCAGTTTCTCAGAAAGCTTCTTTCCAGATTTCTTCTGAGGATATTTCCTTTTTCACCATAGCCCTCTATGGGCTTCCAAATATCACTTTGCCAATTCCACAGGAACTGTCTTAGCGAAAGGTTTCCTGAGCGGAAAGCTGTAACTCTGTGAGATGATTTCACAGAACACAAAGAAGTTTCTCAGAAAGCTTCTTTCTCTTTGTTATCGGAGGATATTTCCTTTGGCCCTTTAGTCTTCAAAGGGATCGGAAATATCTGTTCTCAGATTCCACAGAAATAAGACTAGCAAAGAGATCCACGAAATACAGTTGTAACTCTGTGAGATGAATTTACAGAACACTAAGCAGTTTCTCAGAAAGCTTCTTTCCAGATTTCATCTGAGGATATTTCCTTTTTCACCATAGCCCTCTATGGGCTTCCAAATATCACTTTGCCAATTCCACAAGAACTGTCTTAGCGAAAGGCTTCTTGAGGGGAAAGCTGTAACTCTGTGAGATGATTTCACAGAACACAAAGAAGTTTCTCAGAAAGCTTCTTTCTCTTTGTTATCGGAGGATATTTCCTTTGGCCCTATAGTCTTCAAAGGGATCCGAAATATCTGTTATCAGATTCCACAGAAATAAGGCTAGCAAAGAGATCCACGAAATACAGATGTAACTCTGTGAGATGAATTAACAGAACACTAAGCAGTTTCTCAGAAAGCTCTTTCCAGATTTCATCTGAGGATATTTCCTTTTTCACCCTAGCCGTCTATGGGCTTCCAAATATCACTTTGCCAATTCCACAAGAACTGTCTTAGCGGAAGGCTTCTTGAGGGGAAAGCTGTAACTCTGTGAGATGATTTCACAGAACACAAAGAAGTTTCTCAGAAAGCTTCTTTCTCTTTGTTATCGGAGGATATTTCCTTTGGCCCTATAGTCTTCAAAGGGATCCGAAATATCTGTTCTCAGATTCCACAGAAATATGGCTAGCAAAGAGATCCACGAAATACACATATAACTCTGTGAGTGGAAGTCACACATCACAGAGCAGTTTCTCAGAAAGCTTCTTTCCAGATTTCATCTGAGGATATTTCCTTTTTCACCATAGCCCTCTATGGGCTTCCAAATATCACTTTGCCAATTCCACAAGTACTGTCTTAGCGAAAGGCTTCTTGAGGGGAAAGCTGTAACTCTGTGAGATGATTTCACAGAACACAAAGAAGTTTCTCAGAAAGCTTCTTTCTCTTTGTTATCGGAGGATATTTCTTGTGGCCCTATAGTCTTCAAAGGGATCCGAAATATCTGTTCTCAGATTCCACAGAAATAAGGCTAGCAAAGAGATCCACGAAATACAGATGTATCTCTGTGAGATGAATTAACAGAACACTAAGCAGTTTCTCAGAAAGCTTCTTTCCAGATTTCATCTGAGGATATTTCCTTTTTCACCTTAGCCTCTAAGGGCTTCCAAATATCACTTTGCCAATTCCACAAGAACTGTCTTAGCGAAAGGCTTCTTGAGGGGAAAGCTGTAACTCTGTGAGATGATTTCACAGAACACAAAGAAGTTTCTCAGAAAGCTTCTTTCTCTTTGTTATCGGAGGATATTTCCTTTGGCCCTATAGTCTTCAAAGGGATCCGAAATATCTGTTCTCAGATTCCACAGAAATAAGGCTAGCAAAGAGATCCACGAAATACAGTTGTAACTCTGTGAGATGAATTTACAGAACACTAAGCAGTTTCTCAGAAAGCTTCTTTCCAGATTTCATCTGAGGATATTTCCTTTTTCACCATAGCCCTCTATGGGCTTCCAAATATCACTTTGCCAATTCCACAAGAAGTGTCTTAGCGAAAGTCTTCTTGAGGGGAAAGCTGTAACTCTGTGAGATGATTTCACAGAACACAAAGAACTTTCTCAGCAAGCTTCTTTCTCTTTGTTATCGGAGGATATTTCCTTTGGCCCTATAGTCTTCAAAGGGATCCGAAATATCTGTTCTCAGATTCCACAGAAATAAGGCTAGCAAAGAGATCCACGAAATACAGATGTAACTCTATGAGATGAATTTACAGAACACTAAGCAGTTTCTCAGAAAGCTTCTTTCCAGATTTCATCTGAGGATATTTACTTCTTCACCATAGCCCTCTATGGGCTTCCAAATATCACTTTGCCAATTCCACAAGAACTGTCTTAGCGAAAGGCTTCTTGAGGGGAAAGCTGTAACTCTGTGAGATGATTTCACAGAACACAAAGAAGTTTCTCAGAAAGCTTCTTTCTCTTTGTTATCGGAGGATATTTCCTTTGGCCCTATAGTCTTCAAAGGGATCCGAAATATCTGTTCTCAGATTCCACAGAAATAAGGCTAGCAAAGAGATCCACGAAATACAGATGTAACTCTGTGAGATGAATTAACAGAACACTAAGCAGTTTCTCAGAAAGCTTCTTTCCAGATTTCATCTGAGGATATTTCCTTTTTCACCGTAGCCCTCTATGGGCTTCCAAATATCACTTTGCCAATTCCACAAGAACTGTCTTAGCGAAAGGCTTCTTGAGGGGAAAGCTGTAACTCTGTGAGATGATTTCACAGAACACAAAGAAGATTCTCAGAAAGCTTCTTTCCCTTTGTTATCGGAGGATATTTCCTTTGGCCCTATAGTCTTCAAAGGGATACGAAATATCTGTTCTCAGATTCCACAGTAATAAGGCTAGCAAAGAGATCCACGAAATACAGATGTAACTCTGTGAGTGGAAGTCACACATCACAGAGCAGTTTCTCAGAAAGCTTCTTTCCAGATTTCTTCTGACGATATTTCCGTTTTCAACATAGCCCACTATGTGCTTCCAAATATCACTTTGCCAATTCCACAAGACTGTCTTAGCGAAAGGCTTCTTGAGGGGAAAGCTGTAACTCTGTGAGATGATTTCACAGAACACAAAGAACTTTCTCAGAAAGCTTCTTTCTCTTTGTTATCGGAGGATATTTCCTTTGGCCCTATAGTCTTCAAAGGGATCCGAAATATCTATTCTCAGATTCCACAGAAATAAGGCTAGCAAAGAGATCCACGAAATACAGATGTAACTCTGTGAGATGAATTAACAGAACACTAAGCAGTTTCTCAGAAAGCTTCTTTCCAGATTTCATCTGAGGATATTTCCTTTTTCACCATAGCCCTCTATGGGCTTCCAAATATCACTTTGCCAATTCCACAAGAACTGTCTTAGCGAAAGGCTTCTTGAGGGGAAAGCTGTAACTCTGTGAGATGATTTCACAGAACACAAAAAAGTTTCTCAGAAAGCTTCTTTCTCTTTGTTATCGGAGGATATTTCCTTTGGCCCTATAGTCTTCAAAGGGATCCGAAATATCTGTTCTCAGATTCCACAGAAATAAGGCTAGCAAAGAGATCCACGAAATACAGATGTAACTCTGTGAGATGAATTAACAGAACACTAAGCAGTTTCTCAGAAAGCTTCTTTCCAGATTTCATCTGAGGATATTTCCTTTTTCACCGTAGCCCTCTATGGGCTTCCAAATATCACTTTGCCAATTCCACAAGAACTGTCTTAGCGAAAGGCTTCTTGAGGGGAAAGCTGTAACTCTGTGAGATGATTTCACAGAACACAAAGAACTTTCTCAGAAAGCTTCTTTCTCTTTGTTATCGGTGGATATTTCCTTTGGCCCTATAGTCTTCAAGGGATCCGAAATATCTCTTCTCAGATTCCACAGAAATAAGGCTAGCAAAGAGATCCACGAAATACAGATGTAACTCTGTGAGATGAATTAACAGAACACTAAGCAGTTTCTCAGAAAGCTTCTTTCCAGATTTCATCTGAGGATATTTCCTTTTTCACCATAGCCCTCTAAGGGCTTCCAAATATCACTTTGCCAATTCCACAAGAACTGTCTTAGCGAAAGGCTTCTTGAGGGGAAAGCTGTAACTCTGTGAGATGATTTCACAGAACACAAAGAAGTTTCTCAGAAAGCTTCTTTCTCTTTGTTATCGGAGGATATTTCCTTTGGCCCTATAGTCTTCAAAGGGATCCGAAATATCTGTTCTCAGATTCCACAGAAATAAGGCTAGCAAAGCGATCCACGAAATACAGTTGTAACTCTGTGAGTTGAATTTACAGAACACTAAGCAGTTTCTCAGAAAGCTTCTTTCCAGATGTCAACTGAGGATATTTCCTTTTTCACCATAGCCCTCTATGGGCTTCCAAATATCACTTTGCCAATTCCACAAGAACTGTCTTAGCGAAAGGCTTCTTGAGGGGAAAGCTGTAACTCTGTGAGATGATTTCACAGAACACAAAGAAGTTTCTCAGAAAGCTTCTTTCTCTTTGTTATCGGAGGATATTTCCTTTGGCCCTATAGTCTTCAAAGGGATCCGAAATATCTGTTCTCAGATTCCACAGAAATAAGGCTAGCAAAGAGATCCACGAAATACACATATAACTCTGTGAGTGGAAGTCACACATCACAGAGCAGTTTCTCAGAAAGCTTCTTTCCAGATTTCATCTGAGGATATTTCCTTTTTCACCATAGCCCTCTATGGGCTTCCAAATATCACTTTGCCAATTCCACAAGTACTGTCTTAGCGAAAGGCTTCTTGAGGGGAAAGCTGTAACTCTGTGAGATGATTTCACAGAACACAAAGAAGTTTCTCAGAAAGCTTCTTTCTCTTTGTTATCGGAGGATATTTCTTGTGGCCCTTTAGTCTTCAAAGGGATCCGAAATATCTGTTCTCAGATTCCACAGAAATAAGGCCAGCAAAGAGATCCACGAAATACAGATGTATCTCTGTGAGATGAATTAACAGAACACTAAGCAGTTTCTCAGAAAGCTTCTTTCCAGATTTCATCTGAGGATATTTCCTTTTTCACCTTAGCCCTCTAAGGGCTTCCAAATATCACTTTGCCAATTCCACAAGAACTGTCTTAGCGAAAGGCTTCTTGAGGGGAAAGCTGTAACTCTGTGAGATGATTTCACAGAACACAAAGAAGTTTCTCAGAAAGCTTCTTTCTCTTTGTTATCGGAGGATATTTCCTTTGGCCCTATAGTCTTCAAAGGGATCCGAAATATCTGTTCTCAGATTCCACAGAAATAAGGCTAGCAAAGAGATCCACGAAATACAGTTGTAACTCTGTGAGATGAATTTACAGAACACTAAGCAGTTTCTCAGAAAGCTTCTTTCCAGATTTCATCTGAGGATATTTCCTTTTTCACCATAGCCCTCTATGGGCTTCCAAATATCACTTTGCCAATTCCACAAGAAGTGTCTTAGCGAAAGTCTTCTTGAGGGGAAAGCTGTAACTCTGTGAGATGATTTCACAGAACACAAAGAACTTTCTCAGCAAGCTTCTTTCTCTTTGTTATCGGAGGATATTTCCTTTGGCCCTATAGTCTTCAAAGGGATCCGAAATATCTTTTCTCAGATTCCACAGAAATAAGGCTAGCAAAGAGATCCACGAAATACAGATGTAACTCTGTGAGATGAATTTACAGAACACTAAGCAGTTTCTCAGAAAGCTTCTTTCCAGATTTCATCTGAGGATATTTACTTCTTCACCATAGCCCTCTATGGGCTTCCAAATATCACTTTGCCAATTCCACAAGAACTGTCTTAGCGAAAGGCTTCTTGAGGGGAAAGCTGTAACTGTATGAGATGATTTCACAGAACACAAAGAACTTTCTCAGCAAGCTTCTTTCTCTTTGTTATCGGAGGATATTTCCTTTGGCCCTATAGTCTTCAAAGGGATCCGAAATATCTTTTCTCAGATTCCACAGAAATAATGCTAGCAAAGAGATCCACGAAATACAGATGTAACTCTGTGAGATGAATTAACAGAACACTAAGCAGTTTCTCAGAAAGCTTCTTTCCAGATTTCATCTGAGGATATTTCCTTTTTCACCATAGCCCTCTATGGGCTTCCAAATATCACTTTGCCAATTCCACAAGAACTGTCTTAGCGAAAGGCTTCTTGAGGGGAAAGCTGTAACTCTGTGAGATGATTTCACAGAACACAAAGAAGTTTCTCAGAAAGCTTCTTTCCCTTTGTTATCGGAGGATATTTCCTTTGGCCCTATAGTCTTCAAAGGGATCCGAAATATCTGTTCTCAGATTCCACAGAAATAAGGCTAGCAAAGAGATCCACGAAATACAGTTGTAACTCTGTGAGATGAATTTACAGAACACTAAGCAGTTTCTCAGAAAGCTTCTTTCCAGATTTCATCTGAGGATATTTCCTTTTTCACCATAGCCCTCTATGGGCTTCCAAATATCACTTTGCCAATTCCACAAGAAGTGTCTTAGCGAAAGTCTTCTTGAGGGGAAAGCTGTAACTCTGTGAGATGATTTCACAGAACACAAAGAACTTTCTCAGCAAGCTTCTTTCTCTTTGTTATCGGAGGATATTTCCTTTGGCCCTATAGTCTTCAAAGGGATCCGAAATATCTTTTCTCAGATTCCACAGAAATAAGGCTAGCAAAGAGATCCACGAAATACAGATGTAACTCTGTGAGATGAATTTACAGAACACTAAGCAGTTTCTCAGAAAGCTTCTTTCCAGATTTCATCTGAGGATATTTACTTCTTCACCATAGCCCTCTATGGGCTTCCAAATATCACTTTGCCAATTCCACAAGAACTGTCTTAGCGAAAGGCTTCTTGAGGGGAAAGCTGTAACTGTGTGAGATGATTTCACAGAACACAAAGAACTTTCTCAGCAAGCTTCTTTCTCTTTGTTATCGGAGGATATTTCCTTTGGCCCTATAGTCTTCAAAGGGATCCGAAATATCTTTTCTCAGATTCCACAGAAATAATGCTAGCAAAGAGATCCACGAAATACAGATGTAACTCTGTGAGATGAATTAACAGAACACTAAGCAGTTTCTCAGAAAGCTTCTTTCCAGATTTCATCTGAGGATATTTCCTTTTTCACCATAGCCCTCTATGGGCTTCCAAATATCACTTTGCCAATTCCACAAGAACTGTCTTAGCGAAAGGCTTCTTGAGGGGAAAGCTGTAACTCTGTGAGATGATTTCACAGAACACAAAGAAGTTTCTCAGAAAGCTTCTTTCCCTTTGTTATCGGAGGATATTTCCTTTGGCCCTATAGTCTTCAAAGGGATCCGAAATATCTGTTCTCAGATTCCACAGAAAAAAGGCTAGCAAAGAGATCCACGAAATACAGATGTAACTCTGTGAGTGGAAGTCACACATCACCGAGCAGTTTCTCAGAAAGCTTCTTTCCAGATTTCTTCTGAGGATATTTCCGTTTTCAACATAGCCCACTATGTGCTTCCAAATATCACTTTGCCAATTCCACAAGACTGTCTTAGCGAAAGGCTTCTTGAGGGGAAAGCTGTAACTCTGTGAGGTGATTTCACAGAACACAAAGAAGTTTCTCAGAAAGCTTCTTTCTCTTTGTTATCGTAGGATATTTCCTTTGGCCCTATAGTCTTCAAAGGGATCCGAAATATCTGTTCTCAGATTCCACAGAAATAAGGCTAGCAAAGAGATCCACGAAATACAGATGTAACTCTGTGAGATGAATTAACAGAACACTAAGCAGTTTCTCAGAAAGCTTCTTTCCAGATTTCATCTGAGGATATTTCCTTTTTCACCATAGCCCTCTATGGGCTTCCAAATATCACTTTGCCAATTCCACAAGAACTGTCTTAGCGAAAGGCTTCTTGAGGGGAAAGCTGTAACTCTGTGAGATGATTTCACAGAACACAAAGAAGTTTCTCAGAAAGCTTCTTTCTCTTTGTTATCGGAGGATATTTCCTTTGGCCCTATAGTCTTCAAAGGGATCCGAAATATCTGTTCTCAGATTCCACAGAAATAAGGCTAGCAAAGAGATCCACGAAATACAGATGTAACTCTGTGAGATGAATTAACAGAACACTAAGCAGTTTCTCAGAAAGCTTCTTTCCAGATTTCATCTGAGGATATTTCCTTTTTCACCATAGCCCTCTATGGGCTTCCAAATATCACTTTGCCAATTCCACAAGAACTGTCTTAGCGAAAGGCTTCTTGAGGGGAAAGCTGTAACTCTGTGAGATGATTTCACAGAACACAAAGAACTTTCTCAGAAAGCTTCTTTCTCTTTGTTATCGGAGGATATTTCCTTTGGCCCTATAGTCTTCAAAGGGATCCGAAATATCTGTTCTCAGATTCCACAGAAATAAGGCTAGCAAAGAGATCCACGAAATACACATGTAACTCTGTGAGTGGAAGTCACACATCACAGAGCAGTTTCTCAGAAAGCTTCTTTCCAGATTTCATCTGAGGATATTTCCTTTTTCACCAGAGCCCTCTATGGGCTTCCAAATATCACTTTGCCAATTCCACAAGAACTGTCTTAGCGAAAGGCTTCTTGAGGGGAAAGCTGTAACTCTGTGAGATGATTTCACAGAACACAAAGAAGTTTCTCAGAAAGCTTCTTTCGCTTTGTTATCGGAGGATATTTCCTTTGGCCCTATAGTCTTCAAAGGGATCCGAAATATCTGTTCTCAGATTCCACAAAAATAAGGCTAGCAAAGAGATCCACGAAATACAGATGTAACTCTGTGAGTGGAAGTCACACATCACAGAGCAGTTTCTCAGAAAGCTTCTTTCCAGATTTCTTCTGAGGATATTTCCGTTTTCACCATAGCCCTCTATGTGCTTCCAAATATCACTTTGCCAATTCCACAAGACTGTCTTAGCGAAAGGCTTCTTGAGGGGAAAGCTGTAACTCTGTGAGATGATTTCACAGAACACGAAGAAGTTTCTCAGAAAGCTTCTTTCTCTTTGTTATCGGAGGATATTTCCTTTGGCACTATAGTCTTCAAAGGGATCCGAAATATCTGTTCTCAGATTCCACAGAAATAAGGCTAGCAAAGCGATCCACGAAATACAGTTGTAACTCTGTGAGTTGAATTTACAGAACACTAAGCAGTTTCTCAGAAAGCTTCTTTCCAGATTTCAACTGAGGATATTTCCTTTTTCACCATAGCCCTCTATGGGCTTCCAAATATCACTTTGCCAATTCCACAAGAACTGTCTTAGCGAAAGGCTTCTTGAGGGGAAAGCTGTAACTCTGTGAGATGATTTCACAGAACACAAAGAAGTTTCTCAGAAAGCTTCTTTCTCTTTGTTATCGGAGGATATTTCCTTTGGCCCTATAGTCTTCAAAGGTATCCGAAATATCTGTTCTCAGATTCCACAGAAATAAGGCTAGCAAAGAGATCCACGAAATACAGATGTAACTCTGTGAGTGGAAGTCACACATCACAGAGCAGTTTCTCAGAAAGCTTCTTTCCAGATTTCTTCTGAGGATATTTCCTTTTTCACCATAGCCCTCTATGGGCTTCCAAATATCACTTTGCCAATTCCACAGGAACTGTCTTAGCGAAAGGGTTCTTGAGCGGAAAGCTGTAACTCTGTGAGATGATTTCACAGAACACAAAGAAGTTTCTCAGAAAGCTTCTTTCTCTTTGTTATCGGAGGATATTTCCTTTGGCCCTATAGTCTTCAAAGGGATCCGAAATATCTGTTATCAGATTCCACAGAAATAAGGCTAGCAAAGAGATCCACGAAATACAGATGTAACTCTGTGAGATGAATTAACAGAACACTAAGCAGTTTCTCAGAAAGCTTCTTTCCAGATTTCATCTGAGGATATTTCCTTTTTCACCCTAGCCCTCTATGGGCTTCCAAATATCACTTTGCCAATTCCACAAGAACTGTCTTAGCGGAAGGCTTCTTGAGGGGAAAGCTGTAACTCTGTGAGATGATTTCACAGAACACAAAGAAGTTTCTCAGAAAGCTTCTTTCTCTTTGTTATCAGAGGATATTTCCTTTGGCCCTATAGTCTTCAAAGGGATCCGAAATATCTGTTCTCAGATTCCACAGAAATAAGGCTAGCAAAGAGATCCACGAAATACAGTTGTAACTCTGTGAGATGAATTTACAGAACACTAAGCAGTTTCTCAGAAAGCTTCTTTCCAGATTTCATCTGAGGATATTTCCTTTTTCACCATAGCCCTCTATGGGCTTCCAAATATCACTTTGCCAATTCCACAAGAAGTGTCTTAGCGAAAGTCTTCTTGAGGGGAAAGCTGTAACTCTGTGAGATGATTTCACAGAACACAAAGAAGTTTCTCAGCAAGCTTCTTTCTCTTTGTTATCGGAGGATATTTCCTTTGGCCCTATAGTCTTCAAAGGGATCCGAAATATCTGTTCTCAGATTCCACAGAAATAAGGCTAGCAAAGAGATCCACGAAATACAGATGTAACTCTGTGAGATGAATTTACAGAACACTAAGCAGTTTCTCAGAAAGCTTCTTTCCAGATTTCATCTGAGGATATTTACTTCTTCACCATAGCCCTCTATGGGCTTCCAAATATCACTTTGCCAATTCCACAAGAACTGTCTTAGCGAAAGGCTTCTTGAGGGGAAAGCTGTAACTCTGTGAGATGATTTCACAGAACACAAAGAAGTTTCTCAGAAAGCTTCTTTCTCTTTGTTATCGGAGGATATTTCCTTTGGCCCTATAGTCTTCAAAGGGATCCGAAATATCTGTTCTCAGATTCCACAGAAATAATGCTAGCAAAGAGATCCACGAAATACAGATGTAACTCTGTGAGATGAATTAACAGAACACTAAGCAGTTTCTCAGAAAGCTTCTTTCCAGATTTCATCTGAGGATATTTCCTTTTTCACCATAGCCCTCTATGGGCTTCCAAATATCACTTTGCCAATTCCACAAGAACTGTCTTATCGAAAGGCTTCTTGAGGGGAAAGCTGTAACTCTGTGAGATGATTTCACAGAACACAAAGAAGTTTCTCAGAAAGCTTCTTTCCCTTTGTTATCGGAGGATATTTCCTTTGGCCCTATAGTCTTCAAAGGGATCCGAAATATCTGTTCTCAGATTCCACAGAAATAAGGCTAGCAAAGAGATCCACGAAATACAGATGTAACTCTGTGAGTGGAAGTCACACATCACCGAGCAGTTTCTCAGAAAGCTTCTTTCCAGATTTCTTCTGAGGATATTTCCGTTTTCAACATAGCCCACTATGTGCTTCCAAATATCACTTTGCCAATTCCACAAGACTGTCTTAGCGAAAGGCTTCTTGAGGGGAAAGCTGTAACTCTGTGAGGTGATTTCACAGAACACAAAGAAGTTTCTCAGAAAGCTTCTTTCTCTTTGTTATCGGAGGATATTTCCTTTGGCCCTATAGTCTTCAAAGGGATCCGAAATATCTGTTCTCAGATTCCACAGAAATAAGGCTAGCAAAGAGATCCACGAAATACAGATGTAACTCTGTGAGATGAATTAACAGAACACTAAGCAGTTTCTCAGAAAGCTTCTTTCCAGATTTCATCTGAGGATATTTCCTTTTTCACCATAGCCCTCTATGGGCTTCCAAATATCACTTTGCCAATTCCACAAGAACTGTCTTAGCGAAAGGCTTCTTGAGGGGAAAGCTGTAACTCTGTGAGATGATTTCACAGAACACAAAGAAGTTTCTCAGAAAGCTTCTTTCTCTTTGTTATCGGAGGATATTTCCTTTGGCCCTAGAGTCTTCAAAGGGATCCGAAATATCTGTTCTCAGATTCCACAGAAATAAGGCTAGCAAAGAGATCCACGAAATACAGATGTAACTCTGTGAGATGAATTAACAGAACACTAAGCAGTTTCTAAGAAAGCTTCTTTCCAGATTTCATCTGAGGATATTTCCTTTTTCACCAGAGCCCTCTATGGGCTTCCAAATATCACTTTGCCAATTCCACAAGAACTGTCTTAGCGAAAGGCTTCTTGAGGGGAAAGCTGTAACTCTGTGGGATGATTTCACAGAACACAAAGAACTTTCTCAGAAAGCTTCTTTCTCTTTGTTATCGGAGGATATTTCCTTTGGCCCTATAGTCTTCAAAGGGATCCGAAATATCTGTTCTCAGATTCCACAGAAATAAGGCTAGCAAAGAGATCCACGAAATACACATGTAACTCTGTGAGTGGAAGTCACACATCACAGAGCAGTTTCTCAGAAAGCTTCTTTCCAGATTTCATCTGAGGATATTTCCTTTTTCACCACAGCCCTCTATGGGCTTCCAAATATCACTTTGCCAATTCCACAAGAACTGTCTTAGTGAAAGGCTTCTTGAGGGGAAAGCTGTAACTCTGTGAGATGATTTCACAGAACACAAAGAAGTTTCTCAGAAAGCTTCTTTCGCTTTGTTATCGGAGGATATTTCCTTTGGCCCTATAGTGTTCAAAGGGATCCGAAATATCTGTTCTCAGATTCCACAAAAATAAGGCTAGCAAAGAGATCCACGAAATACTGATGTAACTCTGTGAGTGGAAGTCACACATCACAGAGCAGTTTCTCAGAAAGCTTCTTTCCAGATTTCTTCTGAGGATATTTCCGTTTTCACCATAGCCCTCTATGTGCTTCCAAATATCACTTTGCCAATTCCACAAGACTGTCTTAGCGAAAGGCTTCTTGAGGGGAAAGCTGTAACTCTGTGAGATGATTTCACAGAACACAAAGAAGTTTCTCAGAAAGCTTCTTTCTCTTTGTTATCGGAGGATATTTCCTTTGGCCCTATAGTCTTCAAAGGGATCCGAAATATCTGTTCTCAGATTCCACAGAAATAAGGCTAGCAAAGAGATCCACGAAATACAGTTGTAACTCTGTGAGATGAATTTACAGAACACTAAGCAGTTTCTCAGAAAGCTTCTTTCCAGATTTCATCTGAGGATATTTCCTTTTTCACCATAGCCCTCTATGGGCTTCCAAATATCACTTTGCCAATTCCACAAGAACTGTCTTAGCGAAAGGCTTCTTGAGGGGAAAGCTGTAACTCTGTGAGATGATTTCACAGAACACAAAGAAGTTTCTCAGAAAGCTTCTTTCTCTTTGTTATCGGAGGATATTTCCTTTGGCTCTATAGTCTTCAAAGGGATCCGAAATATCTGTTATCAGATTCCACAGAAATAAGGCTAGCAAAGAGATCCACGAAATACAGATGTAACTCTGTGAGATGAATTAACAGAACACTAAGCAGTTTCTCAGAAAGCTTCTTTCCAGATTTCATCTGAGGATATTTCCTTTTTCACCCTAGCCCTCTATGGGCTTCCAAATATCACTTTGCCAATTCCACAAGAACTGTCTTAGCGGAAGGCTTCTTGAGGGGAAAGCTGTAACTCTGTGAGATGATTTCACAGAACACAAAGAAGTTTCTCAGAAAGCTTCTTTCTCTTTGTTATCGGAGGATATTTCCTTTGGCCCTATAGTCTTCAAAGGGATCCGAAATATCTGTTCTCAGATTCCACAGTAATAAGGCTAGCAAAGAGATCCACGAAATACACATATAACTCTGTGAGTGGAAGTCACACATCACAGAGCAGTTTCTCAGAAAGCTTCTTTCCAGATTTCATCTGAGGATATTTCCTTTTTCACCATAGCCCTCTATGGGCTTCCAAATATCACTTTGCCAATTCCACAAGTACTGTCTTAGCGAAAGGCTTCTTGAGGGGGAAGCTGTAACTCTGTGAGATGATTTCACAGAACACAAAGAAGTTTCTCAGAAAGCTTCTTTCTCTTTGTTATCGGAGGATATTTCCTTTGGCCCTATAGTCTTCAAAGGGATCCGAAATATCTGTTCTCAGATTCCACAGAAATAAGGCTAGCAAAGACATCCACGAAATACAGATGTAACTCTGTGAGATGAATTAACAGAACACTAAGCAGTTTCTCAGAAAGCTTCTTTCCAGATTTCATCTGAGGATATTTCCTTTTTCTCCATAGCCCTCTATGGGGTTCCAAATATCACTTTGCCAATTGCACAAGACTGTCTTAGCGAAAGGCTTCTTCAGGGGAAAGCTGTAATTCTGTGAGATGATTTCACAGAACACAAAGAAGGTTCTCTGAAAGCTTCTTTCTCTTTGTTATCGGAGGATATTTCATTTGGCCCTATAGTCTTCAAAGGGATCCGAAATATCTGTTCTCAGATTCCACAGAAATAAGGCTAGCAAAGAGATCCACGAAATAGAGATGTAACTCTGTGAGATGAATTTACAGAACACTAAGCAGTTTCTCAGAAAGCTTCTTTCCAGATTTCATCTGAGGATATTTCCTTTTTCACCATAGCCCTCTATGGGCTTCCAAATATCACTTTGCCAATTCCACAAGAACTGTCTTAGCGAAAGGCTTCTTGAGGGGAAAGCTGTAACTCTGTGAGATGATTTCACAGAACACAAAGAAGTTTCTCAGAAAGCTTCTTTCTCTTTGTTATCGGAGGATATTTCCTTTGGCCCTATAGTCTTCAAAGGGATCCGAAATATCTGTTCTCAGATTCCACAGAAATAAGGCTAGCAAAGAGATCCACGAAATACAGATGTAACTCTGTGAGATGAATTAACAGAACACTAAGCAGTTTCTCAGAAAGCTTCTTTCCAGATTTCATCTGAGGATATTTCCTTTTTCACTATAGCCCTCTATGGGCTTCCAAATATCACTTTGCCAATTCCACAAGAACTGTCTTAGCGAAAGGCTTCTTGAGGGGAAAGCTGTAACTCTGTGAGATGATTTCACAGAACACAAAGAACTTTCTCAGAAACCTTCTTTCTCTTTGTTATCGGAGGATATTTCCTTTGGCCCTATAGTCTTCAAAGGGATCCGAAATATCTGTTCTCAGATTCCACAGAAATAAGGCTAGCAAAGAGATCCACGAAATACACATGTAACTCTGTTAGTGGAAGTCACACATCACAGAGCAGTTTCTCAGAAAGCTTCTTTCCAGATTTCATCTGAGGATATTTCCTTTTTCACCATAGCCCTCTATGGGCTTCCAAATATCACTTTGCCAATTCCACAAGAACTGTCTTAGCGAAAGGCTTCTTGAGGGGAAAGCTGTAACTCTGTGAGATGATTTCACAGAACACAAAGAAGTTTCTCAGAAAGCTTCTTTCCCTTTGTTATCGGAGGATATTTCCTTTGGCCCTATAGTCTTCAAAGGGATCCGAAATATCTGTTCTCAGATTCCACAGAAATAAGGCTAGCAAAGAGATCCACGAAATACAGATGTAACTCTGTGAGTGGAAGTCACACATCACCGAGCAGTTTCTCAGTAAGCTTCTTTCCAGATTTCTTCTGAGGATATTTCCTTTTTCAACATAGCCCACTATGTGCTTCCAAATATCACTTTGCCAATTCCACAAGACTGTCTTAGCGAAAGGCTTCTTGAGGGGAAAGCTGTAACTCTGTGAGATGATGTCACAGAACACAAAGAAGTTTCTCAGAAAGCTTCTTTCTCTTTGTTATCGGAGGATATTTCCTTTGGCCCTATAGTCTTCAAAGGGATCCGAAATATCTGTTCTCAGATTCCACAGAAATAAGGCTAGCAAAGACATCCACGAAATACAGATGTAACTCTGTGAGATGAATTAACAGAACACTAAGCAGTTTCTCAGAAAGCTTCTTTCCAGATTTCATCTGAGGATATTTCCTTTTTCTCCATAGCCCTCTATGGGGTTCCAAATATCACTTTGCCAATTGCACAAGACTGTCTTAGCGAAAGGCTTCTTCAGGGGAAAGCTGTAATTCTGTGAGATGATTTCACAGAACACAAAGAAGTTTCTCTGAAAGCTTCTTTCTCTTTGTTATCGGAGGATATTTCCTTTGGCCCTATAGTCTTCAAAGGGATCCGAAATATCTGTTCTCAGATTCCACAGAAATAAGGCTAGCAAAGAGATCCACGAAATAGAGATGTAACTCTGTGAGATGAATTTACAGAACACTAAGCAGTTTCTCAGAAAGCTTCTTTCCAGATTTCATCTGAGGATATTTCCTTTTTCACCATAGCCCTCTATGGGCTTCCAAATATCACTTTGCCAATTCCACAAGAACTGTCTTAGCGAAAGGCTTCTTGAGGGGAAAGCTGTAACTCTGTGAGATGATTTCACAGAACACAAAGAAGTTTCTCAGAAAGCTTCTTTCTCTTTGTTATCGGAGGATATTTCCTTTGGCCCTATAGTCTTCAAAGGGATCCGAAATATCTGTTCTCAGATTCCACAGAAATAAGGCTAGCAAAGAGATCCACGAAATACAGATGTAACTCTGTGAGATGAATTAACAGAACACTAAGCAGTTTCTCAGAAAGCTTCTTTCCAGATTTCATCTGAGGATATTTCCTTTTTCACTATAGCCCTCTATGGGCTTCCAAATATCACTTTGCCAATTCCACAAGAACTGTCTTAGCGAAAGGCTTCTTGAGGGGAAAGCTGTAACTCTGTGAGATGATTTCACAGAACACAAAGAACTTTCTCAGAAACCTTCTTTCTCTTTGTTATCGGAGGATATTTCCTTTGGCCCTATAGTCTTCAAAGGGATCCGAAATATCTGTTCTCAGATTCCACAGAAATAAGGCTAGCAAAGAGATCCACGAAATACACATGTAACTCTGTTAGTGGAAGTCACACATCACAGAGCAGTTTCTCAGAAAGCTTCTTTCCAGATTTCATCTGAGGATATTTCCTTTTTCACCATAGCCCTCTATGGGCTTCCAAATATCACTTTGCCAATTCCACAAGAACTGTCTTAGCGAAAGGCTTCTTGAGGGGAAAGCTGTAACTCTGTGAGATGATTTCACAGAACACAAAGAAGTTTCTCAGAAAGCTTCTTTCCCTTTGTTATCGGAGGATATTTCCTTTGGCCCTATAGTCTTCAAAGGGATCCGAAATATCTGTTCTCAGATTCCACAGAAATAAGGCTAGCAAAGAGATCCACGAAATACAGATGTAACTCTGTGAGTGGAAGTCACACATCACCGAGCAGTTTCTCAGTAAGCTTCTTTCCAGATTTCTTCTGAGGATATTTCCTTTTTCAACATAGCCCACTATGTGCTTCCAAATATCACTTTGCCAATTCCACAAGACTGTCTTAGCGAAAGGCTTCTTGAGGGGAAAGCTGTAACTCTGTGAGATGATGTCACAGAACACAAAGAAGTTTCTCAGAAAGCTTCTTTCTCTTTGTTATCGGAGGATATTTCCTTTGGCCCTATAGTCTTCAAAGGGATCCGAAATATCTGTTCTCAGATTCCACAGAAAGAAGGCTAGCAAAGAGATCCACGAAATACAGATGTAACTCTGTGAGGTGAATTTACAGAACACTAAGCAGTTTCTCAGAAAGCTTCTTTCCAGATTTCATCTGAGGATATTTCCTTTTTCACCATAGCCCTCTATGGGCTTCCAAATATCACTTTGCCAATTCCACAAGAACTGTCTTAGCGAAAGGCTTCTTGAGGGGAAAGCTGTTACTCTGTGAGATGATTTCACAGAACCCAAAGAAGTTTCTCAAAAAGCTTCTTTCTCTTTGTTATCGGAGGATATTTCCTTTGGCCCTATAGTCTTCAAAGGGATCCGAAATATCTGTTCTCAGATTCCAGAGAAATAAGGTTAGCAAAGAGATCCACGAAATACAGATGTAACTCTGTGAGATGAATTAACAGAACACTAAGCAGTTTCTCAGAAAGCTTCTTTCCAGATTTCATCTGAGGATATTTCCTTTTTCACCATAGCCCTCTATGGGCTTCCAAATATCACTTTGCCAATTCCACAAGAACTGTCTTAGCGAAAGGCTTCTTGAAGGGAAAGCTGTAACTCTGTGAGATGATTTCACAGAACCCAAAGAAGTTTCTGAGAAAGCTTCTTTCTCTTTGTTATCGGAGGATATTTCCTTTGGCCCTATAGTCTTCAAAGGGATCCGAAATATCTGTTCTCAGATTCCACAGAAATAAGGCTAGCAAAGAGATCCACGAAATACCGATGTAACTCTGTGAGTGGAAGTCACATATCACAGAGCAGCTTCTCAGAAAGCTTCTTTCCAGATTTCATCTGAGGATATTTAATTTTTCACCATAGCCCTCTATGGGCTTCCAAATATCACTTTGCCAATTCCACAAGAACTGTCTTAGCGAAAGGCTTCTTGAGGGGAAAGCTGTAACTCTGTGAGATGATTTCACAGAACACAAAGAACTTTCTCAGAAACCTTCTTTCTCTTTGTTATCGGAGGATATTTCCTTTGGCCCTATAGTCTTCAAAGGGATCCGAAATATCTGTTCTCAGATTCCACAGAAATAAGGCTAGCAAAGAGATCCACGAAATACAGATGTAACTCTGTGAGTGGAAGTCACACATCACCGAGCAGTTTCTCAGAAAGCTTCTTTCCAGATTTCTTCTGAGGATATTTACGTTTTCAACATAGCCCACTATGTGCTTCCAAATATCACTTTGCCAATTCCACAAGACTGTCTTAGCGAAAGGCTTCTTGAGGGGAAAGCTGTAACTCTGTGAGATGATTTCACAGAACACAAAGAAGTTTCTCAGAAAGCTTCTTTCTCTTTGTTATCGGAGGATATTTCCTTTGGCCCTATAGTCTTCAAAGGGATCCGAAATATCTGTTCTCAGATTCCACAGAAATAAGGCTAGCAAAGAGATCCACGAAATACAGATGTAACTCTGTGAGGTGAATTTACAGAACACTAAGCAGTTTCTCAGAAAGCTTCCTTCCAGATTTCATCTGAGGATATTTCCTTTTTCACCATAGCCCTCTATGGGCTTCCAAATATCACTTTGCCAATTCCACAAGAACTGTCTTAGCGAAAGGCTTCTTGAGGGGAAAGCTGTTACTCTGTGAGATGATTTCACAGAACACAAAGAAGTTTCTCAGAAAGCTTCTTTCTCTTTGTTATCGGAGGATATTTCCTTTGGCCCTATAGTCTTCAAAGGGATCCGAAATATCTGTTCTCAGATTCCAGAGAAATAAGGTTAGCAAAGAGATCCACGAAATACAGATGTAACTCTGTGAGATGAATTAACAGAACACTAAGCAGTTTCTCAGAAAGCTTCTTTCCAGATTTCATCTGAGGATATTTCCTTTTTCACCATAGCCCTCTATGGGCTTCCAAATATCACTTTGCCAATTCCACAAGAACTGTCTTAGCGAAAGGCTTCTTGAAGGGAAAGCTGTAACTCTGTGAGATGATTTCACAGAACCCAAAGAAGTTTCTGAGAAAGCTTCTTTCTCTTTGTTATCGGAGGATATTTCCTTTGGCCCTATAGTCTTCAAAGGGATCCGAAATATCTCTTCTCAGATTCCACAGAAATAAGGCTAGCAAAGAGATCCACGAAATACCGATGTAACTCTGTGAGTGGAAGTCACATATCACAGAGCAGCTTCTCAGAAAGCTTCTTTCCAGATTTCATCTGAGGATATTTCCTTTTTCACCATAGCCCTCTAAGGGCTTCCAAATATCACTTTGCCAATTCCACAAGAACTGTCTTAGCGAAAGGCTTCTTGAGGGGAAAGCTGTAACTCTGTGAGATGATTTCACAGAACACAAAGAAGTTTCTCAGAAAGCTTCTTTCCCTTTGTTATCGGAGGATATTTCCTTTGGCCCTATAGTCTTCAAAGGGATCCGAAATATCTGTTCTCAGATTCCACAGAAATAAGGCTAGCAAAGAGATCCACGAAATACAGATGTAACTCTGTGATTGGAAGTCACACATCACCGAGCAGTTTCTCAGAAAGCTTCTTTCCAGATTTCTTCTGAGGATATTTCCGTTTTCAACATAGCCCACTATGTGCTTCCAAATATCACTTTGCCAATTCCACAAGACTGTCTTAGCGAAAGGCTTCTTGAGGGGAAAGCTGTAACTCTGTGAGATGATTTCACAGAACACAAAGAAGTTTCTCAGAAAGCTTCTTTCTCTTTGTTATCGGAGGATATTTCCTTTGGCCCTATAGTCTTCAAAGGGATCCGAAATATCTGTTCTCAGATTCCACAGAAATAAGGCTAGCAAAGCGATCCACGAAATACACATATAACTCTGTGAGTGGAAGTCACACATCACAGAGCAGTTTCTCAGAAAGCTTCTTTCCAGATTTCATCTGAGGATATTTCCTTTTTCACCATAGCCCTCTATGGGCTTCCAAATATCACTTTGCCAATTCCACAAGTACTGTCTTAGCGAAAGGCTTCTTGAGGGGAAAGCTGTAACTCTGTGAGATGATTTCACAGAACACAAAGAAGTTTCTCAGAAAGCTTCTTTCTCTTTGTTATCGGAGGATATTTCTTGTGGCCCTATAGTCTTCAAAGGGATCCGAAATATCTGTTCTCAGATTCCACAGAAATAAGGCTAGCAAAGAGATCCACGAAATACAGATGTATCTCTGTGAGATGAATTAACAGAACACTAAGCAGTTTCTCAGAAAGCTTCTTTCCAGATTTCATCTGAGGATATTTCCTTTTTCACCTTAGCCCTCTAAGGGCTTCCAAATATCACTTTGCCAATTCCACAAGAACTGTCTTAGCGAAAGGCTTCTTGAGGGGAAAGCTGTAACTCTGTGAGATGATTTCACAGAACACAAAGAAGTTTCTCAGAAAGCTTCTTTCTCTTTGTTATCGGAGGATATTTCCTTTGGCCCTATAGTCTTCAAAGGGATCCGAAATATCTGTTCTCAGATTCCACAGAAATAAGGCTAGCAAAGAGATCCACGAAATACAGTTGTAACTCTGTGAGATGAATTTACAGAACACTAAGCAGTTTCTCAGAAAGCTTCTTTCCAGATTTCATCTGAGGATATTTCCTTTTTCACCATAGCCCACTATGGGCTTCCAAATATCACTTTGCCAATTCCACAAGAAGTGTCTTAGCGAAAGTCTTCTTGAGGGGAAAGCTGTAACTCTGTGAGATGATTTCACAGAACACAAAGAACTTTCTCAGCAAGCTTCTTTCTCTTTGTTATCGGAGGATATTTCCTTTGGCCCTATAGTCTTCAAAGGGATCCGAAATATCTGTTCTCAGATTCCACAGAAATAAGGCTAGCAAAGAGATCCACGAAATACAGATGTAACTCTGTGAGATGAATTTACAGAACACTAAGCAGTTTCTCAGAAAGCTTCTTTCCAGATTTCATCTGAGGATATTTACTTCTTCACCATAGCCCTCTATGGGCTTCCAAATATCACTTTGCCAATTCCACAAGAACTGTCTTAGCGAAAGGCTTCTTGAGGGGAAAGCTGTAACTCTGTGAGATGATTTCACAGAACACAAAGAAGTTTCTCAGAAAGCTTCTTTCTCTTTGTTATCGGAGGATATTTCCTTTGGCCCTATAGTCTTCAAATGGATCCGAAATATCTGTTCTCAGATTCCACAGAAATAAGGCTAGCAAAGAGATCCACGAAATACAAATGTAACTCTGTGAGATGAATTAACAGAACACTAAGCAGTTTCTCAGAAAGCTTCTTTCCAGATTTCATCTGAGGATATTTCCTTTTTCACCATAGCCCTCTATGGGCTTCCAAATATCACTTTGCCAATTCCACAAGAACTGTCTTAGCGAAAGGCTTCTTGAGGGGAAAGCTGTAACTGTGTGAGATGATTTCACAGAACACAAAGAAGTTTCTCAGAAAGCTTCTTTCCCTTTGTTATCGGAGGATATTTCCTTTGGCCCTATAGTCTTCAAAGGGATCCGAAATATCTGTTCTCAGATTCCACAGAAATAAGGCTAGCAAAGAGATCCACGAAATACAGATGTAACTCTGTGAGTGGAAGTCACACATCACCGAGCAGTTTCTCAGAAAGCTTCTTTCCAGATTTCTTCTGACGATATTTCCGTTTTCAACATAGCCCACTATGTGCTTCCAAATATCACTTTGCCAATTCCACAAGACTGTCTTAGCGAAAGGCTTCTTGAGGGGAAAGCTGTAACTCTGTGAGATGATTTCACAGAACACAAAGAAGTTTCTCAGAAAGCTTCTTTCTCTTTGTTATCGGAGGATATTTCCTTTGGCCCTATAGTCTTCAAAGGGATCCGAAATATCTGTTCTCAGATTCCACAGAAATAAGGCTAGCAAAGAGATCCACGAAATACAGATGTAACTCTGTGAGATGAATTAACAGAACACTAAGCAGTTTCTCAGAAAGCTTCTTTCCAGATTTCATCTGAGGATATTTCCTTTTTCCCCATAGCCCTCTATGGGCTTCCAAATATCACTTTGCCAATTCCACAAGAACTGTCTTAGCGAAAGGCTTCTTGAGGGGAAAGCTGTAACTCT
Organism: Macaca mulatta; assembly: GCF_049350105.2. Classification (NCBI taxonomy): domain Eukaryota; kingdom Metazoa; phylum Chordata; class Mammalia; order Primates; family Cercopithecidae; genus Macaca; species Macaca mulatta. The sequence continues at coordinate 102,154,409 of NC_133406.1, read as the reverse complement.
GTGAGATGATTTCACAGAACACAAAGAAGTTTCTCAGAAAGCTTCTTTCTCTTTGTTATCGGAGGATATTTCCTTTGGCCCTATAGTCTTCAAAGGGATCCGAAATATCTGTTCTCAGATTCCACAGAAATAAGGCTAGCAAAGAGATCCACGAAATACAGATGTAACTCTGTGAGATGAATTAACAGAACACTAAGCAGTTTCTCAGAAAGCTTCTTTCCAGATTTCATCTGAGGATATTTCCTTTTTCACCATAGCCCTCTAAGGGCTTCCAAATATCACTTTGCCAATTCCACAAGAACTGTCTTAGCGAAAGGCTTCTTGAGGGGAAAGCTGTAACTCTGTGAGATGATTTCACAGAACACAAAGAAGTTTCTCAGAAAGCTTCTTTCTCTTTGTTATCGGAGGATATTTCCTTTGGCCCTATAGTATTCAAAGGGATCCGAAATATCTGTTCTCAGATTCCACAGAAATAAGGCTAGCAAAGCGATCCACGAAATACAGTTGTAACTCTGTGAGTTGAATTTACAGAACACTAAGCAGTTTCTCCGAAAGCTTCTTTCCAGATTTCAACTGAGGATATTTCCTTTTTCACCATAGCCCTCTATGGGCTTCCAAATATCACTTTGCCAATTCCACAAGAACTGTCTTAGCGAAAGGCTTCTTGAGGGGAAAGCTGTAACTCTGTGAGATGATTTCACAGAACACAAAGAAGTTTCTGAGAAAGCTTCTTTCTCTTTGTTATCGGAGGATATTTCCTTTGGCCCTATAGTCTTCAAAGGGATCCGAAATATCTATTCTCAGATTCCACAGAAATAAGGCTAGCAAAGAGATCCACGAAATACAGATGTAACTCTGTGAGTGGAAGTCACACATCACAGAGCAGTTTCTCAGAAAGCTTCTTTCCAGATTTCTTCTGAGGATATTTCCTTTTTCACCATAGCCCTCTATGGGCTTCCAAGTATCACTTTGCCAATTCCACAGGAACTGTCTTAGCGAAAGGCTTCTTGAGCGGAAAGCTGTAACTCTGTGAGATGATTTCACAGAACACAAAGAAGTTTCTCAGAAAGCTTCTTTCTCTTTGTTATCGGAGGATATTTCCTTTGGCCCTATAGTCTTCAAAGGGATCCGAAATATCTGTTCTCAGATTCCACAGAAATAAGGCTAGCAAAGAGATCCACGAAATACAGATGTAACTCTGTGAGTGGAAGTCACACATCACAGAGCAGTTTCTCAGAAAGCTTCTTTCCAGATTTCTTCTGAGGATATTTCCTTTTTCACCATAGCCCTCTATGGGCTTCCAAATATCACTTTGCCAATTCCACAGGAACTGTCTTAGCGAAAGGCTTCTTGAGCGGAAAGCTGTAACTCTGTGAGATGATTTCACAGAACACGAAGAAGTTTCTCAGAAAGCTTCTTTCTCTTTGTTATCGGAGGATATTTCCTTTGGCCCTATAGTCTTCAAAGGGATCCGAAATATCTGTTCTCAGATTCCACAGAAATAAGGCTAGCAAAGAGATCCACGAAATACACATATAACTCTGTGAGTGGAAGTCACACATCACAGAGCAGTTTCTCAGAAAGCTTCTTTCCAGATTTCATCTGAGGATATTTCCTTTTTCACCATAGCCCTCTATGGGCTTCCAAATATCACTTTGCCAATTCCACAAGTACTGTCTTAGCGAAAGGCTTCTTGAGGGGAAAGCTGTAACTCTGTGAGATGATTTCACAGAACACAAAGAAGTTTCTCAGAAAGCTTCTTTCTCTTTGTTATCGGAGGATATTTCTTGTGGCCCTATAGTCTTCAAAGGGATCCGAAATATCTGTTCTCAGATTCCACAGAAATAAGGCTAGCAAAGAGATCCACGAAATACAGATGTATCTCTGTGAGATGAATTAACAGAACACTAAGCAGTTTCTCAGAAAGCTTCTTTCCAGATTTCATCTGAGGATATTTCCTTTTTCACCATAGCCCTCTATGGGCTTCCAAATATCACTTTGCCAATTCCACAAGAAGTGTCTTAGCGAAAGTCTTCTTGAGGGGAAAGCTGTAACTCTGTGAGATGATTTCACAGAACACAAAGAACTTTCTCAGCAAGCATCTTTCTCTTTGTTATCGGAGGATATTTCCTTTGGCCCTATAGTCTTCAAAGGGATCCGAAATATCTGTTCTCAGATTCCACAGAAATAAGGCTAGCAAAGAGATCCACGAAATACAGATGTAACTCTGTGAGATGAATTTACAGAACACTAAGCAGTTTCTCAGAAAGCTTCTTTCCAGATTTCATCTGAGGATATTTACTTCTTCACCATAGCCCTCTATGGGCTTCCAAATATCACTTTGCCAATTCCACAAGAACTGTCTTAGCGAAAGGCTTCTTGAGGGGAAAGCTGTAACTCTGTGAGATGATTTCACAGAACACAAAGAAGTTTCTCAGAAAGCTTCTTTCTCTTTGTTATCGGAGGATATTTCCTTTGGCCCTATAGTCTTCAAAGGGATCCGAAATATCTGTTCTCAGATTCCACAGAAATAAGGCTAACAAGGAGATCCACGAAATACAAATGTAACTCTGTGAGATGAATTAACAGAACACTAAGCAGTTTCTCAGAAAGCTTCTTTCCAGATTTCATCTGAGGATATTTCCTTTTTCACCATAGCCCTCTATGGGCTTCCAAATATCACTTTGCCAATTCCACAAGAACTGTCTTAGCGAAAGGCTTCTTGAGGGGAAAGCTGTAACTCTGTGAGATGATTTCACAGAACACAAAGAAGTTTCTCAGAAAGCTTCTTTCCCTTTGTTATCGGAGGATATTTCCTTTGGCCCTATAGTCTTCAAAGGGATCCGAAATATCTGTTCTCAGATTCCACAGAAATAAGGCTAGCAAAGAGATCCACGAAATACAGATGTAACTCTGTGAGTGGAAGTCACACATCACAGAGCAGTTTCTCAGAAAGCTTCTTTCCAGATTTCTTCTGAGGATATTTCCTTTTTCACCATAGCCCTCTATGGGCTTCCAAATATCACTTTGCCAATTCCACAGGAACTGTCTTAGCGAAAGGCTTCTTGAGCGGAAAGCTGTAACTCTGTGAGATGATTTCACAGAACACAAAGAAGTTTCTCAGAAAGCTTCTTTCTCTTTGTTATCGGAGGATATTTCCTTTGGCCCTATAGTCTTCAAAGGGATCCGAAATATCTGTTCTCAGATTCCACAGAAATAAGGCTAGCAAAGAGATCCACGAAATACAGTTGTAACTCTGTGAGATGAATTTACAGAACACTAAGCAGTTTCTCAGAAAGCTTCTTTCCAGATTTCATCTGAGGATATTTCCTTTTTCACCATAGCCCTCTATGGGCTTCCAAATATCACTTTGCCAATTCCACAAGAACTGTCTTAGCGAAAGGCTTCTTGAGGGGAAAGCTGTAACTCTGTGAGATGATTTCACAGAACACAAAGAAGTTTCTCAGAAAGCTTCTTTCTCTTTGTTATCGGAGGATATTTCCTTTGGCCCTATAGTCTTCAAAGGGATCCGAAATATCTGTTATCAGATTCCACAGAAATAAGGCTAGCAAACAGATCCACGAAATACAGATGTAACTCTGTGAGATGAATTAACAGAACACTAAGCAGTTTCTCAGAAAGCTTCTTTCCAGATTTCATCTGAGGATATTTCCTTTTTCACCCTAGCCCTCTATGGGCTTCCAAATATCACTTTGCCAATTCCACAAGAACTGTCTTAGCGGAAGGCTTCTTGAGGGGAAAGCTGTAACTCTGTGAGATGATTTCACAGAACACAAAGAAGTTTCTCAGAAAGCTTCTTTCTCTTTGTTATCGGAGGATATTTCCTTTGGCCCTATAGTCTTCAAAGGGATCCGAAATATCTGTTCTCAGATTCCACAGAAATAAGGCTAGCAAAGAGATCCACGAAATACACATATAACTCTGTGAGTGGAAGTCACACATCACAGAGCAGTTTCTCAGAAAGCTTCTTTCCAGATTTCATCTGAGGATATTTCCTTTTTCACCATAGCCCTCTATGGGCTTCCAAATATCACTTTGCCAATTCCACAAGTACTGTCTTAGCGAAAGGCTTCTTGAGGGGAAAGCTGTAACTCTGTGAGATGATTTCACAGAACACAAAGAAGTTTCTCAGAAAGCTTCTTTCTCTTTGTTATCGGAGGATATTTCTTGTGGCCCTATAGTCTTCAAAGGGATCCGAAATATCTGTTCTCAGATTCCACAGAAATAAGGCTAGCAAAGAGATCCACGAAATACAGATGTATCTCTGTGAGATGAATTAACAGAACACTAAGCAGTTTCTCAGAAAGCTTCTTTCCAGATTTCATCTGAGGATATTTCCTTTTTCACCTTAGCCCTCTAAGGGCTTCCAAATATCACTTTGCCAATTCCACAAGAACTGTCTTAGCGAAAGGCTTCTTGAGGGGAAAGCTGTAACTCTGTGAGATGATTTCACAGAACACAAAGAAGTTTCTCAGAAAGCTTCTTTCTCTTTGTTATCGGAGGATATTTCCTTTGGCCCTATAGTCTTCAAAGGGATCCGAAATATCTGTTCTCAGATTCCACAGAAATAAGGCTAGCAAAGAGATCCACGAAATACAAATGTAACTCTGTGAGATGAATTAACAGAACACTAAGCAGTTTCTCAGAAAGCTTCTTTCCAGATTTCATCTGAGGATATTTCCTTTTTCACCATAGCCCTCTATGGGCTTCCAAATATCACTTTGCCAATTCCACAAGAACTGTCTTAGCGAAAGGCTTCTTGAGGGGAAAGCTGTAACTGTGTGAGATGATTTCACAGAACACAAAGAAGTTTCTCAGAAAGCTTCTTTCCCTTTGTTATCGGAGGATATTTCCTTTGGCCCTATAGTCTTCAAAGGGATCCGAAATATCTGTTCTCAGATTCCACAGAAATAAGGCTAGCAAAGAGATCCACGAAATACAGATGTAACTCTGTGAGTGGAAGTCACACATCACCGAGCAGTTTCTCAGAAAGCTTCTTTCCAGATTTCTTCTGACGATATTTCCGTTTTCAACATAGCCCACTATGTGCTTCCAAATATCACTTTGCCAATTCCACAAGACTGTCTTAGCGAAAGGCTTCTTGAGGGGAAAGCTGTAACTCTGTGAGATGATTTCACAGAACACAAAGAAGTTTCTCAGAAAGCTTCTTTCTCTTTGTTATCGGAGGATATTTCCTTTGGCCCTATAGTCTTCAAAGGGATCCGAAATATCTGTTCTCAGATTCCACAGAAATAAGGCTAGCAAAGAGATCCACGAAATACAGATGTAACTCTGTGAGATGAATTAACAGAACACTAAGCAGTTTCTCAGAAAGCTTCTTTCCAGATTTCATCTGAGGATATTTCCTTTTTCACCATAGCCCTCTATGGGCTTCCAAATATCACTTTGCCAATTCCACAAGAACTGTCTTAGCGAAAGGCTTCTTGAGGGGAAAGCTGTAACTCTGTGAGATGATTTCACAGAACACAAAGAAGTTTCTCAGAAAGCTTCTTTCTCTTTGTTATCGGAGGATATTTCCTTTGGCCCTATAGTCTTCAAAGGGATCCGAAATATCTGTTCTCAGATTCCACAGAAATAAGGCTAGCAAAGAGATCCACGAAATACAGATGTAACTCTGTGAGATGAATTAACAGAACACTAAGCAGTTTCTCAGAAAGCTTCTTTCCAGATTTCATCTGAGGATATTTCCTTTTTCACCATAGCCCTCTAAGGGCTTCCAAATATCACTTTGCCAATTCCACAAGAACTGTCTTAGCGAAAGGCTTCTTGAGGGGAAAGCTGTAACTCTGTGAGATGATTTCACAGAACACAAAGAAGTTTCTCAGAAAGCTTCTTTCTCTTTGTTATCGGAGGATATTTCCTTTGGCCCTATAGTATTCAAAGGGATCCGAAATATCTGTTCTCAGATTCCACAGAAATAAGGCTAGCAAAGCGATCCACGAAATACAGTTGTAACTCTGTGAGTTGAATTTACAGAACACTAAGCAGTTTCTCCGAAAGCTTCTTTCCAGATTTCAACTGAGGGTATTTCCTTTTTCACCATAGCCCTCTATGGGCTTCCAAATATCACTTTGCCAATTCCACAAGAACTGTCTTAGCGAAAGGCTTCTTGAGGGGAAAGCTGTAACTCTGTGAGATGATTTCACAGAACACAAAGAAGTTTCTGAGAAAGCTTCTTTCTCTTTGTTATCGGAGGATATTTCCTTTGGCCCTATAGTCTTCAAAGGGATCCGAAATATCTATTCTCAGATTCCACAGAAATAAGGCTAGCAAAGAGATCCACGAAATACAGATGTAACTCTGTGAGTGGAAGTCACACATCACAGAGCAGTTTCTCAGAAAGCTTCTTTCCAGATTTCTTCTGAGGATATTTCCTTTTTCACCATAGCCCTCTATGGGCTTCCAAGTATCACTTTGCCAATTCCACAGGAACTGTCTTAGCGAAAGGCTTCTTGAGCGGAAAGCTGTAACTCTGTGAGATGATTTCACAGAACACAAAGAAGTTTCTCAGAAAGCTTCTTTCTCTTTGTTATCGGAGGATATTTCCTTTGGCCCTATAGTCTTCAAAGGGATCCGAAATATCTGTTCTCAGATTCCACAGAAATAAGGCTAGCAAAGAGATCCACGAAATACAGATGTAACTCTGTGAGTGGAAGTCACACATCACAGAGCAGTTTCTCAGAAAGCTTCTTTCCAGATTTCTTCTGAGGATATTTCCTTTTTCACCATAGCCCTCTATGGGCTTCCAAATATCACTTTGCCAATTCCACAGGAACTGTCTTAGCGAAAGGCTTCTTGAGCGGAAAGCTGTAACTCTGTGAGATGATTTCACAGAACACGAAGAAGTTTCTCAGAAAGCTTCTTTCTCTTTGTTATCGGAGGATATTTCCTTTGGCCCTATAGTCTTCAAAGGGATCCGAAATATCTGTTCTCAGATTCCACAGAAATAAGGCTAGCAAAGAGATCCACGAAATACACATATAACTCTGTGAGTGGAAGTCACACATCACAGAGCAGTTTCTCAGAAAGCTTCTTTCCAGATTTCATCTGAGGATATTTCCTTTTTCACCATAGCCCTCTATGGGCTTCCAAATATCACTTTGCCAATTCCACAAGTACTGTCTTAGCGAAAGGCTTCTTGAGGGGAAAGCTGTAACTCTGTGAGATGATTTCACAGAACACAAAGAAGTTTCTCAGAAAGCTTCTTTCTCTTTGTTATCGGAGGATATTTCTTGTGGCCCTATAGTCTTCAAAGGGATCCGAAATATCTGTTCTCAGATTCCACAGAAATAAGGCTAGCAAAGAGATCCACGAAATACAGATGTATCTCTGTGAGATGAATTAACAGAACACTAAGCAGTTTCTCAGAAAGCTTCTTTCCAGATTTCATCTGAGGATATTTCCTTTTTCACCTTAGCCCTCTAAGGGCTTCCAAATATCACTTTGCCAATTCCACAAGAACTGTCTTAGCGAAAGGCTTCTTGAGGGGAAAGCTGTAACTCTGTGAGATGATTTCACAGAACACAAAGAAGTTTCTCAGAAAGCTTCTTTCTCTTTGTTATCGGAGGATATTTCCTTTGGCCCTATAGTCTTCAAAAGGGATCCGAAATATCTGTTCTCAGATTCCACAGAAATAAGGCTAGCAAAGAGATCCACGAAATACAGTTGTAACTCTGTGAGATGAATTTACAGAACACTAAGCAGTTTCTCAGAAAGCTTCTTTCCAGATTTCATCTGAGGATATTTCCTTTTTCACCATAGCCCTCTATGGGCTTCCAAATATCACTTTGCCAATTCCACAAGAAGTGTCTTAGCGAAAGTCTTCTTGAGGGGAAAGCTGTAACTCTGTGAGATGATTTCACAGAACACAAAGAACTTTCTCAGCAAGCATCTTTCTCTTTGTTATCGGAGGATATTTCCTTTGGCCCTATAGTCTTCAAAGGGATCCGAAATATCTGTTCTCAGATTCCACAGAAATAAGGCTAGCAAAGAGATCCACGAAATACAGATGTAACTCTGTGAGATGAATTTACAGAACACTAAGCAGTTTCTCAGAAAGCTTCTTTCCAGATTTCATCTGAGGATATTTACTTCTTCACCATAGCCCTCTATGGGCTTCCAAATATCACTTTGCCAATTCCACAAGAACTGTCTTAGCGAAAGGCTTCTTGAGGGGAAAGCTGTAACTCTGTGAGATGATTTCACAGAACACAAAGAAGTTTCTCAGAAAGCTTCTTTCTCTTTGTTATCGGAGGATATTTCCTTTGGCCCTATAGTCTTCAAAGGGATCCGAAATATCTGTTCTCAGATTCCACAGAAATAAGGCTAGCAAGGAGATCCACGAAATACAAATGTAACTCTGTGAGATGAATTAACAGAACACTAAGCAGTTTCTCAGAAAGCTTCTTTCCAGATTTCATCTGAGGATATTTCCTTTTTCACCATAGCCCTCTATGGGCTTCCAAATATCACTTTGCCAATTCCACAAGAACTGTCTTAGCGAAAGGCTTCTTGAGGGGAAAGCTGTAACTCTGTGAGATGATTTCACAGAACACAAAGAAGTTTCTCAGAAAGCTTCTTTCCCTTTGTTATCGGAGGATATTTCCTTTGGCCCTATAGTCTTCAAAGGGATCCGAAATATCTGTTCTCAGATTCCACAGAAATAAGGCTAGCAAAGAGATCCACGAAATACAGATGTAACTCTGTGAGTGGAAGTCACACATCACAGAGCAGTTTCTCAGAAAGCTTCTTTCCAGATTTCTTCTGAGGATATTTCCTTTTTCACCATAGCCCTCTATGGGCTTCCAAATATCACTTTGCCAATTCCACAGGAACTGTCTTAGCGAAAGGCTTCTTGAGCGGAAAGCTGTAACTCTGTGAGATGATTTCACAGAACACAAAGAAGTTTCTCAGAAAGCTTCTTTCTCTTTGTTATCGGAGGATATTTCCTTTGGCCCTATAGTCTTCAAAGGGATCCGAAATATCTGTTCTCAGATTCCACAGAAATAAGGCTAGCAAAGAGATCCACGAAATACAGTTGTAACTCTGTGAGATGAATTTACAGAACACTAAGCAGTTTCTCAGAAAGCTTCTTTCCAGATTTCATCTGAGGATATTTCCTTTTTCACCATAGCCCTCTATGGGCTTCCAAATATCACTTTGCCAATTCCACAAGAACTGTCTTAGCGAAAGGCTTCTTGAGGGGAAAGCTGTAACTCTGTGAGATGATTTCACAGAACACAAAGAAGTTTCTCAGAAAGCTTCTTTCTCTTTGTTATCGGAGGATATTTCCTTTGGCCCTATAGTCTTCAAAGGGATCCGAAATATCTGTTATCAGATTCCACAGAAATAAGGCTAGCAAACAGATCCACGAAATACAGATGTAACTCTGTGAGATGAATTAACAGAACACTAAGCAGTTTCTCAGAAAGCTTCTTTCCAGATTTCATCTGAGGATATTTCCTTTTTCACCCTAGCCCTCTATGGGCTTCCAAATATCACTTTGCCAATTCCACAAGAACTGTCTTAGCGGAAGGCTTCTTGAGGGGAAAGCTGTAACTCTGTGAGATGATTTCACAGAACACAAAGAAGTTTCTCAGAAAGCTTCTTTCTCTTTGTTATCGGAGGATATTTCCTTTGGCCCTATAGTCTTCAAAGGGATCCGAAATATCTGTTCTCAGATTCCACAGAAATAAGGCTAGCAAAGAGATCCACGAAATACACATATAACTCTGTGAGTGGAAGTCACACATCACAGAGCAGTTTCTCAGAAAGCTTCTTTCCAGATTTCATCTGAGGATATTTCCTTTTTCACCATAGCCCTCTATGGGCTTCCAAATATCACTTTGCCAATTCCACAAGTACTGTCTTAGCGAAAGGCTTCTTGAGGGGAAAGCTGTAACTCTGTGAGATGATTTCACAGAACACAAAGAAGTTTCTCAGAAAGCTTCTTTCTCTTTGTTATCGGAGGATATTTCTTGTGGCCCTATAGTCTTCAAAGGGATCCGAAATATCTGTTCTCAGATTCCACAGAAATAAGGCTAGCAAAGAGATCCACGAAATACAGATGTATCTCTGTGAGATGAATTAACAGAACACTAAGCAGTTTCTCAGAAAGCTTCTTTCCAGATTTCATCTGAGGATATTTCCTTTTTCACCTTAGCCCTCTAAGGGCTTCCAAATATCACTTTGCCAATTCCACAAGAACTGTCTTAGCGAAAGGCTTCTTGAGGGGAAAGCTGTAACTCTGTGAGATGATTTCACAGAACACAAAGAAGTTTCTCAGAAAGCTTCTTTCTCTTTGTTATCGGAGGATATTTCCTTTGGCCCTATAGTCTTCAAAGGGATCCGAAATATCTGTTCTCAGATTCCACAGAAATAAGGCTAGCAAAGAGATCCACGAAATACAGTTGTAACTCTGTGAGATGAATTTACAGAACACTAAGCAGTTTCTCAGAAAGCTTCTTTCCAGATTTCATCTGAGGATATTTCCTTTTTCACCATAGCCCTCTATGGGCTTCCAAATATCACTTTGCCAATTCCACAAGAAGTGTCTTAGCGAAAGTCTTCTTGAGGGGAAAGCTGTAACTCTGTGAGATGATTTCACAGAACACAAAGAACTTTCTCAGCAAGCATCTTTCTCTTTGTTATCGGAGGATATTTCCTTTGGCCCTATAGTCTTCAAAGGGATCCGAAATATCTGTTCTCAGATTCCACAGAAATAAGGCTAGCAAAGAGATCCACGAAATACAGATGTAACTCTGTGAGATGAATTTACAGAACACTAAGCAGTTTCTCAGAAAGCTTCTTTCCAGATTTCATCTGAGGATATTTACTTTTTCACCATAGCCCTCTATGGGCTTCCAAATATCACTTTGCCAATTCCACAAGAACTGTCTTAGCGAAAGGCTTCTTGAGGGGAAAGCTGTAACTCTGTGAGATGATTTCACAGAACACAAAGAAGTTTCTCAGAAAGCTTCTTTCTCTTTGTTATCGGAGGATATTTCCTTTGGCCCTATAGTCTTCAAAGGGATCCGAAATATCTGTTCTCAGATTCCACAGAAATAAGGCTAGCAAGGAGATCCACGAAATACAAATGTAACTCTGTGAGATGAATTAACAGAACACTAAGCAGTTTCTCAGAAAGCTTCTTTCCAGATTTCATCTGAGGATATTTCCTTTTTCACCATAGCCCTCTATGGGCTTCCAAATATCACTTTGCCAATTCCACAAGAACTGTCTTAGCGAAAGGCTTCTTGAGGGGAAAGCTGTAACTCTGTGAGATGATTTCACAGAACACAAAGAAGTTTCTCAGAAAGCTTCTTTCCCTTTGTTATCGGAGGATATTTCCTTTGGCCCTATAGTCTTCAAAGGGATCCGAAATATCTGTTCTCAGATTCCACAGAAATAAGGCTAGCAAAGAGATCCACGAAATACAGATGTAACTCTGTGAGTGGAAGTCACACATCACAGAGCAGTTTCTCAGAAAGCTTCTTTCCAGATTTCTTCTGAGGATATTTCCTTTTTCACCATAGCCCTCTATGGGCTTCCAAATATCACTTTGCCAATTCCACAGGAACTGTCTTAGCGAAAGGCTTCTTGAGCGGAAAGCTGTAACTCTGTGAGATGATTTCACAGAACACAAAGAAGTTTCTCAGAAAGCTTCTTTCTCTTTGTTATCGGAGGATATTTCCTTTGGCCCTATAGTCTTCAAAGGGATCCGAAATATCTGTTCTCAGATTCCACAGAAATAAGGCTAGCAAAGAGATCCACGAAATACAGTTGTAACTCTGTGAGATGAATTTACAGAACACTAAGCAGTTTCTCAGAAAGCTTCTTTCCAGATTTCATCTGAGGATATTTCCTTTTTCACCATAGCCCTCTATGGGCTTCCAAATATCACTTTGCCAATTCCACAAGAACTGTCTTAGCGAAAGGCTTCTTGAGGGGAAAGCTGTAACTCTGTGAGATGATTTCACAGAACACAAAGAAGTTTCTCAGAAAGCTTCTTTCTCTTTGTTATCGGAGGATATTTCCTTTGGCCCTATAGTCTTCAAAGGGATCCGAAATATCTGTTATCAGATTCCACAGAAATAAGGCTAGCAAAGAGATCCACGAAATACAGATGTAACTCTGTGAGATGAATTTACAGAACACTAAGCAGTTTCTCAGAAAGCTTCTTTCCAGATTTCATCTGAGGATATTTACTTCTTCACCATAGCCCTCTATGGGCTTCCAAATATCACTTTGCCAATTCCACAAGAACTGTCTTAGCGAAAGGCTTCTTGAGGGGAAAGCTGTAACTCTGTGAGATGATTTCACAGAACACAAAGAAGTTTCTCAGAAAGCTTCTTTCTCTTTGTTATCGGAGGATATTTCCTTTGGCCCTATAGTCTTCAAATGGATCCGAAATATCTGTTCTCAGATTCCACAGAAATAAGGCTAGCAAAGAGATCCACGAAATACAAATGTAACTCTGTGAGATGAATTAACAGAACACTAAGCAGTTTCTCAGAAAGCTTCTTTCCAGATTTCATCTGAGGATATTTCCTTTTTCACCATAGCCCTCTATGGGCTTCCAAATATCACTTTGCCAATTCCACAAGAACTGTCTTAGCGAAAGGCTTCTTGAGGGGAAAGCTGTAACTCTGTGAGATGATTTCACAGAACACAAAGAAGTTTCTCAGAAAGCTTCTTTCCCTTTGTTATCGGAGGATATTTCCTTTGGCCCTATAGTCTTCAAAGGGATCCGAAATATCTGTTCTCAGATTCCACAGAAATAAGGCTAGCAAAGAGATCCACGAAATACAGATGTAACTCTGTGAGTGGAAGTCACACATCACCGAGCAGTTTCTCAGAAAGCTTCTTTCCAGATTTCTTCTGACGATATTTCCGTTTTCAACATAGCCCACTATGTGCTTCCAAATATCACTTTGCCAATTCCACAAGACTGTCTTAGCGAAAGGCTTCTTGAGGGGAAAGCTGTAACTCTGTGAGATGATTTCACAGAACACAAAGAAGTTTCTCAGAAAGCTTCTTTCTCTTTGTTATCGGAGGATATTTCCTTTGGCCCTATAGTCTTCAAAGGGATCCGAAATATCTGTTCTCAGATTCCACAGAAATAAGGCTAGCAAAGAGATCCACGAAATACAGATGTAACTCTGTGAGATGAATTAACAGAACACTAAGCAGTTTCTCAGAAAGCTTCTTTCCAGATTTCATCTGAGGATATTTCCTTTTTCACCATAGCCCTCTATGGGCTTCCAAATATCACTTTGCCAATTCCACAAGAACTGTCTTAGCGAAAGGCTTCTTGAGGGGAAAGCTGTAACTCTGTGAGATGATTTCACAGAACACAAAGAAGTTTCTCAGAAAGCTTCTTTCTCTTTGTTATCGGAGGATATTTCCTTTGGCCCTATAGTCTTCAAAGGGATCCGAAATATCTGTTCTCAGATTCCACAGAAATAAGGCTAGCAAAGAGATCCACGAAATACAGATGTAACTCTGTGAGATGAATTAACAGAACACTAAGCAGTTTCTCAGAAAGCTTCTTTCCAGATTTCATCTGAGGATATTTCCTTTTTCACCATAGCCCTCTAAGGGCTTCCAAATATCACTTTGCCAATTCCACAAGAACTGTCTTAGCGAAAGGCTTCTTGAGGGGAAAGCTGTAACTCTGTGAGATGATTTCACAGAACACAAAGAAGTTTCTCAGAAAGCTTCTTTCTCTTTGTTATCGGAGGATATTTCCTTTGGCCCTATAGTATTCAAAGGGATCCGAAATATCTGTTCTCAGATTCCACAGAAATAAGGCTAGCAAAGCGATCCACGAAATACAGTTGTAACTCTGTGAGTTGAATTTACAGAACACTAAGCAGTTTCTCCGAAAGCTTCTTTCCAGATTTCAACTGAGGATATTTCCTTTTTCACCATAGCCCTCTATGGGCTTCCAAATATCACTTTGCCAATTCCACAAGAACTGTCTTAGCGAAAGGCTTCTTGAGGGGAAAGCTGTAACTCTGTGAGATGATTTCACAGAACACAAAGAAGTTTCTGAGAAAGCTTCTTTCTCTTTGTTATCGGAGGATATTTCCTTTGGCCCTATAGTCTTCAAAGGGATCCGAAATATCTATTCTCAGATTCCACAGAAATAAGGCTAGCAAAGAGATCCACGAAATACAGATGTAACTCTGTGAGTGGAAGTCACACATCACAGAGCAGTTTCTCAGAAAGCTTCTTTCCAGATTTCTTCTGAGGATATTTCCTTTTTCACCATAGCCCTCTATGGGCTTCCAAGTATCACTTTGCCAATTCCACAGGAACTGTCTTAGCGAAAGGCTTCTTGAGCGGAAAGCTGTAACTCTGTGAGATGATTTCACAGAACACAAAGAAGTTTCTCAGAAAGCTTCTTTCTCTTTGTTATCGGAGGATATTTCCTTTGGCCCTATAGTCTTCAAAGGGATCCGAAATATCTGTTCTCAGATTCCACAGAAATAAGGCTAGCAAAGAGATCCACGAAATACAGATGTAACTCTGTGAGATGAATTAACAGAACACTAAGCAGTTTCTCAGAAAGCTTCTTTCCAGATTTCTTCTGAGGATATTTCCTTTTTCACCATAGCCCTCTATGGGCTTCCAAATATCACTTTGCCAATTCCACAGGAACTGTCTTAGCGAAAGGCTTCTTGAGCGGAAAGCTGTAACTCTGTGAGATGATTTCACAGAACACGAAGAAGTTTCTCAGAAAGCTTCTTTCTCTTTGTTATCGGAGGATATTTCCTTTGGCCCTATAGTCTTCAAAGGGATCCGAAATATCTGTTCTCAGATTCCACAGAAATAAGGCTAGCAAAGAGATCCACGAAATACACATATAACTCTGTGAGTGGAAGTCACACATCACAGAGCAGTTTCTCAGAAAGCTTCTTTCCAGATTTCATCTGAGGATATTTCCTTTTTCACCATAGCCCTCTATGGGCTTCCAAATATCACTTTGCCAATTCCACAAGTACTGTCTTAGCGAAAGGCTTCTTGAGGGGAAAGCTGTAACTCTGTGAGATGATTTCACAGAACACAAAGAAGTTTCTCAGAAAGCTTCTTTCTCTTTGTTATCGGAGGATATTTCTTGTGGCCCTATAGTCTTCAAAGGGATCCGAAATATCTGTTCTCAGATTCCACAGAAATAAGGCTAGCAAAGAGATCCACGAAATACAGATGTATCTCTGTGAGATGAATTAACAGAACACTAAGCAGTTTCTCAGAAAGCTTCTTTCCAGATTTCATCTGAGGATATTTCCTTTTTCACCTTAGCCCTCTAAGGGCTTCCAAATATCACTTTGCCAATTCCACAAGAACTGTCTTAGCGAAAGGCTTCTTGAGGGGAAAGCTGTAACTCTGTGAGATGATTTCACAGAACACAAAGAAGTTTCTCAGAAAGCTTCTTTCTCTTTGTTATCGGAGGATATTTCCTTTGGCCCTATAGTCTTCAAAGGGATCCGAAATATCTGTTCTCAGATTCCACAGAAATAAGGCTAGCAAAGAGATCCACGAAATACAGTTGTAACTCTGTGAGATGAATTTACAGAACACTAAGCAGTTTCTCAGAAAGCTTCTTTCCAGATTTCATCTGAGGATATTTCCTTTTTCACCATAGCCCTCTATGGGCTTCCAAATATCACTTTGCCAATTCCACAAGAAGTGTCTTAGCGAAAGTCTTCTTGAGGGGAAAGCTGTAACTCTGTGAGATGATTTCACAGAACACAAAGAACTTTCTCAGCAAGCATCTTTCTCTTTGTTATCGGAGGATATTTCCTTTGGCCCTATAGTCTTCAAAGGGATCCGAAATATCTGTTCTCAGATTCCACAGAAATAAGGCTAGCAAAGAGATCCACGAAATACAGATGTAACTCTGTGAGATGAATTTACAGAACACTAAGCAGTTTCTCAGAAAGCTTCTTTCCAGATTTCATCTGAGGATATTTACTTCTTCACCATAGCCCTCTATGGGCTTCCAAATATCACTTTGCCAATTCCACAAGAACTGTCTTAGCGAAAGGCTTCTTGAGGGGAAAGCTGTAACTCTGTGAGATGATTTCACAGAACACAAAGAAGTTTCTCAGAAAGCTTCTTTCTCTTTGTTATCGGAGGATATTTCCTTTGGCCCTATAGTCTTCAAAGGGATCCGAAATATCTGTTCTCAGATTCCACAGAAATAAGGCTAGCAAGGAGATCCACGAAATACAAATGTAACTCTGTGAGATGAATTAACAGAACACTAAGCAGTTTCTCAGAAAGCTTCTTTCCAGATTTCATCTGAGGATATTTCCTTTTTCACCATAGCCCTCTATGGGCTTCCAAATATCACTTTGCCAATTCCACAAGAACTGTCTTAGCGAAAGGCTTCTTGAGGGGAAAGCTGTAACTCTGTGAGATGATTTCACAGAACACAAAGAAGTTTCTCAGAAAGCTTCTTTCCCTTTGTTATCGGAGGATATTTCCTTTGGCCCTATAGTCTTCAAAGGGATCCGAAATATCTGTTCTCAGATTCCACAGAAATAAGGCTAGCAAAGAGATCCACGAAATACAGATGTAACTCTGTGAGTGGAAGTCACACATCACAGAGCAGTTTCTCAGAAAGCTTCTTTCCAGATTTCTTCTGAGGATATTTCCTTTTTCACCATAGCCCTCTATGGGCTTCCAAATATCACTTTGCCAATTCCACAGGAACTGTCTTAGCGAAAGGCTTCTTGAGCGGAAAGCTGTAACTCTGTGAGATGATTTCACAGAACACAAAGAAGTTTCTCAGAAAGCTTCTTTCTCTTTGTTATCGGAGGATATTTCCTTTGGCCCTATAGTCTTCAAAGGGATCCGAAATATCTGTTCTCAGATTCCACAGAAATAAGGCTAGCAAAGAGATCCACGAAATACAGTTGTAACTCTGTGAGATGAATTTACAGAACACTAAGCAGTTTCTCAGAAAGCTTCTTTCCAGATTTCATCTGAGGATATTTCCTTTTTCACCATAGCCCTCTATGGGCTTCCAAATATCACTTTGCCAATTCCACAAGAACTGTCTTAGCGAAAGGCTTCTTGAGGGGAAAGCTGTAACTCTGTGAGATGATTTCACAGAACACAAAGAAGTTTCTCAGAAAGCTTCTTTCTCTTTGTTATCGGAGGATATTTCCTTTGGCCCTATAGTCTTCAAAGGGATCCGAAATATCTGTTATCAGATTCCACAGAAATAAGGCTAGCAAACAGATCCACGAAATACAGATGTAACTCTGTGAGATGAATTAACAGAACACTAAGCAGTTTCTCAGAAAGCTTCTTTCCAGATTTCATCTGAGGATATTTCCTTTTTCACCCTAGCCCTCTATGGGCTTCCAAATATCACTTTGCCAATTCCACAAGAACTGTCTTAGCGGAAGGCTTCTTGAGGGGAAAGCTGTAACTCTGTGAGATGATTTCACAGAACACAAAGAAGTTTCTCAGAAAGCTTCTTTCTCTTTGTTATCGGAGGATATTTCCTTTGGCCCTATAGTCTTCAAAGGGATCCGAAATATCTGTTCTCAGATTCCACAGAAATAAGGCTAGCAAAGAGATCCACGAAATACACATATAACTCTGTGAGTGGAAGTCACACATCACAGAGCAGTTTCTCAGAAAGCTTCTTTCCAGATTTCATCTGAGGATATTTCCTTTTTCACCATAGCCCTCTATGGGCTTCCAAATATCACTTTGCCAATTCCACAAGTACTGTCTTAGCGAAAGGCTTCTTGAGGGGAAAGCTGTAACTCTGTGAGATGATTTCACAGAACACAAAGAAGTTTCTCAGAAAGCTTCTTTCTCTTTGTTATCGGAGGATAATTCTTGTGGCCCTATAGTCTTCAAAGGGATCCGAAATATCTGTTCTCAGATTCCACAGAAATAAGGCTAGCAAAGAGATCCACGAAATACAGATGTATCTCTGTGAGATGAATTAACAGAACACTAAGCAGTTTCTCAGAAAGCTTCTTTCCAGATTTCATCTGAGGATATTTCCTTTTTCACCTTAGCCCTCTAAGGGCTTCCAAATATCACTTTGCCAATTCCACAAGAACTGTCTTAGCGAAAGGCTTCTTGAGGGGAAAGCTGTAACTCTGTGAGATGATTTCACAGAACACAAAGAAGTTTCTCAGAAAGCTTCTTTCTCTTTGTTATCGGAGGATATTTCCTTTGGCCCTATAGTCTTCAAAGGGATCCGAAATATCTGTTCTCAGATTCCACAGAAATAAGGCTAGCAAAGAGATCCACGAAATACAGTTGTAACTCTGTGAGATGAATTTACAGAACACTAAGCAGTTTCTCAGAAAGCTTCTTTCCAGATTTCATCTGAGGATATTTCCTTTTTCACCATAGCCCTCTATGGGCTTCCAAATATCACTTTGCCAATTCCACAAGAAGTGTCTTAGCGAAAGTCTTCTTGAGGGGAAAGCTGTAACTCTGTGAGATGATTTCACAGAACACAAAGAACTTTCTCAGCAAGCATCTTTCTCTTTGTTATCGGAGGATATTTCCTTTGGCCCTATAGTCTTCAAAG
Organism: Macaca mulatta; assembly: GCF_049350105.2. Lineage (NCBI taxonomy): Eukaryota > Metazoa > Chordata > Mammalia > Primates > Cercopithecidae > Macaca > Macaca mulatta. The sequence continues at coordinate 102,135,793 of NC_133406.1, read as the reverse complement.
GGATCCGAAATATCTGTTCTCAGATTCCACAGAAATAAGGCTAGCAAAGAGATCCACGAAATACAGATGTAACTCTGTGAGATGAATTTACAGAACACTAAGCAGTTTCTCAGAAAGCTTCTTTCCAGATTTCATCTGAGGATATTTACTTCTTCACCATAGCCCTCTATGGGCTTCCAAATATCACTTTGCCAATTCCACAAGAACTGTCTTAGCGAAAGGCTTCTTGAGGGGAAAGCTGTAACTCTGTGAGATGATTTCACAGAACACAAAGAAGTTTCTCAGAAAGCTTCTTTCTCTTTGTTATCGGAGGATATTTCCTTTGGCCCTATAGTCTTCAAAGGGATCCGAAATATCTGTTCTCAGATTCCACAGAAATAAGGCTAGCAAGGAGATCCACGAAATACAAATGTAACTCTGTGAGATGAATTAACAGAACACTAAGCAGTTTCTCAGAAAGCTTCTTTCCAGATTTCATCTGAGGATATTTCCTTTTTCACCATAGCCCTCTATGGGCTTCCAAATATCACTTTGCCAATTCCACAAGAACTGTCTTAGCGAAAGGCTTCTTGAGGGGAAAGCTGTAACTCTGTGAGATGATTTCACAGAACACAAAGAAGTTTCTCAGAAAGCTTCTTTCCCTTTGTTATCGGAGGATATTTCCTTTGGCCCTATAGTCTTCAAAGGGATCCGAAATATCTGTTCTCAGATTCCACAGAAATAAGGCTAGCAAAGAGATCCACGAAATACAGATGTAACTCTGTGAGTGGAAGTCACACATCACAGAGCAGTTTCTCAGAAAGCTTCTTTCCAGATTTCTTCTGAGGATATTTCCTTTTTCACCATAGCCCTCTATGGGCTTCCAAATATCACTTTGCCAATTCCACAGGAACTGTCTTAGCGAAAGGCTTCTTGAGCGGAAAGCTGTAACTCTGTGAGATGATTTCACAGAACACAAAGAAGTTTCTCAGAAAGCTTCTTTCTCTTTGTTATCGGAGGATATTTCCTTTGGCCCTATAGTCTTCAAAGGGATCCGAAATATCTGTTCTCAGATTCCACAGAAATAAGGCTAGCAAAGAGATCCACGAAATACAGTTGTAACTCTGTGAGATGAATTTACAGAACACTAAGCAGTTTCTCAGAAAGCTTCTTTCCAGATTTCATCTGAGGATATTTCCTTTTTCACCATAGCCCTCTATGGGCTTCCAAATATCACTTTGCCAATTCCACAAGAACTGTCTTAGCGAAAGGCTTCTTGAGGGGAAAGCTGTAACTCTGTGAGATGATTTCACAGAACACAAAGAAGTTTCTCAGAAAGCTTCTTTCTCTTTGTTATCGGAGGATATTTCCTTTGGCCCTATAGTCTTCAAAGGGATCCGAAATATCTGTTATCAGATTCCACAGAAATAAGGCTAGCAAACAGATCCACGAAATACAGATGTAACTCTGTGAGATGAATTAACAGAACACTAAGCAGTTTCTCAGAAAGCTTCTTTCCAGATTTCATCTGAGGATATTTCCTTTTTCACCCTAGCCCTCTATGGGCTTCCAAATATCACTTTGCCAATTCCACAAGAACTGTCTTAGCGGAAGGCTTCTTGAGGGGAAAGCTGTAACTCTGTGAGATGATTTCACAGAACACAAAGAAGTTTCTCAGAAAGCTTCTTTCTCTTTGTTATCGGAGGATATTTCCTTTGGCCCTATAGTCTTCAAAGGGATCCGAAATATCTGTTCTCAGATTCCACAGAAATAAGGCTAGCAAAGAGATCCACGAAATACACATATAACTCTGTGAGTGGAAGTCACACATCACAGAGCAGTTTCTCAGAAAGCTTCTTTCCAGATTTCATCTGAGGATATTTCCTTTTTCACCTTAGCCCTCTATGGGCTTCCAAATATCACTTTGCCAATTCCACAAGTACTGTCTTAGCGAAAGGCTTCTTGAGGGGAAAGCTGTAACTCTGTGAGATGATTTCACAGAACACAAAGAAGTTTCTCAGAAAGCTTCTTTCTCTTTGTTATCGGAGGATATTTCTTGTGGCCCTATAGTCTTCAAAGGGATCCGAAATATCTGTTCTCAGATTCCACAGAAATAAGGCTAGCAAAGAGATCCACGAAATACAGATGTATCTCTGTGAGATGAATTAACAGAACACTAAGCAGTTTCTCAGAAAGCTTCTTTCCAGATTTCATCTGAGGATATTTCCTTTTTCACCTTAGCCTCTAAGGGCTTCCAAATATCACTTTGCCAATTCCACAAGAACTGTCTTAGCGAAAGGCTTCTTGAGGGGAAAGCTGTAACTCTGTGAGATGATTTCACAGAACACAAAGAAGTTTCTCAGAAAGCTTCTTTCTCTTTGTTATCGGAGGATATTTCCTTTGGCCCTATAGTCTTCAAAGGGATCCGAAATATCTGTTCTCAGATTCCACAGAAATAAGGCTAGCAAAGAGATCCACGAAATACAGTTGTAACTCTGTGAGATGAATTTACAGAACACTAAGCAGTTTCTCAGAAAGCTTCTTTCCAGATTTCATCTGAGGATATTTCCTTTTTCACCATAGCCCTCTATGGGCTTCCAAATATCACTTTGCCAATTCCACAAGAAGTGTCTTAGCGAAAGTCTTCTTGAGGGGAAAGCTGTAACTCTGTGAGATGATTTCACAGAACACAAAGAACTTTCTCAGCAAGCTTCTTTCTCTTTGTTATCGGAGGATATTTCCTTTGGCCCTATAGTCTTCAAAGGGATCCGAAATATCTGTTCTCAGATTCCACAGAAATAAGGCTAGCAAAGAGATCCACGAAATACAGATGTAACTCTGTGAGATGAATTTACAGAACACTAAGCAGTTTCTCAGAAAGCTTCTTTCCAGATTTCATCTGAGGATATTTACTTCTTCACCATAGCCCTCTATGGGCTTCCAAATATCACTTTGCCAATTCCACAAGAACTGTCTTAGCGAAAGGCTTCTTGAGGGGAAAGCTGTAACTCTGTGAGATGATTTCACAGAACACAAAGAAGTTTCTCAGAAAGCTTCTTTCTCTTTGTTATCGGAGGATATTTCCTTTGGCCCTATAGTCTTCAAAGGGATCCGAAATATCTGTTCTCAGATTCCACAGAAATAAGGCTAGCAAAGAGATCCACGAAATACAGATGTAACTCTGTGAGATGAATTAACAGAACACTAAGCAGTTTCTCAGAAAGCTTCTTTCCAGATTTCATCTGAGGATATTTCCTTTTTCACCATAGCCCTCTATGGGCTTCCAAATATCACTTTGCCAATTCCACAAGAACTGTCTTAGCGAAAGGCTTCTTGAGGGGAAAGCTGTAACTCTGTGAGATGATTTCACAGAACACAAAGAAGTTTCTCAGAAAGCTTCTTTCCCTTTGTTATCGGAGGATATTTCCTTTGGCCCTATAGTCTTCAAAGGGATCCGAAATATCTGTTCTCAGATTCCACAGTAATAAGGCTAGCAAAGAGATCCACGAAATACAGATGTAACTCTGTGAGTGGAAGTCACACATCACCGAGCAGTTTCTCAGAAAGCTTCTTTCCAGATTTCTTCTGACGATATTTCCGTTTTCAACATAGCCCACTATGTGCTTCCAAATATCACTTTGCCAATTCCACAAGACTGTCTTAGCGAAAGGCTTCTTGAGGGGAAAGCTGTAACTCTGTGAGATGATTTCACAGAACACAAAGAAGTTTCTCAGAAAGCTTCTTTCTCTTTGTTATCGGAGGATATTTCCTTTGGCCCTATAGTCTTCAAAGGGATCCGAAATATCTGTTCTCAGATTCCACAGTAATAAGGCTAGCAAAGAGATCCACGAAATACAGATGTAACCCTGTGAGTGGAAGTCACACATCACCGAGCAGTTTCTCAGAAAGCTTCTTTCCAGATTTCTTCTGACGATATTTCCTTTTTCAACATAGCCCACTATGTGCTTCCAAATATCACTTTGCCAATTCCACAAGACTGTCTTAGCGAAAGGCTTCTTGAGGGGAAAGCTGTAACTCTGTGAGATGATTTCACAGAACACAAAGAAGTTTCTCAGAAAGCTTCTTTCTCTTTGTTATCGGAGGATATTTCCTTTTGCCCTATAGTCTTCAAAGGGATCCGAAATATCTGTTCTCAGATTCCACAGAAATAAGGCTAGCAAAGAGATCCACGAAATACAGATGTAACTCTGTGAGATGAATTAACAGAACACTAAGCAGTTTCTCAGAAAGCTTCTTTCCAGATTTCTTCTGACGATATTTCCGTTTTCAACATAGCCCACTATGTGCTTCCAAATATCACTTTGCCAATTCCACAAGACTGTCTTAGCGAAAGGCTTCTTGAGGGGAAAGCTGTAACTCTGTGAGATGATTTCACAGAACACAAAGAAGTTTCTCAGAAAGCTTCTTTCTCTTTGTTATCGGAGGATATTTCCTTTGGCCCTATAGTCTTCAAAGGGATCCGAAATATCTGTTCTCAGATTCCACAGTAATAAGGCTAGCAAAGAGATCCACGAAATACAGATGTAACCCTGTGAGTGGAAGTCACACATCACCGAGCAGTTTCTCAGAAAGCTTCTTTCCAGATTTCTTCTGACGATATTTCCTTTTTCAACATAGCCCACTATGTGCTTCCAAATATCACTTTGCCAATTCCACAAGACTGTCTTAGCGAAAGGCTTCTTGAGGGGAAAGCTGTAACTCTGTGAGATGATTTCACAGAACACAAAGAAGTTTCTCAGAAAGCTTCTTTCTCTTTGTTATCGGAGGATATTTCCTTTTGCCCTATAGTCTTCAAAGGGATCCGAAATATCTGTTCTCAGATTCCACAGAAATAAGGCTAGCAAAGAGATCCACGAAATACAGATGTAACTCTGTGAGATGAATTAACAGAACACTAAGCAGTTTCTCAGAAAGCTTCTTTCCAGATTTCATCTGAGGATATTTCCTTTTTCACCATAGCCCTCTATGGGCTTCCAAATATCACTTTGCCAATTCCACAAGAACTGTCTTAGCGAAAGGCTTCTTGAGGGGAAAGCTGTAACTCTGTGAGATGATTTCACAGAACACAAAGAACTTTCTCAGAAAGCTTCTTTCTCTTTGTTATCGGAGGATATTTCCTTTGGCCCTATAGTCTTCAAAGGGATCCGAAATATCTGTTCTCAGATTCCACAGAAATAAGGCTAGCAAAGAGATCCACGAAATACACATGTAACTCTGTGAGTGGAAGTCACACATCACAGAGCAGTTTCTCAGAAAGCTTCTTTCCAGATTTCATCTGAGGATATTTCCTTTTTCACCATAGCCCTCTATGGGCTTCCAAATATCACTTTGCCAATTCCACAAGTACTGTCTTAGCGAAAGGCTTCTTGAGGGGAAAGCTGTAACTCTGTGAGATGATTTCACAGAACACAAAGAAGTTTCTCAGAAAGCTTCTTTCTCTTTGTTATCGGAGGATATTTCTTGTGGCCCTATAGTCTTCAAAGGGATCCGAAATATCTGTTCTCAGATTCCACAGAAATAAGGCTAGCAAAGAGATCCACGAAATACAGATGTATCTCTGTGAGATGAATTAACAGAACACTAAGCAGTTTCTCAGAAAGCTTCTTTCCAGATTTCATCTGAGGATATTTCCTTTTTCACCTTAGCCTCTAAGGGCTTCCAAATATCACTTTGCCAATTCCACAAGAACTGTCTTAGCGAAAGGCTTCTTGAGGGGAAAGCTGTAACTCTGTGAGATGATTTCACAGAACACAAAGAAGTTTCTCAGAAAGCTTCTTTCTCTTTGTTATCGGAGGATATTTCCTTTGGCCCTATAGTCTTCAAAGGGATCCGAAATATCTGTTCTCAGATTCCACAGAAATAAGGCTAGCAAAGAGATCCACGAAATACAGTTGTAACTCTGTGAGATGAATTTACAGAACACTAAGCAGTTTCTCAGAAAGCTTCTTTCCAGATTTCATCTGAGGATATTTCCTTTTTCACCATAGCCCTCTATGGGCTTCCAAATATCACTTTGCCAATTCCACAAGAAGTGTCTTAGCGAAAGTCTTCTTGAGGGGAAAGCTGTAACTCTGTGAGATGATTTCACAGAACACAAAGAACTTTCTCAGCAAGCTTCTTTCTCTTTGTTATCGGAGGATATTTCCTTTGGCCCTATAGTCTTCAAAGGGATCCGAAATATCTGTTCTCAGATTCCACAGAAATAAGGCTAGCAAAGAGATCCACGAAATACAGATGTAACTCTGTGAGATGAATTTACAGAACACTAAGCAGTTTCTCAGAAAGCTTCTTTCCAGATTTCATCTGAGGATATTTACTTCTTCACCATAGCCCTCTATGGGCTTCCAAATATCACTTTGCCAATTCCACAAGAACTGTCTTAGCGAAAGGCTTCTTGAGGGGAAAGCTGTAACTCTGTGAGATGATTTCACAGAACACAAAGAAGTTTCTCAGAAAGCTTCTTTCTCTTTGTTATCGGAGGATATTTCCTTTGGCCCTATAGTCTTCAAAGGGATCCGAAATATCTGTTCTCAGATTCCACAGAAATAAGGCTAGCAAAGAGATCCACGAAATACAGATGTAACTCTGTGAGATGAATTAACAGAAGACTAAGCAGTTTCTCAGAAAGCTTCTTTCCAGATTTCATCTGAGGATATTTCCTTTTTCACCATAGCCCTCTATGGGCTTCCAAATATCACTTTGCCAATTCCACAAGAACTGTCTTAGCGAAAGGCTTCTTGAGGGGAAAGCTGTAACTCTGTGAGATGATTTCACAGAACACAAAGAAGTTTCTCAGAAAGCTTCTTTCCCTTTGTTATCGGAGGATATTTCCTTTGGCCCTATAGTCTTCAAAGGGATCCGAAATATCTGTTCTCAGATTCCACAGTAATAAGGCTAGCAAAGAGATCCACGAAATACAGATGTAACTCTGTGAGTGGAAGTCACACATCACCGAGCAGTTTCTCAGAAAGCTTCTTTCCAGATTTCTTCTGACGATATTTCCGTTTTCAACATAGCCCACTATGTGCTTCCAAATATCACTTTGCCAATTCCACAAGACTGTCTTAGCGAAAGGCTTCTTGAGGGGAAAGCTGTAACTCTGTGAGATGATTTCACAGAACACAAAGAAGTTTCTCAGAAAGCTTCTTTCTCTTTGTTATCGGAGGATATTTCCTTTGGCCCTATAGTCTTCAAAGGGATCCGAAATATCTGTTCTCAGATTCCACAGTAATAAGGCTAGCAAAGAGATCCACGAAATACAGATGTAACCCTGTGAGTGGAAGTCACACATCACCGAGCAGTTTCTCAGAAAGCTTCTTTCCAGATTTCTTCTGACGATATTTCCTTTTTCAACATAGCCCACTATGTGCTTCCAAATATCACTTTGCCAATTCCACAAGACTGTCTTAGCGAAAGGCTTCTTGAGGGGAAAGCTGTAACTCTGTGAGATGATTTCACAGAACACAAAGAAGTTTCTCAGAAAGCTTCTTTCTCTTTGTTATCGGAGGATATTTCCTTTTGCCCTATAGTCTTCAAAGGGATCCGAAATATCTGTTCTCAGATTCCACAGAAATAAGGCTAGCAAAGAGATCCACGAAATACAGATGTAACTCTGTGAGATGAATTAACAGAACACTAAGCAGTTTCTCAGAAAGCTTCTTTCCAGATTTCATCTGAGGATATTTCCTTTTTCACCATAGCCCTCTATGGGCTTCCAAATATCACTTTGCCAATTCCACAAGAACTGTCTTAGCGAAAGGCTTCTTGAGGGGAAAGCTGTAACTCTGTGAGATGATTTCACAGAACACAAAGAAGTTTCTCAGAAAGCTTCTTTCTCTTTGTTATCGGTGGATATTTCCTTTGGCCCTATAGTCTTCAAAGGGATCCGAAATATCTCTTCTCAGATTCCACAGAAATAAGGCTAGCAAAGAGATCCACGAAATACAGATGTAACTCTGTGAGATGAATTAACAGAACACTAAGCAGTTTCTCAGAAAGCTTCTTTCCAGATTTCATCTGAGGATATTTCCTTTTTCACCATAGCCCTCTATGGGCTTCCAAATATCACTTTGCCAATTCCACAAGAACTGTCTTAGCGAAAGGCTTCTTGAGGGGAAAGCTGTAACTCTGTGAGATGATTTCACAGAACACAAAGAACTTTCTCAGAAAGCTTCTTTCTCTTTGTTATCGGTGGATATTTCCTTTGGCCCTATAGTCTTCAAAGGGATCCGAAATATCTCTTCTCAGATTCCACAGAAATAAGGCTAGCAAAGCGATCCACGAAATACAGTTGTAACTCTGTGAGTTGAATTTACAGAACACTAAGCGGTTTCTCAGAAAGCTTCTTTCCAGATTTCAACTGAGGATATTTCCTTTTTCACCATAGCCCTCTATGTGCTTCCAAATATCACTTTGCCAATTCCACAAGAACTGTCTTAGCGAAAGGCTTCTTGAGGGGAAAGCTGTAACTCTGTGAGATGATTTCACAGAACACAAAGAAGTTTCTCAGAAAGCTTCTTTCTTTTGTTATCGGAGGATATTTCCTTTGGCCCTATAGTCTTCAAAGGGATCCGAAATATCTGTTCTCAGATTCCACAGAAATAAGGCTAGCAAAGAGATCCACGAAATACAGATGTAACTCTGTGAGTGGAAGTCACACATCACAGAGCAGTTTCTCAGAAAGCTTCTTTCCAGATTTCTTCTGAGGATATTTCCTTTTTCACCATAGCCCTCTATGGGCTTCCAAATATCACTTTGCCAGTTCCACAAGAACTGTCTTAGCGAAAGGCTTCTTGAGGGGAAAGCTGTAACTCTGTGAGATGATTTCACAGAACACAAAGAAGTTTCTCAGAAAGCTTCTTTCTCTTTGTTATCGGAGGATATTTCCTTTGGCCCTATAGTCTTCAAAGGGATCCGAAATATCTGTTCTCAGATTCCACAGAAATAAGGCTAGCAAAGAGATCCACGAAATACAGTTGTAACTCTGTGAGATGAATTTACAGAACACTAAGCAGTTTCTCAGAAAGCTTCTTTCCAGATTTCATCTGAGGATATTTCCTTTTTCACCATAGCCCTCTATGGGCTTCCAAATATCACTTTGCCAATTCCACAAGAACTGTCTTAGCGAAAGGCTTCTTGAGGGGAAAGCTGTAACTCTGTGAGATGATTTCACAGAACACAAAGAAGTTTCTCAGAAAGCTTCTTTCTCTTTGTTATCGGAGGATATTTCCTTTGGCCCTATAGTCTTCAAAGGGATCCGAAATATCTGTTCTCAGATTCCACAGAAATAAGGCTAGCAAAGAGATCCACGAAATACAGATGTAACTCTGTGAGATGAATTAACAGAACACTAAGCAGTTTCTCAGAAAGCTTCTTTCCAGATTTCATCTGAGGATATTTCCTTTTTCACCCTAGCCCTCTATGGGCTTCCAAATATCACTTTGCCAATTCCACAAGAACTGTCTTAGCGGAAGGCTTCTTGAGGGGAAAGCTGTAACTCTGTGAGATGATTTCACAGAACACAAAGAAGTTTCTCAGAAAGCTTCTTTCTCTTTGTTATCGGAGGATATTTCCTTTGGCCCTATAGTCTTCAAAGGGATCCGAAATATCTGTTCTCAGATTCCACAGAAATAAGGCTAGCAAAGAGATCCACGAAATACACATATAACTCTGTGAGTGGAAGCCACACATCACAGAGCAGTTTCTCAGAAAGCTTCTTTCCAGATTTCATCTGAGGATATTTCCTTTTTCACCATAGCCCTCTATGGGCTTCCAAATATCACTTTGCCAATTCCACAAGTACTGTCTTAGCGAAAGGCTTCTTGAGGGGAAAGCTGTAACTCTGTGAGATGATTTCACAGAACACAAAGAAGTTTCTCAGAAAGCTTCTTTCTCTTTGTTATCGGAGGATATTTCTTGTGGCCCTATAGTCTTCAAAGGGATCCGAAATATCTGTTCTCAGATTCCACAGAAATAAGGCTAGCAAAGAGATCCACGAAATACAGATGTATCTCTGTGAGATGAATTAACAGAACACTAAGCAGTTTCTCAGAAAGCTTCTTTCCAGATTTCATCTGAGGATATTTCCTTTTTCACCTTAGCCCTCTAAGGGCTTCCAAATATCACTTTGCCAATTCCACAAGAACTGTCTTAGCGAAAGGCTTCTTGAGGGGAAAGCTGTAACTCTGTGAGATGATTTCACAGAACACAAAGAAGTTTCTCAGAAAGCTTCTTTCTCTTTGTTATCGGAGGATATTTCCTTTGGCCCTATAGTCTTCAAAGGGATCCGAAATATCTGTTCTCAGATTCCACAGAAATAAGGCTAGCAAAGAGATCCACGAAATACAGTTGTAACTCTGTGAGATGAATTTACAGAACACTAAGCAGTTTCTCAGAAAGCTTCTTTCCAGATTTCATCTGAGGATATTTCCTTTTTCACCATAGCCCTCTATGGGCTTCCAAATATCACTTTGCCAATTCCACAAGAAGTGTCTTAGCGAAAGTCTTCTTGAGTGGAAAGCTCTAACTCTGTGAGATGATTTCACAGAACACAAAGAACTTTCTCAGCAAGCTTCTTTCTCTTTGTTATCGGAGGATATTTCCTTTGGCCCTATAGTCTTCAAAGGGATCCGAAATATCTTTTCTCAGATTCCACAGAAATAAGGCTAGCAAAGAGATCCACGAAATACAGATGTAACTCTGTGAGATGAATTAACAGAACACTAAGCAGTTTCTCAGAAAGCTTCTTTCCATATTTCATCTGAGGATATTTCCTTTTTCACCATAGCCCTCTATGGGCTTCCAAATATCACTTTGCCAATTCCACAAGAACTGTCTTAGCGAAAGGCTTCTTGAGGGGAAAGCTGTAACTCTGTGAGATGATTTCACAGAACACAAAGAAGTTTCTCAGAAAGCTTCTTTCTCTTTGTTATCGGAGGATATTTCCTTTGGCCCTATAGTCTTCAAAGGGATCCGAAATATCTGTTCTCAGATTCCACAGAAATAAGGCTAGCAAAGAGATCCACGAAATACAGATGTAACTCTGTGAGATGAATTAACAGAACACTAAGCAGTTTCTCAGAAAGCTTCTTTCCAGATTTCATCTGAGGATATTTCCTTTTTCACCATAGCCCACTATGGGCTTCCAAATATCACTTTGCCAATTCCACAAGAACTGTCTTAGCGAAAGGCTTCTTGAGGGGAAAGCTGTAACTCTGTGGGATGATTTCACAGAACACAAAGAACTTTCTCAGAAAGCTTCTTTCTCTTTGTTATCGGAGGATATTTCCTTTGGCCCTATAGTCTTCAAAGGGATCCGAAATATCTGTTCTCAGATTCCACAGAAATAAGGCTAGCAAAGAGATCCACGAAATACACATGTAACTCTGTGAGTGGAAGTCACACATAACAGAGCAGTTTCTCAGAAAGCTTCTTTCCAGATTTCATCTGAGGATATTTCCTTTTTCACCACAGCCCTCTATGGGCTTCCAAATATCACTTTGCCAATTCCACAAGAACTGTCTTAGCGAAAGGCTTCTTGAGGGGAAAGCTGTAACTCTGTGAGATGATTTCACAGAACACAAAGAAGTTTCTCAGAAAGCTTCTTTCGCTTTGTTATCGGAGGATATTTCCTTTGGCCCTATAGTCTTCAAAGGGATCCGAAATATCTGTTCTCAGATTCCACAAAAATAAGGCTAGCAAAGAGATCCACGAAATTCAGATGTAACTCTGTGAGTGGAAGTCACACATCACAGAGCAGTTTCTCAGAAAGCTTCTTTCCAGATTTCTTCTGAGGATATTTCCGTTTTCACCATAGCCCTCTATGTGCTTCCAAATATCACTTTGCCAATTCCACAAGACTGTCTTAGCGAAAGGCTTCTTGAGGGGAAAGCTGTAACTCTGTGAGATGATTTCACAGAACACGAAGAAGTTTCTCAGAAAGATTCTTTCTCTTTGTTATCGGAGGATATTTCCTTTGGCACTATAGTCTTCAAAGGGATCCGAAATATCTGTTCTCAGATTCCACAGAAATAAGGCTAGCAAAGAGATCCACGAAATACAGTTGTAACTCTGTGAGATGAATTTACAGAACACTAAGCAGTTTCTCAGAAAGCTTCTTTCCAGATTTCATCTGAGGATATTTCCTTTTTCACCATAGCCCTCTATGGGCTTCCAAATATCACTTTGCCAATTCCACAAGAAGTGTCTTAGCGAAAGTCTTGTTGAGGGGAAAGCTGTAACTCTGTGAGATGATTTCACAGAACACAAAGAACTTTCTCAGCAAGCTTCTTTCTCTTTGTTATCGGAGGATATTTCCTTTGGCCCTATAGTCTTCAAAGGGATCCGAAATATCTGTTCTCAGATTCCACAGAAATAAGGCTAGCAAAGAGATCCACGAAATACAGATGTAACTCTGTGAGATGAATTTACAGAACACTAAGCAGTTTCTCAGAAAGCTTCTTTCCAGATTTCATCTGAGGATATTTACTTCTTCACCATAGCCCTCTATGGGCTTCCAAATATCACTTTGCCAATTCCACAAGAACTGTCTTAGCGAAAGGCTTCTTGAGGGGAAAGCTGTAACTCTGTGAGATGATTTCACAGAACACAAAGAAGTTTCTCAGAAAGCTTCTTTCTCTTTGTTATCGGATTATATTTCCTTTGGCCCTATAGTCTTCAAAGGGATCCGAAATATCTGTTCTCAGATTCCACAGAAATAAGGCTAGCAAAGAGATCCACGAAATACAGATGTAACTCTGTGAGATGAATTAACAGAACACTAAGCAGTTTCTCAGAAAGCTTCTTTCCAGATTTCATCTGAGGATATTTCCTTTTTCACCATAGCCCTCTATGGGCTTCCAAATATCACTTTGCCAATTCCACAAGAACTCTCTTAGCGAAAGGCTTCTTGAGGGGAAAGCTGTAACTCTGTGAGATGATTTCACAGAACACAAAGAAGTTTCTCAGAAAGCTTCTTTCCCTTTGTTATCGGAGGATATTTCCTTTGGCCCTATAGTCTTCAAAGGGATCCGAAATATCTGTTCTCAGATTCCACAGTAATAAGGCTAGCAAAGAGATCCACGAAATACAGATGTAACTCTGTGAGTGGAAGTCACACATCACCGAGCAGTTTCTCAGAAATCTTCTTTCCAGATTTCTTCTGACGATATTTCCGTTTTCAACATAGCCCACTATGTGCTTCCAAATATCACTTTGCCAATTCCACAAGACTGTCTTAGCGAAAGGCTTCTTGAGGGGAAAGCTGTAACTCTGTGAGATGATTTCACAGAACACAAAGAAGTTTCTCAGAAAGCTTCTTTCTCTTTGTTATCGGAGGATATTTCCTTTGGCCCTATAGTCGTCAAAGGGATCCGAAATATCTGTTCTCAGATTCCACAGAAATAAGGCTAGCAAAGAGATCTACGAAATATAGATGTAACTCTGTGAGATGAATTAACAGAACACTAAGCAGTTTCTCAGAAAGCTTCTTTCCAGATTTCATCTGAGGATATTTACTTTTTCACCATAGCCCTCTATGGGCTTCCAAATATCACTTTGCCAATTCCACAAGAACTGTCTTAGCGAAAGGCTTCTTCAGGGGAAAGCTGTAACTCTGTGAGATGATTTCACAGAACACAAAGAACTTTCTCAGAAAGCTTCTTTCTCTTTGTTATCGGAGGATATTTCCTTTGGCCCTATAGTCTTCAAAGGGATCCGAAATATCTCTTCTCAGATTCCACAGAAATAAGGCTAGCAAAGAGATCCACGAAATACAGATGTAACTCTGTGAGATGAATTAACAGAACACTAAGCAGTTTCTCAGAAAGCTTCTTTCCAGATTTCATCTGAGGATATTTCCTTTTTCACCATAGCCCTCTAAGGGCTTCCAAATATCACTTTGCCAATTCCACAAGAACTGTCTTAGCGAAAGGCTTCTTGAGGGGAAAGCTGTAACTCTGTGAGATGATTTCACAGAACACAAAGAAGTTTCTCAGAAAGCTTCTTTCTCTTTGTTATCGTAGGATATTTCCTTTGGCCCTATAGTCTTCAAAGGGATCCGAAATATCTGTTCTCAGATTCCACAGAAATAAGGCTAGCAAAGCGATCCACGAAATACAGTTGTAACTCTGTGAGTTGAATTTACAGAACACTAAGCAGTTTCTCCGAAAGCTTCTTTCCAGATTTCAAATGAGGATATTTCCTTTTTCACCATAGCCCTCTATGGGCTTCCAAATATCACTTTGCCAATTCCACAAGAACTGTCTTAGCGAAAGGCTTCTTGAGGGGAAAGCTGTAACTCTGTGAGATGATTTCACAGAACACAAAGAAGTTTCTCAGAAAGCTTCTTTCTCTTTGTTATCGGAGGATATTTCCTTTGGCCCTATAGTCTTCAAAGGGATCCGAAATATCTCTTCTCAGATTCCACAGAAATAAGGCTAGCAAAGAGATCCACGAAATACAGATGTAACTCTGTGAGTGGAAGTCACACATCACAGAGCAGTTTCTCAGAAAGCTTCTTTCCAGATTTCTTCTGAGGATATTTCCTTTTTCACCATAGCCCTCTATGGGCTTCCAAATATCACTATGCCAATTCCACAGGAACTGTCTTAGCGAAAGGCTTCTTGAGCGGAAAGCTGTAACTCTGTGAGATGATTTCACAGAACACAAAGAAGTTTCTCAGAAAGCTTCTTTCTCTTTGTTATCGGAGGATATTTCCTTTGGCCCTATAGTCTTCAAAGGGATCCGAAATATCTGTTCTCAGATTCCACAGAAATAAGGCTAGCAAAGAGATCCACGAAATACAGTTGTAACTCTGTGAGATGAATTTACAGAACACTAAGCAGTTTCTCAGAAAGCTTTTTTCCAGATTTCATCTGAGGATATTTCCTTTTTCACCATAGCCCTCTATGGGCTTCCAAATATCACTTTGCCAATTCCACAAGAACTGTCTTAGCGAAAGGCTTCTTGAGGGGAAAGCTGTAACTCTGTGAGATGATTTCACAGAACACAAAGAAGTTTCTCTGAAAGCTTCTTTCTCTTTGTTATCGGAGGATATTTCCTTTGGCCCTATAGTCTTCAAAGGGATCCGAAATATCTGCTCTCAGATTCCACAGAAAGAAGGCTAGCAAAGAGATCCACGAAATACAGATGTAACTCTGTGAGATGAATTAACAGAACACTAAGCAGTTTCTCAGAAAGCTTCTTTCCAGATTTCATCTGAGGATATTTCCATTTTCACCATAGCCCTCTATGGGCTTCCAAATATCACTTTGCCAATTCCACAAGAACTGTCTTAGCGGAAGGCTTCTTGAGGGGAAAGCTGTAACTCTGTGAGATGATTTCACAGAACACAAAGAAGTTTCTCAGAAAGCTTCTTTCTCTTTGTTATCGGAGGATATTTCCTTTGGCCTATAGTCTTCAAAGGGATCCGAAATATCTGTTCTCAGATTCCACAGAAATAAGGCTAGCAAAGAGATCCACGAAATACACATATAACTCTGTGAGTGGAAGTCACACATCACAGAGCAGTTTCTCAGAAAGCTTCTTTCCAGATTTCATCTGAGGATATTTCCTTTTTCACCATAGCCCTCTATGGGCTTCCAAATATCACTTTGCCAATTCCACAAGTACTGTCTTAGCGAAAGGCTTCTTCAGGGGAAAGCTGTAACTCTGTGAGATGATTTCACAGAACACAAAGAAGTTTCTCAGAAAGCTTCTTTCTCTTTGTTATCGGAGGATATTTCTTGTGGCCCTATAGTCTTCAAAGGGATCCGAAATATCTGTTCTCAGATTCCACAGAAATAAGGCTAGCAAAGAGATCCACGAAATACAGATGTATCTCTGTGAGATGAATTAACAGAACACTAAGCAGTTTCTCAGAAAGCTTCTTTCCAGATTTCATCTGAGGATATTTCCTTTTTCACCTTAGCACTCTAAGGGCTTCCAAATATCACTTTGCCAATTCCACAAGAACTGTCTTAGCGAAAGGCTTCTTGAGGGGAAAGCTGTAACTCTGTGAGATGATTTCACAGAACACAAAGAAGTTTCTCAGAAAGCTTCTTTCTCTTTGTTATCGGAGGATATTTCCTTTGGCCCTATAGTCTTCAAAGGGATCCGAAATATCTGTTCTCAGATTCCACAGAAATAAGGCTAGCAAAGAGATCCACGAAATACAGTTGTAACTCTGTGAGATGAATTTACAGAACACTAAGCAGTTTCTCAGAAAGCTTCTTTCCAGATTTCATCTGAGAATATTTCCTTTTTCACCATAGCCCTCTATGGGCTTCCAAATATCACTTTGCCAATTCCACAAGAAGTGTCTTAGCGAAAGTCTTCTTGAGGGGAAAGCTGTAACTCTGTGAGATGATTTCACAGAACACAAAGAACTTTCTCAGCAAGCTTCTTTCTCTTTGTTATCGGAGGATATTTCCTTTGGCCCTATAGTCTTCAAAGGGATCCGAAATATCTGTTCTCAGATTCCACAGAAATAAGGCTAGCAAAGAGATCCACGAAATACAGATGTAACTCTGTGAGTGGAAGTCACACATCACAGAGCAGTTTCTCAGAAAGCTTCTTTCCAGATTTCTTCTGAGGATATTTCCTTTTTCACCATAGCCCTCTATGGGCTTCCAAATATCACTTTGCCAATTCCACAAGAACTGTCTTAGCGAAAGGCTTCTTGAGGGGAAAGCTGTAACTCTGTGAGATGATTTCACAGAACACAAAGAAGTTTCTCAGAAAGCTTCTTTCCCTTTGTTATCGGAGGATATTTCCTTTGGCCCTATAGTCTTGAAAGGGATCCGAAATATCTGTTCTCAGATTCCACAGAAATAAGGCTAGCAAAGTGATCCACGAAATACACATGTAACTCTGTGATTGGAAGTCACACATCACCGAGCAGTTTCTCAGAAAGCTTCTTTCCAGATTTCTTCTGAGGATATTTCCGTTTTCAACATAGCCCACTATGTGCTTCCAAATATCACTTTGCCAATTCCACAAGACTGTCTTAGCGAAAGGCTTCTTGAGGGGAAAGCTGTAACTCTGTGAGATGATTTCACAGAACACAAAGAAGTTTCTCAGAAAGCTTCTTTCTCTTTGTTATCGGAGGATATTTCCTTTGGCCCTATAGTCTTCAAAGGGATCCGAAATATCTGTTCTCAGATTCCACAGAAATAAGGCTAGCAAAGAGATCCACGAAATACAGATGTAACTCTGTGAGATGAATTAACAGAACACTAAGCAGTTTCTCAGAAAGCTTCTTTCCAGATTTCATCTGAGGATATTTCCTTTTTCACCATAGCCCTCTATGGGCTTCCAAATATCACTTTACCAATTCCACAAGAACTGTCTTAGCGAAAGGCTTCTTGAGGGGAAAGCTGTAACTCTGTGAGATGATTTCACAGAACACAAAGAAGTTTCTCAGAAAGCTTCTTTCTCTTTGTTATCGGAGGATATTTCCTTTGGCCCTATAGTCTTCAAAGGGATCCGAAATATCTGTTCTCAGATTCCACAGAAATAAGGCTAGCAAAGAGATCCACGAAATACAGATGTAACTCTGTGAGATGAATTAACAGAACACTAAGCAGTTTCTCAGAAAGCTTCTTTCCAGATTTCATCTGAGGATATTTCCTTTTTCACCATAGCCCACTATGGGCTTCCAAACATCACTTTGCCAATTCCACAAGAACTGTCTTAGCGAAAGGCTTCTTGAGGGGAAAGCTGTAACTCTGTGAGATGATTTCACAGAACACGAAGAAGTTTCTCAGAAAGCTTCTTTCTCTTTGTTATCGGAGGATATTTCCTTTGGCCCTATAGTCTTCAAAGGGATCCGAAATATCTGTTCTCAGATTCCACAGAAATAAGGCTAGCAAAGAGATCCACGAAATACAGATGTAACTCTGTGAGGTGAATTTACAGAACACTAAGCAGTTTCTCAGAAAGCTTCTTTCCAGATTTCATCTGAGGATATTTCCTTTTTCACCATAGCCCTCTATGGGCTTCCAAATATCACTTTGCCAATTCCACAAGAACTGTCTTAGCGAAAGGCTTCTTGAGGGGAAAGCTGTTACTCTGTGAGATGATTTCACAGAACACAAAGAAGTTTCTCAGAAAGCTTCTTTCTCTTTGTTATCGGAGGATATTTCCTTTGGCCCTATAGTCTTCAAAGGGATCCGAAATATCTGTTCTCAGATTCCACAGAAATAAGGTTAGCAAAGAGATCCACGAAATACAGATGTAACTCTGTGAGATGAATTAACAGAACACTAAGCAGTTTCTCAGAAAGCTTCTTTCCAGATTTCATCTGAGGATATTTCCTTTTTCACCATAGCCCTCTATGGGCTTCCAAATATCACTTTGCCAATTCCACAAGAACTGTCTTAGCGAAAGGCTTCTTGATGGGAAAGCTGTAACTCTGTTAGATGATTTCACAGAACACAAAGAAGTTTCTCAGAAAGCTTCTTTCTCTTTGTTATCGGAGGATATTTCCTTTGGCCCTATAGTCTTCAAAGGGATCCGAAATATCTGTTCTCAGATTCCACAGAAATAAGGCTAGCAAAGAGATCCACGAAATACAGATGTAACTCTGTGAGATGAATTAACAGAACACTAAGCAGTTTCTCAGAAAGCTTCTTTCCAGATTTCATCTGAGGATATTTCCTTTTTCACCATAGCCCTCTATGGGCTTCCAAATATCACTTTGCCACTTCCATAAGAACTGTCTTAGCGAAAGGCTTCTTGAGGGGAAAGCTGTAACTCTGTGAGATGATTTCACAGAACACAAAGAACTTTCTCAGAAAGCTTCCTTCTCATTGTTATCGGAGGATATTTCCTTTGGCCCTATAGTCTTCAAAGGGATCCGAAATATCTGTTCTCAGATTCCACAGAAAGAAGGCTAGCAAAGAGATCCACGAAATACACATGTAACTCTGTGAGTGGAAGTCACACATCACAGAGCAGTTTCTCAGAAAGCTTCTTTCCAGATTTCATCTGAGGATATTTCCTTTTTCACCATAGCCCTCTATGGGCTTCCAAATATCACTTTGCCAATTCCACAAGAACTGTCTTAGCGAAAGTCTTCTTGAGGGGAAAGCTGTAACTCTGTGAGATGATTTCACAGAACACAAAGAAGTTTCTCAGAAAGCTTCTTTCTCTTTGTTATCGGAGGATATTTCCTTTGGCCCTATAGTCTTCAAAGGGATCCGAAATATCTGTTCTCAGATTCCACAGAAATAAGGCTAGCAAAGAGATCCACGAAATACAGATGTAACTCTGTGAGTGGAAGTCACATATCACAGAGCAGCTTCTCAGAAAGCTTCTTTCTAGATTTCATCTGAGAATATTTCCTTTTTCACCATAGCCGTCTACGGGCTTCCAAATATCACTTTGCCAATTCCACAAGAACTGTCTTAGCGAAAGGCTTCTTGAGGGGAAAGCTGTAACTCTGTGAGATGATTTCACAGAACACAAAGAAGTTTCTCAGAAAGCTTCTTTCTCTTTGTTATCGGAGGATATTTCCTTTGGCCCTATAGTCTTCAAAGGGATCCGAAATATCTGTTCTCAGATTCCACAGAAATAAGGCTAGCAAAGAGATCCACGAAATACAGATGTAACTCTGTGAGATGAATTAACAGAACACTAAGCAGTTTCTCAGAAAGCTTCTTTCCAGATTTCATCTGAGGATATTTCCTTTTTCACCATAGCCCTCTATGGGCTTCCAAATATCACTTTGCCAATTCCACAAGAACTGTCTTAGCGAAAGGCTTCTTGAGGGGAAAGCTGTAACTCTGTGAGATGATTTCACAGAACACAAAGAAGTTTCTCAGAAAGCTTCTTTCTCTTTGTTATCGGAGGATATTTCCTTTGGCTCTATAGTCTTCAAAGGGATCCGAAATATCTGTTATCAGATTCCACAGAAATAAGGCGAGCAAAGAGATCCACGAAATACAGATGTAACTCTGTGAGATGAATTAACAGAACACTAAGCAGTTTCTCAGAAAGCTTCTTTCCAGATTTCATCTGAGGATATTTCCTTTTTCACCCTAGCCCTCTATGGGCTTCCAAATATCACTTTGCCAATTCCACAAGAACTGTCTTAGCGGAAGGCTTCTTGAGGGGAAAGCTGTAACTCTGTGAGATGATTTCACAGAACACAAAGAATTTTCTCAGAAAGCTTCTTTCTCTTTGTTATCGGAGGATATTTCCTTTGGCCCTATAGTCTTCAAAGGGATCCGAAATATCTGTTCTCAGATTCCACAGAAATAAGGCTAGCAAAGAGATCCACGAAATACACATATAACTCTGTGAGTGGAAGTCACACATCACAGAGCAGTTTCTCAGAAAGCTTCTTTCCAGATTTCATCTGAGGATATTTCCTTTTTCACCATAGCCCTCTATGGGCTTCCAAATATCACTTTGCCAATTCCACAAGTACTGTCTTAGCGAAAGGATTCTTGAGGGGAAAGCTGTAACTCTGTGAGATGATTTCACAGAACACAAAGAAGTTTCTCAGAAAGCTTCTTTCTCTTTGTTATCGTAGGATATTTCTTGTGGCCCTATAGTCTTCAAAGGGATCCGAAATATCTGTTCTCAGATTCCACAGAAATAAGGCTAGCAAAGAGATCCACGAAATACAGATGTATCTCTGTGAGATGAATTAACAGAACACTAAGCAGTTTCTCAGAAAGCTTCTTTCCAGATTTCATCTGAGGATATTTCCTTTTTCACCTTAGCCCTCTAAGGGCTTCCAAATATCACTTTGCCAATTCCACAAGAACTGTCTTAGCGAAAGGCTTCTTGAGGGGAAAGCTGTAACTGTGTGAGATGATTTCACAGAACACAAAGAACTTTCTCAGCAAGCTTCTTTCTCTTTGTTATCGGAGGATATTTCCTTTGGTCCTATAGTCTTCAAAGGGATCCGAAATATCTGTTCTCAGATTCCACAGAAATAAGGCTAGCAAAGAGATCCACGAAATACAGATGTAACTCTGTGAGATGAATTAACAGAACACTAAGCAGTTTCTCAGAAAGCTTCTTTCCAGATTTCATCTGAGGATATTTCCTTTTTCACCATAGCCCTCTATGGGCTTCCAAATATCACTTTGCCAATTCCACAAGAACTGTCTTAGCGAAAGGCTTCTTGAGGGGAAAGCTGTAACTCTGTGAGATGATTTCACAGAACACAAAGAAGTTTCTCAGAAAGCTTCTTTCCCTTTGTTATCGGAGGATATTTCCTTTGGCCCTATAGTCTTCAAAGGGATCCGAAATATCTGTTCTCAGATTCCACAGAAATAAGGCTAGCAAAGAGATCCACGAAATACAGATGTAACTCTGTGATTGGAAGTCACACATCACCGAGCAGTTTCTCAGAAAGCTTCTTTCCAGATTTCTTCTGAGGATATTTCCGTTTTCAACATAGCCCACTATGTGCTTCCAAATATCACTTTGCCAATTCCACAAGACTGTCTTAGCGAAAGGCTTCTTGAGGGGAAAGCTGTAACTCTGTGAGATGATTTCACAGAACACAAAGAAGTTTCTCAGAAAGCTTCTTTCTCTTTGTTATCGGAGGATATTTCCTTTGGCCCTCTAGTCTTCAAAGGGATCCGAAATATCTGTTCTCAGATTCCACAGAAATAAGGCTAGCAAAGAGATCCACGAAATACAGATGTAACTCTGTGAGATGAATTAACAGAACACTAAGCAGTTTCTCAGAAAGCTTCTTTCCAGATTTCATCTGAGGATATTTCCTTTTTCACCATAGCCCTCTATGGGCTTCCAAATATCACTTTACCAATTCCACAAGAACTGTCTTAGCGAAAGGCTTCTTGAGGGGAAAGCTGTAACTCTGTGAGATGATTTCACAGAACACAAAGAAGTTTCTCAGAAAGCTTCTTTCTCTTTGTTATCGGAGGATATTTCCTTTGGCCCTATAGTCTTCAAAGGGATCCGAAATATCTGTTCTCAGATTCCACAGAAATAAGGCTAGCAAAGAGATCCACGAAATACACATGTAACTCTGTGAGATGAATTAACAGAACACTAAGCAGTTTCTCAGAAAGCTTCTTTCCAGATTTCATCTGAGGATATTTCCTTTTTCACCATAGCCCACTATGGGCTTCCAAATATCACTTTGCCAATTCCACAAGAACTGTCTTAGCGAAAGGCTTCTTGAGGGGAAAGCTGTAACTCTGTGAGATGATTTCACAGAACACGAAGAAGTTTCTCAGAAAGCTTCTTTCTCTTTGTTATCGGAGGATATTTCCTTTGGCCCTATAGTCTTCAAAGGGATCCGAAATATCTGTTCTCAGATTCCACAGAAATAAGGCTAGCAAAGAGATCCACGAAATACAGATGTAACTCTGTGAGGTGAATTTACAGAACACTAAGCAGTTTCTCAGAAAGCTTCTTTCCAGATTTCACCTGAGGATATTTCCTTTTTCAACATAGCCCTCTATGGGCTTCCAAATATCACTTTACCAATTCCACAAGAACTGTCTTAGCGAAAGGCTTCTTGAGGGGAAAGCTGTTACTCTGTGAGATGATTTCACAGAACACAAAGAAGTTTCTCAGAAAGCTTCTTTCTCTTTGTTATCGGAGGATATTTCCTTTGGCCCTATAGTCTTCAAAGGGATCCGAAATATCTGTTCTCAGATTCCACAGAAATAAGGTTAGCAAAGAGATCCACGAAATACAGATGTAACTCTGTGAGATGAATTAACAGAACACTAAGCAGTTTCTCAGAAAGCTTCTTTCCAGATTTCATCTGAGGATATTTCCTTTTTCACCATAGCCCTCTATGGGCTTCCAAATATCACTTTGCCAATTCCACAAGAACTGTCTTAGCGAAAGGCTTCTTGAGGGGAAAGCTGTAACTCTGTTAGATGATTTCACAGAACACAAAGAAGTTTCTCAGAAAGCTTCTTTCTCTTTGTTATCGGAGGATATTTCCTTTGGCCCTATAGTCTTCAAAGGGATCCGAAATATCTGTTCTCAGATTCCACAGAAATAAGGCTAGCAAAGAGATCCACGAAATACAGATGTAACTCTGTGAGATGAATTAACAGAACACTAAGCAGTTTCTCAGAAAGCTTCTTTCCAGATTTCATCTGAGGATATTTCCTTTTTCACCATAGCCCTCTATTGGCTTCCAAATATCACTTTGCCACTTCCATAAGAACTGTCTTAGCGAAAGGCTTCTTGAGGGGAAAGCTGTAACTCTGTGAGATGATTTCACAGAACACAAAGAACTTTCTCAGAAAGCTTCTTTCTCTTTGTTATCGGAGGATATTTCCTTTGGCCCTATAGTCTTCAAAGGGATCCGAAATATCTGTTCTCAGATTCCACAGAAAGAAGGCTTGCAAAGAGATCCACGAAATACACATGTAACTCTGTGAGTGGAAGTCACACATCACAGAGCAGTTTCTCAGAAAGCTTCTTTCCAGATTTCATCTGAGGATATTTCCTTTTTCACCATAGCCCTCTATGGGCTTCCAAATATCACTTTGCCAATTCCACAAGAACTGTCTTAGCGAAAGTCTTCTTGAGGGGAAAGCTGTAACTCTGTGAGATGATTTCAGAGAACACAAAGAAGGTTATCAGAAAGCTTCTTTCTCTTTGTTATCGGAGGATATTTCCTTTGGCCCTATAGTCTTCAAAGGGATCCGAAATATCTGTTCTCAGATTCCACAGAAATAAGGCTAGCAAAGAGATCCACGAAATACAGATGTAACTCTGTGAGTGGAAGTCACATATCACAGAGCAGCTTCTCAGAAAGCTTCTTTCTAGATTTCATCTGAGAATATTTCCTTTTTCACCATAGCCCTCTACGGGCTTCCAAATATCACTTTGCCAATTCCACAAGAACTGTCTTAGCGAAAGGCTTCTTGAGGGGAAAGCTGTAACTCTGTGAGATGATTTCACAGAACACGAAGAAGTTTCTCAGAAAGCTTCTTTCTCTTTGTTATCGGAGGATATTTCCTTTGGCCCTATAGTCTTCAAAGGGATCCGAAATATCTGTTCTCAGATTCCACAGAAATAAGGCTAGCAAAGAGATCCACGAAATACAGATGTAACTCTGTGAGGTGAATTTACAGAACACTAAGCAGTTTCTCAGAAAGCTTCTTTCCAGATTTCATCTGAGGATATTTCCTTTTTCACCATAGCCCTCTATGGGCTTCCAAATATCACTTTGCCAATTCCACAAGAACTGTCTTAGCGAAAGGCTTCTTGAGGGGAAAGCTGTTACTCTGTGAGATGATTTCACAGAACACAAAGAAGTTTCTCAGAAAGCTTCTTTCTCTTTGTTATCGGAGGATATTTCCTTTGGCCCTATAGTCTTCAAAGGGATCCGAAATATCTGTTCTCAGATTCCACAGAAATAAGGTTAGCAAAGAGATCCACGAAATACAGATGTAACTCTGTGAGATGAATTAACAGAACACTAAGCAGTTTCTCAGAAAGCTTCTTTCCAGCTTTCATCTGAGGATATTTCCTTTTTCACCATAGCCCTCTATGGGCTTCCAAATATCACTTTGCCAATTCCACAAGAACTGTCTTAGCGAAAGGCTTCTTGATGGGAAAGCTGTAACTCTGTTAGATGATTTCACAGAACACAAAGAAGTTTCTCAGAAAGCTTCTTTCTCTTTGTTATCGGAGGATATTTCCTTTGGCCCTCTAGTCTTCAAAGGGATCCGAAATATCTGTTCTCAGATTCCACAGAAATAAGGCTAGCAAAGAGATCCACGAAATACAGATGTAACTCTGTGAGTGGAAGTCACATATCACAGAGCAGCTTCTCAGAAAGCTTCTTTCTAGATTTCATCTGAGAATATTTCCTTTTTCACCATAGCCCTCTACGGGCTTCCAAATATCACTTTGCCAATTCCACAAGAACTGTATTAGCGAAAGGCTTCTTGAGGGGAAAGCTGTAACTCTGTGAGATGATTTCACAGAACACAAAGAAGTTTCTCAGAAAGCTTCTTTCTCTTTGTTATCGGAGGATATTTCCTTTGGCCCTATAGTCTTCAAAGGGATCCGAAATATCTGTTCTCAGATTCCACAGAAATAAGGCTAGCAAAGAGATCCACGAAATACAGATGTAACTCTGTGAGATGAATTAACAGAACAATAAGCAGTTTCTCAGAAAGCTTCTTTCCAGATTTCATCTGAGGATATTTCCTTTTTCACCATAGCCCTCTATGGGCTTCCAAATATCACTTTGCCACTTCCACAAGAACTGTCTTAGCGAAAGGCTTCTTGAGGGGAAAGCTGTAACTCTGTGAGATGATTTCACAGAACACAAAGAAGTTTCTCAGAAAGCTTCTTTCTCTTTGTTATCGGAGGATATTTCCTTTGGCCCTATAGTCTTCAAAGGGATCCGAAATATCTGTTCTCAGATTCCACAGAAATAAGGCTAGCAAAGAGATCCACGAAATACAGATGTAACTCTGTGCGTGGAAGTCACACATCACAGAGCAGTTTCTCAGAAAGCTTCTATCCAGATTTCTTCTGAGGATATTTCCTTTTTCACCATAGCCCTCTATGGGCTTCCAAATATCACTTTGCCAATTCCACAGGAACTGTCTTAGCGAAAGGCTTCTTGAGCGGAAAGCTGTAACTCTGTGAGATGATTTCACAGAACACAAAGAAGTTTCTCAGAAAGCTTCTTTCTCTTTGTTATCGGAGGATATTTCCTTTGGCCCTATAGTCTTCAAAGGGATCCGAAATATCTGTTCTCAGATTCCACAGAAATAAGGCTAGCAAAGAGATCCACGAAATACAGTTGTAACTCTGTGAGATGAATTTACAGAACACTAAGCAGTTTCTCAGAAAGCTTCTTTCCAGATTTCATCTGAGGATATTTCCTTTTTCACCATAGCCCTCTATGGGCTTCCAAATATCACTTTGCCAATTCCACAAGAACTGTCTTAGCGAAAGGCTTCTTGAGGGGAAAGCTGTAACTCTGTGAGATGATTTCACAGAACACAAAGAAGTTTCTCAGAAAGCTTCTTTCTCTTTGTTATCGGAGGATATTTCCTTTGGCTCTATAGTCTTCAAAGGGATCCGAAATATCTGTTATCAGATTCCACAGAAATAAGGCTACCAAAGAGATCCACGAAATACAGATGTAACTCTGTGAGATGAATTAACAGAACACTAAGCAGTTTCTCAGAAAGCTTCTTTCCAGATTTCATCTGAGGATATTTCCTTTTTCACCCTAGCCCTCTATGGGCTTCCAAATATCACTTTGCCAATTCCACAAGAAATGTCTTAGCGGAAGGCTTCTTGAGGGGAAAGCTGTAACTCTGTGAGATGATTTCACAGAACACAAAGAAGTTTCTCAGAAAGCTTCTTTCTCTTTGTTATCGGAGGATATTTCCTTTGGCCCTATAGTCTTCAAAGGGATCCGAAATATCTGTTCTCAGATTCCACAGAAATAAGGCTAGCAAAGAGATCCACGAAATACACATATAACTCTGTGAGTGGAAGTCACACATCACAGAGCAGTTTCTCAGAAAGCTTCTTTCCAGATTTCATCTGAGGATATTTCCTTTTTCACCGTAGCCCTATATGGGCTTCCAAATATCACTTTGCCAATTCCACAAGTACTGTCTTAGCGAAAGGATTCTTGAGGGGAAAGCTGTAACTCTGTGAGATGATTTCACAGAACACAAAGAAGTTTCTCAGAAAGCTTCTTTCTCTTTGTTATCGTAGGATATTTCTTGTGGCCCTATAGTCTTCAAAGGGATCCGAAATATCTGTTCTCAGATTCCACAGAAATAAGGCTAGCAAAGAGATCCACGAAATACAGATGTATCTCTGTGAGATGAATTAACAGAACACTAAGCAGTTTCTCAGAAAGCTTCTTTCCAGATTTCATCTGAGGATATTTCCTTTTTCACCTTAGCCCTCTAAGGGCTTCCAAATATCACTTTGCCAATTCCACAAGAAATGTCTTAGCGGAAGGCTTCTTGAGGGGAAAGCTGTAACTCTGTGAGATGATTTCACAGAACACAAAGAAGTTTCTCAGAAAGCTTCTTTCTCTTTGTTATCGGAGGATATTTCCTTTGGCCCTATAGTCTTCAAAGGGATCCGAAATATCTGTTCTCAGATTCCACAGAAATAAGGCTAGCAAAGAGATCCACGAAATACAGTTGTAACTCTGTGAGATGAATTTACAGAACACTAAGCAGTTTCTCAGAAAGCTTCTTTCCAGATTTCATCTGAGGATATTTCCTTTTTCACCATAGCCCTCTATGGGCTTCCAAATATCACTTTGCCAATTCCACAAGAAGTGTCTTAGCGAAAGTCTTCTTGAGGGGAAAGCTGTAACTCTGTGAGATGATTTCACAGAACACAAAGAACTTTCTCAGCAAGCTTCTTTCTCTTTGTTATCGGAGGATATTTCCTTTGGCCCTATAGTCTTCAAAGGGATCCGAAATATCTGTTCTCAGATTCCACAGAAATAAGGCTAGCAAAGAGATCCACGAAATACAGATGTAACTCTGTGAGATGAATTAACAGAACACTAAGCAGTTTCTCAGAAAGCTTCTTTCCAGATTTCATCTGAGGATATTTCCTTTTTCACCATAGCCCTCTATGGGCTTCCAAATATCACTTTGCCACTTCCATAAGAACTGTCTTAGCGAAAGGCTTCTTGAGGGGAAAGCTGTAACTCTGTGAGATGATTTCACAGAACACAAAGAACTTTCTCAGAAAGCTTCCTTCTCATTGTTATCGGAGGATATTTCCTTTGGCCCTATAGTCTTCAAAGGGATCCGAAATATCTGTTCTCAGATTCCACAGAAAGAAGGCTAGCAAAGAGATCCACGAAATACACATGTAACTCTGTGAGTGGAAGTCACACATCACAGAGCAGTTTCTCAGAAAGCTTCTTTCCAGATTTCATCTGAGGATATTTCCTTTTTCACCATAGCCCTCTATGGGCTTCCAAATATCACTTTGCCAATTCCACAAGAACTGTCTTAGCGAAAGTCTTCTTGAGGGGAAAGCTGTAACTCTGTGAGATGATTTCACAGAACACAAAGAAGTTTCTCAGAAAGCTTCTTTCTCTTTGTTATCGGAGGATATTTCCTTTGGCCCTATAGTCTTCAAAGGGATCCGAAATATCTGTTCTCAGATTCCACAGAAATAAGGCTAGCAAAGAGATCCACGAAATACAGATGTAACTCTGTGAGTGGAAGTCACATATCACAGAGCAGCTTCTCAGAAAGCTCCTTTCTAGATTTCATCTGAGAATATTTCCTTTTTCACCATAGCCCTCTACGGGCTTCCAAATATCACTTTGCCAATTCCACAAGAACTGTCTTAGCGAAAGGCTTCTTGAGGGGAAAGCTGTAACTCTGTGAGATGATTTCACAGAACACAAAGAAGTTTCTCAGAAAGCTTCTTTCTCTTTGTTATCGGAGGATATTTCCTTTGGCCCTATAGTCTTCAAAGGGATCCGAAATATCTGTTCTCAGATTCCACAGAAATAAGGCTAGCAAAGAGATCCACGAAATACAGATGTAACTCTGTGAGATGAATTAACAGAACACTAAGCAGTTTCTCAGAAAGCTTCTTTCCAGATTTCATCTGAGGATATTTCCTTTTTCACCATAGCCCTCTATGGGCTTCCAAATATCACTTTGCCACTTCCACAAGAACTGTCTTAGCGAAAGGCTTCTTGAGGGGAAAGCTGTAACTCTGTGAGATGATTTCACAGAACACAAAGAAGTTTCTCAGAAAGCTTCTTTCTCTTTGTTATCGGAGGATATTTCCTTTGGCCCTATAGTCTTCAAAGGGATCCGAAATATCTGTTCTCAGATTCCACAGAAATAAGGCTAGCAAAGAGATCCACGAAATACAGATGTAACTCTGTGCGTGGAAGTCACACATCACAGAGCAGTTTCTCAGAAAGCTTCTATCCAGATTTCTTCTGAGGATATTTCCTTTTTCACCATAGCCCTCTATGGGCTTCCAAATATCACTTTGCCAATTCCACAGGAACTGTCTTAGCGAAAGGCTTCTTGAGCGGAAAGCTGTAACTCTGTGAGATGATTTCACAGAACACAAAGAAGTTTCTCAGAAAGCTTCTTTCTCTTTGTTATCGGAGGATATTTCCTTTGGCCCTATAGTCTTCAAAGGGATCCGAAATATCTGTTCTCAGATTCCACAGAAATAAGGCTAGCAAAGAGATCCACGAAATACAGTTGTAACTCTGTGAGATGAATTTACAGAACACTAAGCAGTTTCTCAGAAAGCTTCTTTCCAGATTTCATCTGAGGATATTTCCTTTTTCACCATAGCCCTCTATGGGCTTCCAAATATCACTTTGCCAATTCCACAAGAACTGTCTTAGCGAAAGGCTTCTTGAGGGGAAAGCTGTAACTCTGTGAGATGATTTCACAGAACACAAAGAAGTTTCTCAGAAAGCTTCTTTCTCTTTGTTATCGGAGGATATTTCCTTTGGCTCTATAGTCTTCAAAGGGATCCGAAATATCTGTTATCAGATTCCACAGAAATAAGGCTAGCAAAGAGATCCACGAAATACAGATGTAACTCTGTGAGATGAATTAACAGAACACTAAGCAGTTTCTCAGAAAGCTTCTTTCCAGATTTCATCTGAGGATATTTCCTTTTTCACCCTAGCCCTCTATGGGCTTCCAAATATCACTTTGCCAATTCCACAAGAAATGTCTTAGCGGAAGGCTTCTTGAGGGGAAAGCTGTAACTCTGTGAGATGATTTCACAGAACACAAAGAAGTTTCTCAGAAAGCTTCTTTCTCTTTGTTATCGGAGGATATTTCCTTTGGCCCTATAGTCTTCAAAGGTATCCGAAATATCTGTTCTCAGATTCCACAGAAATAAGGCTAGCAAAGAGATCCACGAAATACACATATAACTCTGTGAGTGGAAGTCACACATCACAGAGCAGTTTCTCAGAAAGCTTCTTTCCAGATTTCATCTGAGGATATTTCCTTTTTCACCATAGCCCTCTATGGGCTTCCAAATATCACTTTGCCAATTCCACAAGTACTGTCTTAGCGAAAGGATTCTTGAGGGGAAAGCTGTAACTCTGTGAGATGATTTCACAGAACACAAAGAAGTTTCTCAGAAAGCTTCTTTCTCTTTGTTATCGTAGGATATTTCTTGTGGCCCTGTAGTCTTCAAAGGGATCCGAAATATCTGTTCTCAGATTCCACAGAAATAAGGCTAGCAAAGAGATCCACGAAATACAGATGTATCTCTGTGAGATGAATTAACAGAACACTAAGCAGTTTCTCAGAAAGCTTCTTTCCAGATTTCATCTGAGGATATTTCCTTTTTCACCTTAGCCCTCTAAGGGCTTCCAAATATCACTTTGCCAATTCCACAAGAACTGTCTTAGCGAAAGGCTTCTTGAGGGGAAAGCTGTAACTCTGTGAGATGATTTCACAGAACACAAAGAAGTTTCTCAGAAAGCTTCTTTCTCTTTGTTATCGGAGGATATTTCCTTTGGCCCTATAGTCTTCAAAGGGATCCGAAATATCTGTTCTCAGATTCCACAGAAATAAGGCTAGCAAAGAGATCCACGAAATACAGTTGTAACTCTGTGAGATGAATTTACAGAACACTAAGCAGTTTCTCAGAAAGCTTCTTTCCAGATTTCATCTGAGGATATTTCCTTTTTCACCATAGCCCTCTATGGGCTTCCAAATATCACTTTGCCAATTCCACAAGAAGTGTCTTAGCGAAAGTCTTCTTGAGGGGAAAGCTGTAACTCTGTGAGATGATTTCACAGAACACAAAGAACTTTCTCAGCAAGCTTCTTTCTCTTTGTTATCGGAGGATATTTCCTTTGGCCCTATAGTCTTCAAAGGGATCCGAAATATCTGTTCTCAGATTCCACAGAAATAAGGCTAGCAAAGAGATCCACGAAATACAGATGTAACTCTGTGAGATGAATTAACAGAACACTAAGCAGTTTCTCAGAAAGCTTCTTTCCAGATTTCATCTGAGGATATTTACTTCTTCACCATAGCCCTCTATGGGCTTCCAAATATCACTTTGCCAATTCCACAAGAACTGTCTTAGCGAAAGGCTTCTTGAGGGGAAAGCTGTAACTGTGTGAGATGATTTCACAGAACACAAAGAACTTTCTCAGCAAGCTTCTTTCTCTTTGTTATCGGAGGATATTTCCTTTGGCCCTATAGTCTTCAAAGGGATCCGAAATATCTGTTCTCAGATTCCACAGAAATAAGGCTAGCAAAGAGATCCACGAAATACAGATGTAACTCTGTGAGATGAATTAACAGAACACTAAGCAGTTTCTCAGAAAGCTTCTTTCCAGATTTCATCTGAGGATATTTCCTTTTTCACCATAGCCCTCTATGGGCTTCCAAATATCACTTTGCCAATTCCACAAGAACTGTCTTAGCGAAAGGCTTCTTGAGGGGAAAGCTGTAACTCTGTGAGATGATTTCACAGAACACAAAGAAGTTTCTCAGAAAGCTTCTTTCCCTTTGTTATCGGAGGATATTTCCTTTGGCCCTATAGTCTTCAAAGGGATCCGAAATATCTGTTCTCAGATTCCACAGAAATAAGGCTAGCAAAGAGATCCACGAAATACAGATGTAACTCTGTGATTGGAAGTCACACATCACCGAGCAGTTTCTCAGAAAGCTTCTTTCCAGATTTCTTCTGAGGATATTTCCGTTTTCAACATAGCCCACTATGTGCTTCCAAATATCACTTTGCCAATTCCACAAGACTGTCTTAGCGAAAGGCTTCTTGAGGGGAAAGCTGTAACTCTGTGAGATGATTTCACAGAACACAAAGAAGTTTCTCAGAAAGCTTCTTTCTCTTTGTTATCGGAGGATATTTCCTTTGGCCCTCTAGTCTTCAAAGGGATCCGAAATATCTGTTCTCAGATTCCACAGAAATAAGGCTAGCAAAGAGATCCACGAAATACAGATGTAACTCTGTGAGATGAATTAACAGAACACTAAGCAGTTTCTCAGAAAGCTTCTTTCCAGATTTCATCTGAGGATATTTCCTTTTTCACCATAGCCCTCTATGGGCTTCCAAATATCACTTTACCAATTCCACAAGAACTGTCTTAGCGAAAGGCTTCTTGAGGGGAAAGCTGTAACTCTGTGAGATGATTTCACAGAACACAAAGAAGTTTCTCAGAAAGCTTCTTTCTCTTTGTTATCGGAGGATATTTCCTTTGGCCCTATAGTCTTCAAAGGGATCCGAAATATCTGTTCTCAGATTCCACAGAAATAAGGCTAGCAAAGAGATCCACGAAATACAGATGTAACTCTGTGAGATGAATTAACAGAACACTAAGCAGTTTCTCAGAAAGCTTCTTTCCAGATTTCATCTGAGGATATTTCCTTTTTCACCATAGCCCACTATGGGCTTCCAAATATCACTTTGCCAATTCCACAAGAACTGTCTTAGCGAAAGGCTTCTTGAGGGGAAAGCTGTAACTCTGTGAGATGATTTCACAGAACACGAAGAAGTTTCTCAGAAAGCTTCTTTCTCTTTGTTATCGGAGGATATTTCCTTTGGCCCTATAGTCTTCAAAGGGATCCGAAATATCTGTTCTCAGATTCCACAGAAATAAGGCTAGCAAAGAGATCCACGAAATACAGATGTAACTCTGTGAGGTGAATTTACAGAACACTAAGCAGTTTCTCAGAAAGCTTCTTTCCAGATTTCACCTGAGGATATTTCCTTTTTCAACATAGCCCTCTATGGGCTTCCAAATATCACTTTACCAATTCCACAAGAACTGTCTTAGCGAAAGGCTTCTTGAGGGGAAAGCTGTTACTCTGTGAGATGATTTCACAGAACACAAAGAAGTTTCTCAGAAAGCTTCTTTCTCTTTGTTATCGGAGGATATTTCCTTTGGCCCTATAGTCTTCAAAGGGATCCGAAATATCTGTTCTCAGATTCCACAGAAATAAGGTTAGCAAAGAGATCCACGAAATACAGATGTAACTCTGTGAGATGAATTAACAGAACACTAAGCAGTTTCTCAGAAAGCTTCTTTCCAGATTTCATCTGAGGATATTTCCTTTTTCACCATAGCCCTCTATGGGCTTCCAAATATCACTTTGCCAATTCCACAAGAACTGTCTTAGCGAAAGGCTTCTTGAGGGGAAAGCTGTAACTCTGTTAGATGATTTCACAGAACACAAAGAAGTTTCTCAGAAAGCTTCTTTCTCTTTGTTATCGGAGGATATTTCCTTTGGCCCTATAGTCTTCAAAGGGATCCGAAATATCTGTTCTCAGATTCCACAGAAATAAGGCTAGCAAAGAGATCCACGAAATACAGATGTAACTCTGTGAGATGAATTAACAGAACACTAAGCAGTTTCTCAGAAAGCTTCTTTCCAGATTTCATCTGAGGATATTTCCTTTTTCACCATAGCCCTCTATTGGCTTCCAAATATCACTTTGCCACTTCCATAAGAACTGTCTTAGCGAAAGGCTTCTTGAGGGGAAAGCTGTAACTCTGTGAGATGATTTCACAGAACACAAAGAACTTTCTCAGAAAGCTTCTTTCTCTTTGTTATCGGAGGATATTTCCTTTGGCCCTATAGTCTTCAAAGGGATCCGAAATATCTGTTCTCAGATTCCACAGAAAGAAGGCTAGCAAAGAGATCCACGAAATACACATGTAACTCTGTGAGTGGAAGTCACACATCACAGAGCAGTTTCTCAGAAAGCTTCTTTCCAGATTTCATCTGAGGATATTTCCTTTTTCACCATAGCCCTCTATGGGCTTCCAAATATCACTTTGCCAATTCCACAAGAACTGTCTTAGCGAAAGTCTTCTTAGGGGAAAGCTGTAACTCTGTGAGATGATTTCAGAGAACACAAAGAAGGTTATCAGAAAGCTTCTTTCTCTTTGTTATCGGAGGATATTTCCTTTGGCCCTATAGTCTTCAAAGGGATCCGAAATATCTGTTCTCAGATTCCACAGAAATAAGGCTAGCAAAGAGATCCACGAAATACAGATGTAACTCTGTGAGTGGAAGTCACATATCACAGAGCAGCTTCTCAGAAAGCTTCTTTCTAGATTTCATCTGAGAATATTTCCTTTTTCACCATAGCCCTCTACGGGCTTCCAAATATCACTTTGCCAATTCCACAAGAACTGTCTTAGCGAAAGGATTCTTGAGGGGAAAGCTGTAACTCTGTGAGATGATTTCACAGAACACAAAGAAGTTTCTCAGAAAGCTTCTTTCTCTTTGTTATCGGAGGATATTTCCTTTGGCCCTATAGTCTTCAAAGGGATCCGAAATATCTGTTCTCAGATTCCACAGAAATAAGGCTAGCAAAGAGATCCACGAAATACAGATGTAACTCTGTGAGATGAATTAACAGAACACTAAGCAGTTTCTCAGAAAGCTTCTTTCCAGATTTCATCTGAGGATATTTCCTTTTTCACCATAGCCCTCTATGGGCTTCCAAATATCACTTTGCCACTTCCACAAGAACTGTCTTAGCGAAAGGCTTCTTGAGGGGAAAGCTGTAACTCTGTGAGATGATTTCACAGAACACAAAGAAGTTTCTCAGAAAGCTTCTTTCTCTTTGTTATCGGAGGATATTTCCTTTGGCCCTATAGTCTTCAAAGGGATCCGAAATATCTGTTCTCAGATTCCACAGAAATAAGGCTAGCAAAGAGATCCACGAAATACAGATGTAACTCTGTGAGTGGAAGTCACACATCACAGAGCAGTTTCTCAGAAAGCTTCTATCCAGATTTCTTCTGAGGATATTTCCTTTTTCACCATAGCCCTCTATGGGCTTCCAAATATCACTTTGCCAATTCCACAGGAACTGTCTTAGCGAAAGGATTCTTGAGCGGAAAGCTGTAACTCTGTGAGATGATTTCACAGAACACAAAGAAGTTTCTCAGAAAGCTTCTTTCTCTTTGTTATCAGAGGATATTTCCTTTGGCCCTATAGTCTTCAAAGGGATCCGAAATATCTGTTCTCAGATTCCACAGAAATAAGGCTAGCAAAGAGATCCACGAAATACAGTTGTAACTCTGTGAGATGAATTTACAGAACACTAAGCAGTTTCTCAGAAAGCTTCTTTCCAGATTTCATCTGAGGATATTTCCTTTTTCACCATAGCCCTCTATGGGCTTCCAAATATCACTTTGCCAATTCCACAAGAACTGTCTTAGCGAAAGGCTTCTTGAGGGGAAAGCTGTAACTCTGTGAGATGATTTCACAGAACACAAAGAAGTTTCTCAGAAAGCTTCTTTCTCTTTGTTATCGGAGGATATTTCCTTTGGCTCTATAGTCTTCAAAGGGATCCGAAATATCTGTTATCAGATTCCACAGAAATAAGGCTAGCAAAGAGATCCACGAAATACAGATGTAACTCTGTGAGATGAATTAACAGAACACTAAGCAGTTTCTCAGAAAGCTTCTTTCCAGATTTCATCTGAGGATATTTCCTTTTTCACCCTAGCCCTCTATGGGCTTCCAAATATCACTTTGCCAATTCCACAAGAACTGTCTTAGCGGAAGGCTTCTTGAGGGGAAAGCTGTAACTCTGTGAGATGATTTCACAGAACACAAAGAAGTTTCTCAGAAA